>NC_081407.1:645140311-645472186 GCF_030272615.1 Cryptomeria japonica | reverse complement strand
TGAAGAACCGCAATGAATCACAAGATAATGTAGAATCCACTTCCATCGACTAGATTAAGGGCATTGCCCCCAGGTTTTAGACATGACTATGAAAAAGCGGGATGCGAGGCGCGTAAAGTACTATCCTGGATTGCAGATCAATAATGAGCCATGGTTTGGATGGATGGATGAGTGAATGTAGTGAATGTGATCGCAACAAGTCTGAAAGACAATGGAGCCATAGCCTTTACGAGTGGCACCTGTTTGCCAGGTTTTCACCATCGCACTTACCCAAGGTGCCACCGGAGTGGTTGTTCACCATTTGGATGCATGATTTTTCTTTACTATTTTGATGTGTTTAGTATTTTCTTCAGGTCATTTATCTGAATGTTTTTCGTTGATTTTATCGGTATGTATGGGAGCCTGATTCTCTATGCATCTTATGTATAAAACCGTTTGAGGTGCATGTTGTTGATCAAATCTGCAAGCGGTTCTCCTTCTGAAGTAGCCAACTGATATGCCTCGGACCCAAATACAGCCGTGATAACATATGGACCCAGCCAATTTGATTCAAACTTTCCCTAATGTTTGCGGTTTGGTTGGTTACGAGGATTCTCTCAAAGAACAAGATCGCCTACCTCGAATGTACGAGGTCTAACCCGATGATTATAGCTTCTGCTCATGCGCTGCTGATAGGCCTTGAGGTGATTGTATGCAGCTTGTCGCGTCTCATCAAGTAGCTCTAAGTCCTGAAGATGTGATACTCTATATGCTTCATCATCGATGAGATTGTACAAGGAAACCCGTAGTGATGGTATCTCGACCTCAATAGGTAAGATAGCTTCTGTTCCATAGACTAATGAGTAGGGAGTTGCTCCTGTAGGGGTTCGAATGCTAGTCCGATATGCCCATAGTGCTGGATTCAATTGAATGTGCCAATCACGACTGACATCATTGACTGTCTTCTTGAGGATTCTTAATATGTTTTTATTTGATGCTTCAACCTGACCATTGCCTTGTAGGTAATAGGGCGTGGAAAAGCGGTGTTGGATGTGAAACTTCTCACAGAGCTCACGAACATCCTGATTTTTGAATGGAAGTCCATTATCTGTGATGATGGACATGGGTACACTATACTAGCAGATGATGTAATTGAGGATGAATGAGGCGATCTACTTGCCGGTGACTTGGGTAAGTGGAACAACTTCAATCCACTTTGTGAAGTATTCGGTGGTGGTAATAATGAATTTATGGCCGTTGGATGAGGATGGATGGATTTTACCTACAAGGTCAAGGCCCCATTGACAAAAAGGCCATGGTGTTGTGATTTGTTGCAATTCCTATGCCGGTGCATGTATCAGGTCTCCATGAACTTGGCATTTCTTGCACTTTCTGACAAAGTAGTATGAGTCTTTTTCCATAGATGGCCAATAGTATCCAGTGTGGAGGAGTTTCTTGGTGAGTGACGAACCGCTTGCATGAGTTCTACAAATTCCTTCATGTACCTCTTCCAAGCCCTTTGTTATCTCATCTTGTTCCAAACATCGAAGGAGAGTACCATCAAGACTGCGTCGATATAGGGTTTTAGCAATAATGGTATATCAAGCAGTTTGGCAAATGAAGGTTTTACGTTGGTTATTTGATTGGTTAGGAGGAAGTGTGTGATCGCGGAGATAGGTGTAGAACTCACCGTACCATGGGGATTCAGAACCAACAAGGTGACCTATCATCTCGGATTCAGGGATATCATAAGCGGGAATCCAAAGTTGTTTGACCAAGAACTCATAGCATGTTGAATTCTGGGGAAGATCTAGAAGAGATGCAATGGTAGCCATAGCATCAGCAACTCGATTCTGATCTCTTGGTATCTGCTCAAAAGTGATAGTAGTAAATGATGCCTTTAATTTGTCCACCATTTGTTTGTACGACATGAGTTTGTCATTCTTTGTCTGGTATTCATATGTTTCTTGTCGAATGACTAGTTGAGAGTCACCATATACTTGTAGTTCTTGTAACTTCCATTGTATGGCTAGTCTGAGTAATGTGATTAAGGCCTCATACTCTGCTATGTTGTTTTTGCATGGAAATGTGAGCTTGTAAGACTTCAGGATACTGTCACCTTGAGGTGTGATAAATAGAATGCCTGCCCCCGAGCCATGCCTAGTGTATGAACCATCAAAGTATAGCTTCCATGGTTGTGCTTCTGTGATCATGAATATCTCTTCATTTGGAAAATTGGAAACGAGGGGATGATTGCCTATGAGTGGTGCATCGGCCAACTGATTTGCAATAACTTGTCCTTTGATAGCCTTACGGTCCATATACTTGATGTCAAATTCACTTAGAATCATCACCCATTTGGCCAAACGGTCTATCAATGTTGCTTTGCTGAGTAAGTACTTTAGTGGATCGATCTTTGCAATGAGCTGTACCTTGTGTGTTAACAAATAGTGCCTCAGTTTAGTGGCTGCTAAGATTACCGCTAGGCAAGCTCGCTCAATAGCGGTGTAATTGAGTTCATAGCCAACCAGTGTGCGAGAGATGTAGTAAACAACACACTCTTTCCCTTCTACATTATGTTGTGCCAGTAGTACACCCAATGCTGTACTTGTTGCTGATATATAGAGTAACAGAGGTCGACTTGGATCTGGTGGGATCAGTAATGGTGTATTCATGAGATAGTCTTTAAGCATCTAGAATGCTTGCTGGCATTTGGCATCCCACTGAAAGTGGATTTTCTTGTGTAGCAGGTGTGTAAATGGGTGACACTTGTCTGCCAATTGTGCAATGAATCTTTAGATGGATTGGAGCCACCCTTGTAATGTCCTTAGCTGACTGACATTCTTTGGTGGTGGCATGTCCATGATTGCTTTGACCTTTGCTAGATCGACCTCAATGCCTTTGCTTGAGACAATGTATCTGAGAAGCTTCCCTGAGGTTACTCCAAAGACACATTTCTTTGGGTTGAGTCTAACATGATATTGTTCTAGTCTATCAAAGATTCTCTCTAATATGTCCAAATGACCTTCTTGTGTGAGTGATTTTGCCAGTAAGTCATCAACATAATCTTCCATTATGGTATGCATCATATCATGGAAGATAGTGGTCATTGCTCGTTGATAGGTCGCTCCTGCATTCTTTAGACCAAAAGGCATTACATTCCAGCAGTATGTGCCCCATGGACATGTGAAGGCTATCTTATGTTGATCCTTTGGTGTGATCTTTATTTGATTGTATCCTGAAAAGCCATCCATGAGTGAAAGCATGGCATGTCTTGCTGTTAGGTCTACTATGATGTCGATATTTGGTAGGGGGAAGTCATCCTTAGGACATGACTTGTTCAGATCTCTGAAGTCAGTACAAATGCGGATGCCCCCTTTCGGTTTGCCGATAGGCACAATGTTAGATATCCAATCTGCATAATCAATTGGTCGAATAAAACCAACATCTAGGAGTTTCTTAAGTTTTGCTTTGACTAATATTGCAATTTGAGGATGCATCTTGCGAAGCTTATGCTTGACATGTTTGGCTCCTTCTGCTACGGTGAGGTGATGCATGACAAAATCAAGATCAAGTCCAGGCATGTCCGCATATGACCATGCAAAGTTAATCTAACACTTCTGGAAGAATTTGATAAACTTAGGTTGTTCCTCTGAAGTCAAAAGAGATGCCAGGTGTATGTGGTGAGGAGTTTCAGGAGTCCCCACATTGTATTCTTTGGTTTCTTCAGAGAATCGTTGATCGTTCCTGCTATGTACTAGAAGGAAGGATGTCAAACCTTTCATCCTTAGGCACCTCAAAGAGGTTTTCACCATTGGATACGCTCTTTCTTTTCACTTTTATGGGATCAAACAGTGCCACAGTGTGGTTTTCACTGGAAGATCTGTGTTTTATTGTTATATTTTTGCAGCTGAAAGGTTTGGCATCTGCCCCAAAGTATGCTATGCTATTAAGTTCTATGGAAAATCTAGCTTTGTGATCCCCACTTAGTATGTTATCCCATAATTCCAAAAAGTCAATGATCACCTCATCATTTTGGAAGTGGTCAAGGCATGGGGGATTAGGTTGGTTCCACTCGATGAGTTCAGGATGGATAATGGGCATTACTTCATCGATTAGGTTAAGTTCGTTAGATGTGTCAGTGAGGGTTAAGACGTTGTGGTGAAGGGCATTGATGGTACTCTCCCTATCAAAATTAGGCGTAGGATGCGACGTAGGGTCTATGGAAGAAGTTTCTAGCTCAGGAACCCAAGAGGTCTTTATCTGTGCTTCTCCGTAAACAGGAATGTCTTTGTGAGGTGGAGGTAGTGATGTGTCTTCCTCATCTAATGTGTTAAGCTGTATGGAATCAAATTTCCACTCATGTGAGTCAGTCTTTGAGTCACTTTCCAGTATCCAATTACTATACCATATTGGGATGTCCTTTGAGTTAAACACTGCAGGTGTGACCGGTTTTGTAGATGAAATGATCGGTGCTGCCGGAAGGATTATGGGGATCAATGAATCCGATCGAGGAGTATCGGTAGTGTTGACTCTGTTGCTTCTATTGGAACTGCTAGTGTCGTAGATACTGCTGTGGGGTCTGATACAGTTGTTGCTGCTAATGGTGCTATTGATGTTATTGTTGCTGCTGATGGGTTCGCTGGTTTGATTGGTGGGATGAATGGTTTTGTTGGGATTTTTAGCTTTGATGGGGCAGTTTCCATGGTGTTCGATGCTGCTTTTATAAGAAATGGTGACCTCTTTGTAATAGGCTGATATAGTGGTTGGCTGGACTTTCCTTTGAATATGAGCTTAGGAAAGATCTCCTTTTGAAAGCCTAGTCCTGTATTATCCTTGGGCTTTAATTCCGGCTGCAGTGTTTCATGTCTTCCTTGCTTGCAAGGTCCCAAAGCACTCTGACCATCATAACCCATTCTTTGCATGATGAGAAGGCCTTTTCCATGCTGATCTGTGGGAAGCTTAGCTTGTGGGATTTCTATGTTGATGGGATCTTTATAGATCCATTCTGCTAAGTCCTCATCTCTTGTTTCTTCTTCTTGACTCTTTCCTAGGATGAATAGCATTAAAGGACATGTTGGCTTGATCAGTGGTTTTTGAAGTAACCATTGAGGTTTACCATGTGTTCTAGGAGAAGCAGGCATTTGTCCCACACAAAAGAGTTGATTGAGATTGTATTCCCCAGGACCTTCCTCTGCTATTTTCATTTTGAGCTTTTCTTGCTTGGGTATAATGGTGTTTGAACTAGAAAGAGAGGCTGGACTCACATATGATGTAGAGGAGATGGCTTCTTTATTGTTAGGAACGGTAATCTCTGGTTGATGACTGATATTATGACAATATACAAAGGGGTTTGCATCTCCCAGGATTGTGATCTCTACACCATTATGCGGGAATTTGATACACTGATGGTAGGTGGATGGAACGGCTTGCATGGTGTGTATCCAAGGTCTTCCTAATAATAAATTGTATGGCGAGGAAGGTCCAAAACTTGACAGATGATGGTGTTTTACCACAGGGCCCACTCGGATTGGTAGCACCACAGCTCCTTTGGATGAACGCTTTGCATCATCATAGGCTTTGATTGTGATCTTCTTGTGGGGATCCACTGATTCAATTGAATATCCCAATGTTGTGACCAATTGTAGAGTGCAGATATTTAGGCCTGCTTCATTGTCGATCAAGACTCGCTTGATCCTATGCTGGTTGATAAACCCATCAATATGGAGTGAGGCATTATGAGGTTGCTGGAAGGAGGAGTTGTCACTTTCCAGGAAAGTGAGACAAGGTGATGATCTTAGATTTCCAACCATGGCTTGGAACTGATCTGTATTTAGGTTTGCGGGGACTGACACCTCTTGGAGAGCTTGATCCAGGATTATTTTATGGGATGGAGATAAGCGCAATAGCTCTAAGATAGATATCAGTGCAGGCGTTTTGTCTAACTGTTCCACAAGGTTATACTGCTTTGGGATAGATGAGGTGCTTTGTGGAGCTTCTTTTATGGTAATCTTGTTGCAATGTGTAACAACATTGCAAGTGGAGCTGGGATTTTTGATGGTTATAGTTGCAATCTGTTCACTGGCATCGTATAGGTGATTCACAGTGTAATTATACGCGACTTGTGTATAATTGGTGATATCTGTGTTTCACCCTGAAGTGGAAGGACCCCTTTGATCTTGTGATGGAAGTGGATTTTTAAACATGAGATGATAATTGTTTGTTGTCTTTGGGTCATGTCCTTCGATTTTGATTTCACCTCGGTCAATAAGATCCTGAATAAGATCTTTCAATCTGTGACAATTGCTTGTCTTATGCCCTTTCCCTTGATGGAAATCGCAATGTTCAGTATCCCTCCACCATGAAGGTTTGACTTGGGGTTCATAATTTGATGTTTTGGGTAAGGTTACTAGATTTTGAGAAACCAACTGCCGTAACACTATTTTGATGGGTTCCCCTGAGGGAGTGTATGTTCGCTTTGGTTTTTTTGATTTTGTCCCACAAATCGAACTATAGGTTGTACACTTTTGATAGTTCTTGCATCCACAACTCCGTCGTTGACGACATTTTTGTTTTTGTTCCAGAAGTTTGGTTTGTCACTATTGAAGTGTGGGCGAGGGCCATCCTTTGGTTCATTGTAGATTTTGATAAGTCCTTTCTTGATGAGAGCCCGCTCACATTTTAAGCCTTTGGTGATCATGTCATTGAAAGAGTCTGCGTCTTTTACATCCAGGTGAAATTCCATTTCTTCGTTTAAGTTGGAAATAAATATTTCCACTAGTTCTTGTTCAAGTAACTGAAGAGAAGGTCTGCTAGACATTTGACGCCATCGTTGCAGAAAGATTGAGAATAGTTCACCTGGTTTTTGTTTAGTGTTACATAGATCAGCCATGGTGATATCACATTCAATGTTGTGTGAGTAATGTGCCAAGAATTTCTGGACTAACTCTTCAAATGTCCTAATGCCACCTGTTAATCGGGAAAACCATGATGTGGTTGTTCCTCCCAAGCTTTGGGGAAAAAGGCGCATTAGGTACGTATCCTCATATGCCACTTTGAGGCAAGCTGAATGGAATTCTCTAACATGATCACGAGGATCTCCTTTTCCTCTATACTTTTCAAACTTGGGTGTTTCAAACCCTCGCAGAAAAGGTGGCATATGAAGATTTCTATCGAAGGGATAGGGACAAATGTCATTGAGTGAAAATTGATTGGTTTTTACACCACTATGAAGTTGTTGGGCGAGATTTTTAACTTGTTGCCGCAACATGTCTATTTCACTTGGAGGAGGAGGAGGAGGAGGATTACCTTGATGAAAGTTGTATCTAATGTGTTCTTGACCTCTTTCATCCTCATTACGACTTTGGCGTTCTGATGCTTGTCTTAGTTGTGCAAGATCAAAGTCAGAGGGGAGTTTGGCTCCCTCTTGAGCAAGTTTTAAAAAGTGAGCATCAAGATTACTCTTTTGTTTCTCATCAAAAAGCCTATTGAAGAGAGGGTTGTGTTGTGCCCTTTCTATTACCGCAGGAGAAGGAGTGCCTAGATTTTCATCATTTACATTTCCTCCAATGGCTTCTTGGAACTCATTGATATTTTCTTCCTCTTCCTCTTCAATTTCTTGTTGTCTAGATCGTGATCTGGTATGAGCCATTTTGTTTATAAGTTTTTGTTGAAGTTGGGTGAAAATGATGATGAGTTGTTGATGAAATGAGAGATTTATGGTTGGTGCACGGTGTGTCACATATGAATCTCTAGCACTAAAGGTAGATGGTACCAAAGTTCTTTCTTGAATTGCTTCTTGTGTTTGAAAAAGTGTGATGTGATAAGGTTTAGAGAAATCTAAGATGTGTTACGGACTTAACTACCTAGTAATGAGAGGATGCACTCATAGACTAGTTTTAACCTGTGTAGAAATGCCTCTTAGGATGAATTTATCCTAGATGTAGAGACAATCTAAAAGTGATTTGTTTTGTGTTTGATTCAAGCAATATCGAAATAGACCTTAGGACAAAAACCTTTTGATGTTTTTGAGAGTTAGAATGGATTTGATGATATTTGAATATGATAATGGATGAAATGTTTAACTTCAATAAAATATTTGTGTCACATATGGGACAAATTCTTCCTCTTCTCTTTCGGGAGTTGGTGGTTCTTCCCGAGATACGTTATATGTGATGCAAATGTCTGGAAAGAAGTCAGGATTGATCTTGCCTCCTTTGTTTTTGTGATAACTCAAAGCTCGTTATTGTGTAAAAGCTCTGTGGTTTAATGACTCTGGATCAAATTCGTTTGATTTCCCTTGAAGATAAAGATGCATGTGACGTAAGAAGGCTCTATGAGAGAGAAAGAGTTGTCTATTAAGATAGAAGAATTTCCTCTTTTTGATAAGAGTCTTTGAGCTCAATGGTCTTTTCTTCAAGTTGATGTGGTGATGAAGATTCTTCTTTCTCAAGATGTGAAGAATGGTCATAAAGTTTGATACTTTGATTGTCGCTCTTTGATTTTGATCTTTTGTTGGTGTTTGGAAATGTTTGTGTAGGATGAATACTTGTTCTTGGAATTTGATTTTTGATTCTTTCTTTGACAAGAAAACAAAGCAAGCACACGAACACAAGAATGTTGCCTCAGAAGGCACAAATAAGTATGGGTCTAAATCAACCCAATCCTTGGACTTTTTATAACCCTTTCCTTTAAGTTTATTTTTAGGTGTTTTCTAAAGCTTGAAGTCAGCTCAATTTACACTGGTCTTGACTCAAAAATGAAAACACTTCAAACACTCTTTATCCCTAAGGTCAAATGGCCAGTTGTGATAAATTCATCCCACATCTTGATATTTCTTTGACTTTGGTACTACATACCTTATGAATCCACCCATGGCAGGTAAGGATTGTTGGGAAAAATGGTGTCTCAACCTTGCATTTATGCGGGGTTACTATTTATAGTAAGTTTTCATTTGAGCACGAAATGGTGCGAAACTCTCCCTGAAGCTTCTGGTTGGCTAGATAAGCATTCTGGTAAAGTTGCGTTGCAAGGTCACAGCTAGTTTTGAAGATATTAAAGTTTTCATCTTGGAGGGGTGCGATAAAATGTTTAAACTTAATTTTGGGGGCTTTAGAGGCTCCAAAACGCCCTGAAAAGTGGCCATAACTGGCGAAGCGGGTTACGAGGTGATAGAGCACTTCGCGGGCTTTCCGACACTTCAAACGGTTCGTCAATCGGACACCCGGTTCTCAGGTTATGGCCTCCGGAAGTTTGTACTCCTGAAATAGGAAAAATAATTTGTATCGGATACATAAATGAGCTATAAAAGGGAGCGAAACGTGTTGATGTGTGCTTTAACATGTCATAGGGCATCTAGAAGGGAGATAAGGTCAGCTACACCTTATTGGGTGGTTTTAGCCCATGGTTTTGTAATACCGTTTGACGGTTTCTTGTATTGTATCTCCTATTTATGAGGTGTGTGAGATAGAGGTTGTGTGTAAGAGTCTTATGGCTATTGAGTTGCCTCTGAATCTCTGATTAGTGGTACTCCTGCGAAGAGCTTGCTCTGCAAGTATGTTGTAATCTATTTTTGATTGCTGAATAAAATATTGAGCTGCTTTTGGAGTGTGGGGTTTTTCTCCCGAAAGGGTTTTCCCCACGTAAATCACTGTGTTGTGGTATGAATGCTATTATATCTATTTCTATTTTCTGTAACTGTTGTAACAATCTGAAAAAGTTTTGCATTACCCTCCTCTCAAGGTTAGTGTAGGAAGTTGTTTTCGCTACTTAACTTCCTTACAAGGATGTGATATACTAAGTCTTGCACGAGCATAACAAATAGATGATCCCTATGATGGGGGAGTCACCACTTTCATCAAGCCACAAGTGACTTTTGAAAAAGCTATGTTTCTACTCAAGGAAATATGTATGGTGAGTATCTTGGGAGCAAAACCATCTATGCTCTTGCACTGAATTGTATCACAAATATCTTCAATCAATAGAACGGGTGGGCTACTACTTAAAGGTGTTTAGTAATGTTCAATGTTTTTGGACATAAGTTCATTCTGCAATGACTCACTTAAGAGCCTTGTAACTTGTGGTGGGGCCCATTTGTCCTTTCGGCAAGTTACACTGTAGGAACATCTATACCCAAGGCTACAACTTTCACTCTCACCTGATTTCTATAGTGGCTCGAAGGATTTACTGCGCGAGGTTGTTCCCAAGAGTGATGTGTCTCTTGACAGGCCTCTCTTAAAAAGATAAAACTTGAGTGTTACTAACACTTTTCTCTTGCACCTAGGACCATGAAAGCCAAGAGAGAGGATAGTGTGTGTTAGGAGTAGGATCACTTGACAAACTCTTTTGCACAAGTGTGCAAAACACAAAATACACTTGTTCTTTTTAACTTGTCATTGCAATGATGTTTTATCTATTTGGAGATGTTGCTCCAACAACCATGATGTTCTTTTTAGCTTCAAAGGCAAAATGTTTGAGTAAACTAGAATTTGAAATCCTGGTCAACTTAATTTGAAACATGTATGCATGAAGTAAATCATTTCAAACCCTAGGTTCAACAAACGAGCAAATTCTCCTACGTTTATGGATAGAATTTCCTCTTTTGTATTTTTATTGACAATTGCTTTTTTATCTTCATCATAATTTTTGGTGTAGACCATGACAAATTCAGGGCAAGGGAATACTTCAGGTAACACCATGCTTCCCAATCCAGCATCCCACGATGCGATTTTATTTGTTCTTTGTTTTAACATTGTGTTGAAAATAGTAAATCTTGCTCTGCTTGGATCTACTACCTTATTAGACAATGCATATCTAATATCTATGATACGCTTTTCACTATGGATAACAGGGTCATAAATATCATGGTATTCATCAGTGAAACCTGGTGTTTTAACCAGTTTGGTTAGGTCTATTTTTTTTTACTTGGCTTCTTGTTGAACTACTGCTTCCCGGTTTCCCCATCGCTGTTATTGTTAATAATTCAAAATAATACTAGATACAAGCCTGAAAATGCTAACCCTCAAATTGAACCACGAGATTAAAAAAATTAAAAAACGCGGGATGTAGGTGTTCTAGATTTTACCCGAAATTTCTATTTCACTAGATTGGCGCAGCCAGACTCTACTGCAACTTGCATTCCTCAATCTAGTAGTTGTTTCTGAATCTCCCTCGATTTACTGGTTTGTCTATGAAATGAAATACGATTATAATTTATGAGTCACTTATTTTGAAAACACTGAAAAGTACAAAAGTAATAGCTAAAGGGCAAAATTTCTAGAATCCTATTGTAATTTTATAAATTATTATTAATATCCATTTGCCGATGAAGGACAAAACATTCATTGCTTCAGTCTAAATTCTGAGGACAGTGGACACGTCACCAGACTCGAGTGACGAGTCACTTTTTCAAACTGTTTTTGAAGTCTTTTTTATCCTTTTCAACTTCCACCCGAAATAGAGCTTAATTATAGATAATTAAATGTAAAACATTCAATTCCGGGTCAAGTTCTCAAAAATGTGTTTACTATCCACATTCGGGCCAAAATCCACGCTAAGTCGTTGATTTATGCTCATCCAACGGACGATGGTATCTGTTGATAGTTGTCACGGGTCCCATGACTTTTACCATTTTTTGGGCATGTCACCAGACTCGAGTCACTTTTCCAAACTGTTTTTGAAGTCTTTTCAATCCTTTTCAACTTCCGCTCGAAATAGAGCTTTATAGACTTAATTATAGTTAATTAAATGTAAAATGTTCAATTCCGGGTGAAGTTATCACAAATGTGTTTACTTCCCACATTCAGGCCGAAATCCACCCTAAGTCGTTGATCTGTGCTCATCCAACAGACGATGGTATTTGTTGTATGTTGTCGTGGGTCCCAATACTTTTGCCATTTTTCAGCCACGTCAACGGACATGAGTCACTTTTTGAGAATGGTTTTGAAGATTTTTTAATCCTTTTCAACTTCTATCGAAATACAACTTATTAAATTTAATTAAGTATACAATTGCAAATTTAGAATTTAACTATACTTAATTAAATATTTATTGATGCACTGCAAAATGGACAAGTTAGATTAAAACCTGTGGTCGTATAACACACAAAAACACAAGAAATCGTTAGTGTTATTCAACCAAAAACTAATCTAAGCAAGCATATCAAAAGAGATACTAAAAACATGAAGAAATATTTAACTATGGAAATAAATATAACAAGGCATCTCCAAATGCCTTCTAACATGCTCTTAGCTCCTTCTCCTTTGTTCCTCTCCTCTCCAAGTTCCAAATTAGTGTAGCTCTCAACAACTTTTTGCACTATGGATGCTTATGAAGATTCAAGATTGAAATGTTTACTCTAAAATGCTATACCAATGTGAACAAGAGCTAATATTAGATGCTATGATGCTTTTATTTTAGGCCAAGATAACAATATATTAGTGATTTATGCTAAATGCTCTTTAGAATTCACTATAGATTAAATGCATACAAGTTTTCAGGATCTGGATTATGAAGAAATGGGCTCTATTTATAGGAAAAATGGAGTAATGGATGGTCAAGATTGAATAACCTTAACAAGGGCCAGGATTGAATGATATTCAATCTATGTGAGGGCTTTCAACCCAATCCCAGGATGACAAGTGTCAATGTGAGATAGGTTGAGAGGAGAGGGAATAAGCATTAAATTCTTGACATGACCTAAGAGTTAACTTGGGAGTTAAGGTCAAGGTTAGGTTGAATGAATAAACTCTTGTGCAAAAGGCAAAAGGGTAATCATGGTCAAAGCAATAAATGCTTGAGGAGACACGAGTGCAAATTGAATTAACCATAAATGGTTATGTAAGAGTCATTAATGGTCATGTAAGAGCCATTAATGGTTTGGAAGACTTTAGAGGTTAGTTTGTTGAACACACAAAGCATTAAATGCTTTTCAAATACTTTGAAGTCTTTGAGAAGTGACTCCAAGTTGTTTAAGAATGTGACAATAATTAGGGGATGGATTAGGCTAATTAGGAAGGGGTTAGAAGAATCAGGAAGGGGGTTTAGGAATGCAAGTAGATTTGGTGGGTGAGAGAAAATATGATTTTATTAAAAATAAATTTAATTTATTTCAATAAATGTGTGCAAGTTGCATTTGTAGGAAAATGCAAGTGGGGGGGGGGGGGGGTTTATGATTTAAATAAATGTTTTATTTAATTTATTTAAAAGAGGAAAAGGGGATTAAATGAAATAAATATGATTTATTCATTTAATTGATTTATGAATTTGGTATAATGAATTAATTAAATAAATTGAATAATTTATTTAATTAATAGGAGAATGTTTGAAGATGAATTGATTAAATATTAATTTAATTAACTGATGGCTTAGTGGATTTTTAATCAAATAAATAGGAAATATTCATTTAATTAAACTGGACAGATTTATGTGACTACATTTATCATTTATAGAAGTCTTCCGTTAGAAGTTTGCAAAAAAATATTTATCGTTTATGGAAGTCTTCCATTAGAAGTTTGCAAAAAATGTTTATTGTTCCCACATTTGGCCCGAAATACACTTCACACCGTTGATCTGTGCTCATCCAACGGATGGTAGTGTATAACTTTATAATGAATTAAATATATAATTTAAATATGTAATGTCAAAACTTGCATGATATTTCATTTTTTTATCGGTAATTTTTTGTATTGTATTACTTGGAAATAAAATATTATAAATATGCAAGTATAGGTGGTATAGTAAAAACACCAGAGTTCTGACACCACAAAAAACACCCCCAAGGGCCAAAACCACCATTCCCAACAAAAAATAAAATCCTACTACATGCAAAATCCCTAGAATTCCAATTCGGCATACCAAAATTTGTAGCAGACATCCCCCCATACATACAAAGTTGGGTCTGGGGAGAAAACATACATGGAACAAAAAGATACAAACAGATTAACCCAGAAACGACCCGTACTCTGGGTCATCATAGAATTTTGAGAGCCGCTTCAGTGCTTGGGTAGCCTCGAGTCTCGGTCGCAACTCTCGACCTACCTCTGCACGTGCCACTTCATGAAGGATCGTTAAAACCTCATCACACTACATCAACCTTGCAAACAACTTGAAGGCCTTCCACCCATGCCAATCAAGAGCTTTGCATCTTGCCTTCAAATCATCATCAGTCCATCAAATGAGTGGTAGCGGCACCACCGGACCAACTACCCCTGCCTCAGGAACAATTCCCACCTTTGTGACCACACGAGAACACACACTATCTAGATTTAATAGGTAGTTCCCATAAATTACAACTTTCAGGGCATTTTTACCTTGTCCACCTCATCCTCAAATTGGAAACCCCAAGCGACAATCAATGAATATGCATCCATGTTTGTTCTGCAGCGATGACCTACATGGACAATTTCCTCTCCCAACAACATTTTCACACTCTCGTACAACCGCTCATCCTTAAACAAGAACAAACCTTTCAACCACCTATCCGTAAATCATCCGAGAAATGGGCATAATTTCTTATCAGTATGGAAGGAAAAATTGGCTTCCATGCTGCTTAAGAAACCCAAGACAATGGCAAATGCTGCAAGTGCACACAATATGATACTAAGACTTCCAATCCACCCAAGATTTAAACACCTCTCACTCAATTCTAATTTCTAACATGTAACGACGGCGACCGTCGGCATTAATCACAAACTCTACCATCATTCCTCCGCATGCACTAGTTCAATCACATAATTCGCACGCACAAGCTGACATTAAAGTCGCATAAAGGCTAAATGTTAACCATTCACTTTCATGATAGTGACGTGCATACCATAGGTCCATAAGGCAATATCACTGTATATCCATTGTTAGTTCCTATGGGTCCCATTATACATAGGATTTTTACCACCCAAACGCCATGTCACCTGACGCTTCATCGTCCCAATTGCCATAGCCTTTGTTTCGTGTTAGTGTTCAATGTACATGTATCTTCGGTGTTCAATGTACATGTATCTAGTTAGTTGGACTTTTTTTTTATTGAAATTATGCAGAAAAAATTACAAAAAGTAAGTTGGACTTTTAATTCACTTATTTTTTGCGAGATAAACATCTTTTTTTTATATTTATAAAATTATAATCAATGATAATCAATGTACAAATAATTAATGGAACGAACTGATTTCTATTTTATATATTAAATATAGAGGAAGAAACATTACATAAAAAAGATCACAGTATTAAATTTATTTCCATTGTTTAACAAAATATTGAAATAACGTAGCTCATAGACAAAAAAAAACGTAGCTCATAGACATTGTGATCCTTATTGGATGCTATCACTTGCAGCCAATCCCTAACATTATGTTTTTTCTAATACTTCTTTATCAAGCACTTCAAATATCTTTTAGAAAAGGTCGTCTCAAAAGTGACACTGAGTTTGTTCTTTAACTTTAGAGAAGAAATTAGAATAGACCTGCTATTTTTTTATGGTGAAAATTAAATCTTATATCCACACAAATTAATAACTATTTAAGCTATTTCAAAATATAATGATTATGCTAAGTATCCTGCCATGGCATGATGGCAACAAAAAATAATAAAATGAAATAGAAAGCATTTTTATATCCATAAGAGGCAAACTGAAACGAACTAGAATTTGCAAAATTATCATTAATATATATGTTTTGCAAATTTACAATTTTTACATGTCTAAGTCCCTCAAAAAATTTAAAGCCAAAATGAGTGAGCCTATGCGGTTACAAGAAAATATCCAAAAAAACAAAACTACTAGGGGGTCGGGGCTAGGGCACAGGTAGTGAACACATTCATGGTTTACCCTAAGAATCTTGCCCTCCCTCCATGTAGAATTCTTCAGACATTATAAGCTATGAGAATTCTTCAAGCCAACTGTAGTTTGGAAAGTCATCCAAGAGGAACCTTTTCTGGAGAAAGTCCCTACCAATCCGCGCCCATTTCCTATGATGCGTTAACTGCTCCGCATTCAGGTTCAATAGAAACGGTTTCCTAGCCACTGGCACTGTTTGGTCAGGGAGGAGAAGCTTGGTTAATTCATTCACCCAAGGGATCCCCACCCCTACTTCTGCAAAGATGACAACATTAACGTCATCTCCAAGGAAGTCTTCTTTAAACACCTTCCTTAACAACATCAACATATCCACCTTGTCTCCTTCGAGGTCCAGAAGAGATGCCAAGAACTGGAACGTAACGTTTGTGTTAACACGGTATCTATTTTCATTACGCAAAAAGTCTCTGCCCAACACCATCATCACAACCTCATTAGTGAACATCCCAACCTCCTTACAGACTGATTGGAGGGTTGGGTCTCTAACGAAGCCCAAAAAGGACCTCTGGTCCTTTGCAAAAATGCTTCTCAAGTGCATAGGAGTGACCATCTTGAGAAATCAAAATACCAAATTAAACAGCCCGAGCCTATAGACCTAAACCAGAGGCAGAATTTAAATACCGTGAGCTCTGACGATTTATTTACCAAAGGCTAATTGAAGATGAAAGAAGAAGAGATTGTATATAAATAGCCGAAGCTCTTGATTGTAATAATTCCTTCTCTAACCGTATTAATTCCTTTAAATATTTTTAAATATTTCTTATATCTCTGCAAATCTTTCCCATAAATGCACTAGTGTGCAAAATTGGAAATAGCTATAAACTAGTACCAAGTACCACATTGGAAGTCGTGGGGACAAAATAGATTACAGATAGTGACTAGACATATATTAAATGACCAACATTATCGACTGTGACATTTGGTATGTGTCTATTGAATCCAATTCCATTCCAGGCACTTTTTGATGAACTATGTTCTCTTTAGAAATTTGGGCCGAAATAAAACTCCATCCATTGATCTACTATCACCGAACGATTTAAAACCATTGATGGATTTTAGGTACATGTCACCCTTCACGTGTCAAAGAGGTCACGCTTATCGATACATCATGCAAAGTCTGGACTCAATGTGATGTGGTGTGCCTTGTCTATTAATGGCAATGAATTCATGAAATTGCCAATAAAATATATATTTTTTCATAAATAACAAAATATTAGCCAAACAAATTAAATAATGTTCAAGCAGTAGATAAAAATTGCCAAAACACTTAAATAACTTTTCCTTCGAAGAAAATTTTTTTGGCCATACAATTATATATTTGTTCCTTTAAACGAAAAATATTTGCCTCCTACAATATATATATTTCCCCACAGAACAAGGTATTATTTGCCAGAATTTTATGGAATTTTTCGTACCCTAGAAAAAAATTGCCAATACAAAATAATTTTTTTTCCTATTTTGAAAAAAAATTCGCCATCAATATGAAAATTTCTCCCCAAAAATAATGTCTGATTCGCCAGGATTTTACACTTTTGCCAGGGGGTGGTTTCTTAAAGTTATCCCTAGTCATTTGTAATTATGTCTATGTATTAAAACAACCCCCTCAAGCTAAGTGCAAAACTAAATGAAAAATGGTATAAGTTTCACCGTTACACTTTACCCCACTTTAAGTGCAAAAGAATTCTAGAATGATCTAACATCTCAAAGTTTGTAGCACTCACAAATATGCATATAAAACAAATATTTAGATATTCAAAAGGTACAACCTTAGGGTCTATATAAAGTAATGGAGGCTATAGGGATATGATCATGTGTGTTTCCCTTATGTGTATGTCTTCTCTATTATATGAATCTTTACAAGTCCTTGTAATTGTTTGCATATCCAAACATAGAAATGTTAGTGATAGGATATCCCCTAATATCTTCCTCCCCCCAGTTCCCCCCACACCTCCACTCTCGCCAATAATTGGTAGTAGTCATTGCATACAAAAAATTGTCTAAAGAGGAAAAAAAGTAAATGTAATCCAAGCATGCAAACATATAATGAAAAAAGTGTATAAGCATATAGTCAATGTGTAATCATATGACAATATAAACATATAACAATGATTGTAAAGAGTGCAACATGTATGTACATGGGTTGGAGATGATATCAATGAATAAGAATGTTTTCCCCAACACATGTACAATAAAATGGTGGTTTCCTATTAACAATTGTGCTTGTATATTGAGTACTAGGATATGCATATCCCCTAATGTGGAATCTAAAAGAAAAAGCACAGAAAGGTCAAAAACACATTTAGTCCCTCATGGTGTGAAATTGAATAAGTGCAATGATTCAAAATAGAAGGTATAAAGCCATGATAAGTGGCAAGGGTGTTGCAAGGTGTACGCCCTTGGTCTCCTTGTGTTGCGCAGCGCAACGCTCGGGGTTTGTGACATGGCTTAACCACCTCCTATGGATTCTAAAAATCTAGTGGTTGTATGGGGCATCAATAGGTCAAAATTTTGGTGCAACGACAACCATACTTCTAACAAGTGGTATCAAAGCTTGGTCACAAGTTCAAACACCTCACTTGTGCTAGGGGGGATTGTTGCAAGGTGTGTACCCTTGGTCTCCTTGTGTTGTGCAACATAGTGCTCAGGTTTGTGACATGGCTTAATTGTCTCCTATGGATTCTATAAGTCTCATGGTTGTATCGGGCATTAACAGGTCAATCTTTTGGTGCAACGACAACCGTACTTCTAACAAAGGGCCCATGAGAAGGAGGAAGAATGCTTGGTACAATACTTCCAAATGTAATTAAAATGGATCAAAGGAACATAATAATATAAGATATAATCCTCAATGCTCAAATTGAATAAAAGGCCCTTTATAAGCAACATAATGCAATAAGATGTATGTAGGGGGTCACCATGTCATCCATGTATAGAGACAAGGCAATGATAGTCCAAATATAAGGGGGAGAAAAAAATGTTTCTCCTGGTGTGGCTCAAAAGTTGTATCCATGTCAGCTTGTAGTCATATAGTAAAATAATTAGGTAGAATAGCCCTGAATGGCTTGATAGAATTGTTTAATGAGAAATTATGTGTATATCACATTGGAAGATAGGTGTCAACACATATATGAGAATAAAATAAGACCAATGAAGCTTAGACAATGTTGTATAAAAAGATAAGAAGCCTAATCAAGCTTTGTTTGGTGGATTTTGTGCTATTGAATGTTTGTGAAGAATCTACTATAAAAGCCCTCTAAGAAAAGTTGGGGAAATTATTTTAGGCTATATCCAGTCTAATTAATATTTTTTTCTATGTAAGAAAGGATGGTTGATGGTATTATGTTACAAAGTATCTAAATGTCCTCAACATATTTATAACGTAAATATAATATATGGGTGTTAAGATGGAAGAAGAAGATTGAAGGATAACCCTTCTATGTCCTTTACTATTAGGAAATGTCACTTCAGCCTAGCATTCCTATGTCATTCTCATTTGTCCCCATATTCCTTGGAAAGTGATCTAGCAGATATGAGATTCAAAAAATTTAATATTCATTTCCTATGACAAATTGTAATTGCATTTCAAATAGGTGAACACATCTCAATGATAGTTACAAAGCATAATGGGAGAATATTCTTCTTAAGTGTTCATTTTGGGAAGATGAAGAGTCATGAGTTTGGTGCCCTAGTTTGGAAGATGAAAGGTTATCCTATTATATAACTGGAAGAGTCATTGAGTAGCTATGGAGCATCTTGGAAGTCAAAGAGTTGATTAACTATGGTTGAGGCACCCACGTGGGGGCCTTGTGAAATCTATTATTTTATTACTATGTATGTTGGCTATCCATTATCTTAGGCATGGGATTTTGCAAGTGGTTTTTATCTCTTATTTTAGAATACCACATTGGTTTCCCCTCCCACAATTTTCTATAAATTGGAGCCATGGGATATTAGTTTTATATGATTGAGTTAAATGTGATAGGATTTGTCGAATTGATTAGGGAATAGAATGAAGTGTATTGTTGTGCATTTAATTTTTGAAAATTAATAATATACTTGTTGTCTTTCTCATTAGGAGTTTTTTTCTTGAAAGGGTTTCTCCATGTAAAATGGTGTTATCTTTGGTTTGTTGATTTTTAACATCATTGTTGAGTGTAATCACATATATCTCAATTGATTAACTAATTTTTAGATTTGCAAACACATTCATAAGGTGTTAAAATAATTTAGTTTTACCTTTTTCTCGACGTTTACTAGGTCCACATTGGATATAGAGGTAATGGGTATTGGAATCATTGTATCAAAATTAGTGTTTGATGAGATTGCATCTAGTCTCCTTTCAAAGGGAATACATAAAAAGGCTACCAAACCCAATCAGAAGGTCTTGGTTGTTCATTGGTAGTCTAAAAAAATGAGCAAGAAGATGTAATGTCCCCATTCAAGACCCAAAGAAACAAGAACCGATATACAATTGAATAATTTTTAATTAGAGCTTTAAACTTATTGACAACTAGTCATACTCTTATATATAAAAATCATACTAATAGTGATAAAAAAAAGGATAAACCCCATGAAAAGTATGATGAAAGAGGCAACGGTTGCAATGGCCGAGATTACACATGAACTGTTAATAATGACAATAGTCAATATGAGAAGATTGATAGCCAAGGAATGAGCAATTGATGATCATAAATATTGAGCATACATGAAGCCAATATATCCAATAATGGTCAAGATTAATAGGTAACTATTCAAAGATATGATATGCAAATGAGTAGATTGGCTAAGGTCGCATACCTTGGAGAAAGAGAAGACATCGATAAGCGTCTTGGCAGAGTATCAATAAATATCAACTAGGAGACAACAACTATTATTGTTAATTGATCTAAGGAGAAGACAAGAATTAGTCATCAGTAATAACAACAATGACTAGTACAATAATTAATAATATCGGTTACAATATCGATTAAAACAAGCATGCCAAACTACCCATTATACACTAATCAATATCTTCCTGAAGAGGCATACTATTAATTACTAGCAATTATGATAATCAAGCATCATTTATGGAAAGATTAGGAGGGTAGTGATTAATAAAGTCTGATCATTGTTATGAAGAGATCGATATAGAAGAGAGGTGACTAATCGAACCTCAAAGGTTGCCACCTTTTGATTTGGGAGATATAAGAGAAAATTTCAAGCACGTTCCTTGAGGTAGTGAACAAGCATGTTAGAACCATCCGCAATAGCTGCACCAACACCACTTAATCAAATCTTCATCGATCAACACACTAACACTCAAGAATGCTTAACAACAACAATTCGGACTAGAAAGATAACTTGTGGAGCACCAAATCATGAACCATCTGAAATGAAGATACACATGAACATCCAAAACACTCCCAAATCCACAACTTAAGATATGATCATACCGGAGCACAATGGATCAAATACTAGAACACTGCAACACTGAACACTGAAAACTAATCTTCATACCGGAATCCACAACCCAATCAAATCATCATGAAATCAATAAAGAATGAAGTAGAGATACTAGAGATACTTCATTATTGAACCACAAATCCTCATCAACAAACCAAACCTAATCAACTCACTACAATCACCGGAACACCAAACAACTCTCTGCAACACCAAAACACATGAATATGTTGACATCAATGACAACAACATATCCTAGCAACAGCAATGTGCAACAAAATGCACATGACAAATAATTATTTTCCCACGAAGTAAGTTCTTTCAAGAACTTCTTAAGGTTGTCTCCTCCAATAATCATGGATGCATAAGAAAATTATTTTATTCCCACATTATTAGTTGATATTTTGTATTTATTCTAAAGGTGGGAGATTAGCCAAAATGGTTCTAGACCAATGCCTATTTATCGGGTATAGAGTCACAGTTATCAAATTGATTATCAAGTTAATAAAATAAAGACAACATTATGCACTCATATACACCATAATAATGACAATACATTGAACATACTTAATTGCCCATAAGAACACTGCATAAATCCATTTGAAATGCTATGAAATTTACCAATATCACATTACAATCACACTAATGAGTGTGGTAAGAAAAATCCTTGTCATGCCAAGTTTCTTGAAGATCTATAGGCACCTATGGAAACATTGATGTACATATGCTATATTAAAAGTCAAAACGTATCTTTGAAGAACACCCTCCTCAAAATGATCTAGACTAGCAAAGTTTGTCTCTTAGAAAGCTCTAGTGGCCACAAAAGCATCTCAAAATAGCAACAGAATCAACCCCCTTCCAAAATGCACCAAAATCCCCCTTATCAACAACATGACATCAAACCCTAATATGTGACACTATAACACCACTAGATCAATGGTACAACATCATCCCACCCAAAATAGACATCTTAGATGTAGGGCATGCCTAAGGAGATATGTAGGGTAGCTAAAAGAGCCCCCCTCCATTTATACGAATTAGGGCATGAGAAAATGGAATGCCATTTCATTTGACACTCGACTACATTAAAATATCTGAGAAAATATGTTGACCCTCCTTTCCATATATCCATCAAACTTTATTGGGCACTAAAGACATTTTTACTCCTCACTCTTTGCATTGTCTGAGTGTCATCATGCACAACCAACTCACAATAAAGAACTTTTAAGTTATAGACATTAAATTTCCACAATCCATGTGATTTGAATCAATTATTTTTGGATTAGATTGTGTGATGTTTTTTGCATGAACATTTCGTATAAAACTCTGTGATCCATCTTTCATCTTTGTGTGCTCTCTATCATCATGATGATGAGTGTTATCCAAGACATTGATGCAAAAAAAATTCACACAATCTAATCTAGAAATAGTTGATTCCAATCTTTATGTTACTACTTCACATGACATTCTATTATGAAGTAGATTTGACTTGAAGAACACATTGAATAGCTACTTTGGCCATCAAGTCTATACCATAAACATGGTCTTTGTAATAAGCAAACTCATGTTATTAGAGCCTCATCGAGCCCTAAATGCCCATCAAATCACCTTATTTGTTTGTTATCAGACCTAAGGGTAAGTTGTGGACTAATTTCCATTTACCTTTGACATATAGGGGAAAGGACACAATAGTTTAGCATGTTCCAATGGCCATGATAGCATTTGTTGATTTAATACCCACACTTGTTGATTTAATACCCACACTTGTTGATTTAATACCCACACTTGTTGATTTAGTGTCCAATATTTTTTACAACATTGCACTAATAGTTGTGACTATAAAGTTGTTATTGTGATGATTACTAGCTCTAATTGAATGAAATGTATCCCTAAGCACTAAAAAACAACCAATCATGTGATGTCACATCAGTGCACAAGTATTGGTCTCAGTTTTGCACAAGCATCTGTCTCACTTTTTTTTTAGATTGTTTTGGACACCTTGACAAAAAGCATGCTGGTTTGGCATCATATTTGATGATGTGGCCCTTAATCCTTAATTATAAACAGGGGACTTGCCAAGTAAGCCACTGTAAGAAACTGGTAGTGATTTGAAATTTTCACTTAGAATTTTGAGAAGCCTTAAATTAGAGTGTGTCTTAGTGGGTTGGCATGCATTATTAGTTTCAGACCTCCGACAATCATTACGGCTCCGTACTGCAACTCTGTCTGGCTCACCACGGGGACCCAATACAACTCTATATATCATCGAGCTAAGGAGGTCGATTCAAGTCTTAAATTCCATTTGGCGTCTCAATCTTTTTCATTGTAAGCTATCTTTCATTCACTGGCATCTGGGACGGGAGCATGAGAAACTCTGACACCCGGACAAATAAATACAACCATTCCACAGCTTCACCTAGTGTAAATGGAGAATATCATGTACCTTCCTGCTATTCTAATCAACACGCCATATACTCTCACCTGTAGATAGGACCTCCACTTTAAATCCTTGACCCATGTTCATAATGCTGTCAGAAAAAAGCACTCGGCCAACACAGAATGTATGACAACTTCTTATGTTCGAAAACTTAGGTTAAGTCACAATGGGACAAAGCTGACACCATAGGAAAACCATGTGGAGATAAACAGAAGGCCATGAACCCGACACAAAGGCCCCTCCCTCCTACCACAAGAGTACATGAACTGAAGGATTCTAGGATTTTAGAGATTTCAACTCTTTATTACTTTTCAGGGATGCATATAGCAACAGGCCCATCTTAGATAATTTTTTGGTTTTACTAAGAATCCTAACACTATTATGGTTTGATTTTATTTTGTTATTTTTCTTGTAGATTATTTTAGAGCACCTTTTTCCTTTTTCTTTTTGGGAAGTGTAGGAAGCATGGAAGCACTTCCACAATTTAGCTTCTTTTTATTTTGTTAGTGTTTAAGATCACAGTCCCTTTCCAATAGCACCATAAGGGAACAAGGTATTTTGAGAAGGGTGAGTTATATATCAATAAATAGAGGGTGTTTTTAAACCAATGCATAGGATCGGGGTAAATTCTCTAGAGGCTTTATAAAATCTAGGGATATTTTCTTTGATTTCTTAAGATAGAATCATGATTGAAATAAGGCTTTGCATACCATGTATTAATGGTCAAGGAAAAGATTAGAAGGCCTCATAAAAAACAAATATATGAAAAAAATGTAAGTGCTTACACCTCAAAATATAATAAGTTCTAATCACCAACGATGAATCCCCTTAAATCACATACACATTTACATCTTACAATCTCATCATCATAGCTCTCTAAATATTTATCTGGCACTATCATGCCTTGAGAAAAACATTAGTAAGAAAATTGCAGAAGGAAGAAACATAATAGGTTATAACATTAATAACTAAACACAAGGCACAAAATAAGTGATAAATTAGGGACAACCTGGGCAAAAAGAAGCAAATAAATTAGGGATGACTTGGGCAAAACAAGGCTAATAAATTAGGGTCGGCCTAGGGTAGCAAGTTAAAGAATTTATTTATAAATTCTCCAAAAGGGCTACAATTAGGAAAGGGTGCAACTCTTGGAAAATAAATGGTGAAGGGGTGTGACTCCATCACCAATTAAAGGTATAAAAGGAAGGACACTACATCCAAGTAAGGTATCCAAGAAGGATCCAAACATAAATATGAGAAAGCAAACAAGGCAAAACTTAACGAGAGCGGAAAATAAATAAATTATAGCAAAAATATAAGTTATAATCATCAACCTAGAATTAGTAAGTTCAACTGTGAAAACATGATATGAATATAGGAAATAAGAGATTAATATGCAAGTCATCAAATAGGAACAAGCATCGAATCAGAAAAATAATAAGCAAGTCAATCGATCTTAACTAGATATTTGATTTCAAAATTAATCAAAGGATAGTCAACAGACTTTGATAGATGCTTGGTATGATCCATAATGCAGATAACACTTATCTTGCTGATTTTCTATCATGTCTCCCAATTAATAATATGTAGGAGTGATAAATAATTAAACATGTGTTTGCTAATATATATATTTTCATTCTTTCTTTTTTTAAATATACATGCATAATAAATTATACTAAGGATTCCTTTAATACTTTATCCAACCATTGCCATATTATGGAGGGGAGAATGAAATACATAATAAGGAAGCACATAGAATTGAGTTCCATGAAGTACGCAAACCTTGGGTGGGGATAGGAGGTTGAATGGTGGGTGCCATTCCATGCTCTTGAGCTTGATGAAAAGCAATAGGCTTGAGGCACCTTATATGATTTCTTGAGGAACTCCCTAATGTGGAAGAGTTGTTAAGGAAAGTCTTATTGGATCCCACTTGCACATTATGTAATTTGCAATGGTGATTAGGATTCTCCTTATAATATTATTGATTATATGTTTTCCAATCTTTCATGGATATTAGAATGATAACTAACTTGGTTGTAGGCTCTAAATCAATATTTAAAGTTGGCAATTTGCAT
The DNA here is from genome assembly GCF_030272615.1 of Cryptomeria japonica. Lineage (NCBI taxonomy): Eukaryota > Viridiplantae > Streptophyta > Pinopsida > Cupressales > Cupressaceae > Cryptomeria > Cryptomeria japonica. The sequence goes on along the minus strand of NC_081407.1, from coordinate 645,446,412 downwards.
TTCCTAAATGTACTTCATACCCTATTTGGGAATTCTAGGGAAAAGTATAGGAAATTCCAATAGGGGACATTACAAGCACAAGCTCACTGAAAATGCATATTTATAAAGAAATGAGTTACAAGGGTGATCAAAACTCCTACATGCACACACATCTAAACATCTCACTCAAATACGAATCCCTTAAGAAATGGTTGAAGTAATCACACTAATCTATGCATGTAGGCAACTTAGAAAATTACACTAAAACTAAATTAAAGAAAAAAATCTTGAAAATGAATGATTGAATGTTAAGCCAATTGATTAGTGCCTAACTCAATGGACAACAAAATCATAACATGTGAGAAAGAAAAATGACCATAACGATGTAAAAGAATCATAAAAATAGATAAACATTACATATCATACATACTAGTAATCTAGGGTAAACCAATAATACCTCACAAGCAATAAAGAGAGACCATTAAAAAAAGATTTGTAATGCATTATCATGTTACATCATTAATTAAATTCATTATATTAAGCCAACAAATATGGCAAGAGATAACAAACAAATAACTAATTACACATTCTTACAACTCATTAAAACATCTTATTTCCCTTATAGTGTTGTGACTTCACTTTATTTTATGCACTAGAATACATTTTAGCAACAAGACATAATATTGGCTTAGAGATCAACCTCTATTGCCTCTTACAAAAATTTATATATAGAATTACATTCAATCTTGATGCTTGGGAAATAATACATAATTGGTCAACAAATTTGTAAGTGGTCTATGTCTATCACATCATCTTCACATGAACATGCAATTGAAACTATGCCCCTTGTACTAGAAACCATATGATTTTTCTACAAACCATAGGTACTAAGAGATTTGAAAGTATTCCTTTGTCTAGTTATGTCTATTTGAGGCCATTAATAACATTCTCAATCATGTAAGGAGGTAAAAAGGGTGAGGAGCAGGGTTGTTTCTTGAATGATGGGGCTCCAAGAATTTACATGCCAAAGGGGAAAGAAAATAAAATGTCTTGAAAGACCAAAATTTAGGGGTTTAGGTATTTGAAGGAATGACAAACAAGGAAGAGAACCCCCAAAATGGTATTGTATATGTTGAATTCGAACTCCTCAATCACAAACCCTAGTTCCAACAACAACACCCTATATCTACAATGAAATTTAAAACACATCAATGAAGAGTCGTCAAACATGAAAAATCATAAAATAACTCAAATGATACCTTCACACATTCACATGGGTTTGATCTTCATTGTTCTCCTATCTCCATTGATCTTGTTTAGTATGGTTGCTCTTGAATTTTTATGTTTGTACAAGAGTTCAATGGTGAATGGATTTGGTTGTGATGATGTAGGCCAAAGTCAATTCGAAAGAATGTAAGTATGCTCCAAGGTTGATTTATTTCTTGAGAGGGGAAGAAGCCTCTTATATATAGAACATCTTGAAAATGGAGGGATATGATTAAGAGGTGAGATAAAAGATGGTCGACTAAGATTAAAGGGTAGGTAGAGGAAATAATAAAATAAAAGGAGTGGTTAAGATAAATGAAGAGAAAAAGTTAAATGAATAATTAAAAATATTAAATAAATTATTTAATTAATAGAGGGAGGGCCACATAAATTAATTAAATAAAAAAAATTATTTAATTTAGGAAAAAAAGAGTTTAAATAAATATAAATATTTATTTAAATTAGGATATAAAAGGGATAGAAAGGATTAGTGAATTAATTAAACAAATAAAAACTCATTTAATTAATAGAAGAAAGGGGAATAATTAAAATAAATAAAAATATTTATTAAATTAGGCTAGGACAATTTTAGGTGTCTGTAGGTATCCTAGGAAGGGAACCCCCTATAAGGAAAATGGGAAAGGAGAACTTTGAAGGAAATGGATTCACAAAAGGGGAGCCCCAAAACTTGGTATATTGAGAAGGGAAATTGATATACCTCAAAATAAAGGGAAATATAAAAATGGGGCTTTAAAGGAAATGTATGCTTGGAAGAAGGACTCAAATGTTATGTAGGGAAGGAAAAATCACATGCCTTGAAATGAAGGGAAATTAGAAAGGGGGACTTTGAAGGAAAACTTGCATGGAAGAGGAAATAAGAAATTATATATCGGGAAGGGAAACCCCTATACCTTGAAATAAAGGGGAATGGGAAAGAGGAATTTGAAGAATGTATGCATGGAGAGGAGCCCAAAAATGGTATGCTAGGAAGGGAAACCTCCAGATCCTGAAATGAAGGGAAATGGGCAAAAGAAATTTTGAAGAAAATATGTCCGTGGAAGGGAAATTCCCATACCCCAAAATGAAGTGAAATGAGAAAAGAGGACTTTAAAGGAAATTCATGATGGGGAGGTGTACTCAAAGAGAGTCTATCCTTTGTCAAAAGGCAGTCAAGTGTTGTCCTAGTGGGCTCCCTTCATTGTTCATCTAGTCTAATAATCAATTTAGACACCTCAACTCTCTAAGAGTGCTTCCAATCAAGATGTGCTCATTGGTTGCTCAGGCATGGTTGAGATTCACAAGGGTAAATCCAACCTTACACTCTCAAACTCCTAACAAATGCTTGCAAAGGTTGAAATAAGTGTTCATGATGTTTTCCAAGGGTAATCAACTGGTTTTGAGTAAGGGTTTGGTCCATTTCCCCATCGCTCCTTCCTTTCCCTATTTTCTAGGCCTAGTAGCCCTAGAACCCCAATTAGCCCTACCTAACCAGTTTTTGTGGATTTTCTAATGATTTCACCAAAGACCCACACAAAATATTTGGTGATATGACTACCCTTTTGGAAGAAATTTCCAATTTATGAAATGAGAAATCTCAGTCTGGCCGTACAGGTACAGAACACGAGAAATGCTTGTTTTAGGAGGTTTTAGGCTTGTTTTGGTCTTTTTCCAAGGGTTTGGTGTCTTCCTTGATCTGCCACACCTCCAAACTCACACATATGCTCTGCCACACCCCTCCTATTCATGCCAAACACTCTGCACTTCCAACCCTACTCATCCCTGCAAACACTTGTATAATTTCACTCATTTCCTAACCGGGCTATGATTGAGCTTGCCTAGGAAATGATGCTCATTGGTCTTTAAACGACCTCCAAAGGAAAATAAAGACTATATGCACTATACAAAGGTTCCATGGCTTGAGTCCCAAGGGTTATTGAGAAGAACCCAAAGGACTTCAAGCTGGAACCATGTTTGGGCCTCTTAAACCCCTACTCAAACTAAGAGCTTACAAAATCAACAACTCAATTCAAACCTGCACAAAAAATAATCAAGATGCTTCCTGAGCACTACAAGAACATGTACAAAATAGTAAGCAAAGAACAACAATGCAATCAATCCATTAAGTACAGACTGTTGCTCTAATTCTTGAAAAACACAAGGTAAAAACTCAAAAATGGTCTCCAATTTGTATTCCAATTTGCTCCAGGCATTCACCAACCTCATTACATTCACACTCAAGGAATTTAAATTCCATTTGTGGCCTAACTAACTCTCCATTGGTTTCCTAACCAACCCTTTGCTCAAAAATGCAAAAAGTTGCTCAATGTTGCAAAAAGTTGTCAAGCAACTTTGACAACTTTTGCCAAAAAGTGTATTTTTTCTTTACATGATATGTTTACTCCTCCAAACCATCTAGGATGACTAAAAACCACCAATTTAACATGTCCCAATTCCAAACAAGGCTATTCAAGACATTTTACATCAAAATGCAAGATTATGCCATTTTAGGCTTACAAGGGCTTACAAGCTTTAATTGAGGAAATGCATTGTCCTATGGACATTCAACCTACCAAAGCATTTCAAAAAAATATGAGGACCTATGAGAAGACTCTTATTCACCATCCCAAACAAAACTATGAACAAACACACCAAAATGAAGAAATATGCATTCAAAACTAGGTGCTCCTGCACCATACTCCCCTAATGAAAATAAGTCAAGTGACTCCTTGAGGCATCAAAGAAAGTGGAACTCCATGCTTAGAGAAGTATTCCTTAGGTATCCAAGTAGCCTCTAATGTTGGAAGGTGCTGCCACTTGATCAAATGCTCCATATAGGCAGTATGCCTTGTTTTCTTCAAAACTCTAGAATCTAAGACCTTCTCAGCTTGGGGAATGGGTGTAGCTGGTAAGGGAAAGTTTGAAAGTGCTTGAGAGACCTCTGAGACTCTGCTATCTTCTATTGTAAGTGTGCTCTTATACTGCACCAAATATGCCACATTGAAAATGGGTGATAAAGCCATATCATCGGGTAAGTCTATCTTGTATGCATTATTTCCATATTTGGCCAAAACTTTGCAAGGACATATCCTCCTCATCTGAAGCTTGCTAGGGACAACTTTCTGAAGTCTTGCCTTGTTCAAATGCACCATCACCATGTCACCAACAAAAAATCGGATATCCTTTCTTTTCTCATCCACTTTGTCCTTGATCCTTTGAGTAGTGTCCAATAGGGTTGTCCTAACCTGCTCATGAACCTCTTGCATTGATTGAGCCATGTCTAAGGCATGTCCACTTTTCTATCCCATCTTTCCCACATCTCTGAGCTCAAAAACTCCTCTAGGATGAATGCCATCAAAAGGGCTTTTACTAGTGGACCTATGCACACTATCATTGTAGGAAAACTCAGCTTGATGGATGATCTAATCCCAAGCTTGACCATACTCTTTGTTAGGCATCTAAGTAGATTTCCAAGTGTTCTATTGACCACCTCAGTTTGGCCATCCATTTGGGGATGATAGGCTGAACGAAAAGACAAATTAGTACCTAATCTTTGCCACAAAGTCTTCCAAAAATTACCAATAAACTTTGCATCCCTATCTGACACAATGCTGATAGGTAAACCATGAAGTCTAAAAACCTCTTTGAAAAACAAGTGAGCAATGTGGCTAGAATCATGAGTGACCTTGCATGGAATAAAATGAGACATCTTACTAAACCTATCTGCCACAACGTAGATGCTATCAAAACCTGATTTGGTTTTAGGCAAACCAACAACAAAGTCCATACTTACACACTCCCATGGCCGGTTGGGGATAGGTAAAGGCTGATAAAGACCAGCATTGGAATATGTACCCTTAGCTCTTTGGAAAACCACACATTGATCCACATATCGTCTGATATCTCTTTTCATTTTAGGCCAATAGTAGAACCTTTGGAAAAGTTCCAAAGTCTTGTTCAAACCAAAATGTCCACTCAGGCATTCATTATGCTTCTCTTGCATCAAGTTTTCTCTCATAGACCCTTTAGGCACACATAGTTGTCCTCCTTTGAACAAAAGGCCATCTTGCAAGGTATAATCTGCATATTCACTATGAAAATGGTTTCCAAGCCCTTGGCAAACCTTGTAGGCAGCAGCAAAGTCTTCATCTTCTTCATACAAATTCTTGAAACTATCCACTCCAATGCTCTTGAGCTGCACTTCTTGCACTATTAGTAACCTCATACTCAATGCATCAACTACCTTATTACATTGTCCTTTCTTATGTTTAAGGGTAAAGGTATATGACTGCAAATACTCTACCCAATTAATATGCTTATGGTTTAACTTTTCTTGAGAATTAAGAAAGCTAAGAGCTTGATTATCAGTGTAAACCACAAATTCCTTAGGCAGCAAATAATGCCTCCATTTCCTAAGAGATTGGAAAAGTGCATACAATTCCAAATCATAGGAGGAATACCTTTTCTTTGCATTATTGAGCTTCTCACTGAAGAAGGCAACCGGTCTATTGTCTTGACTCAAAACTGCTCAAACCGCTATGTTGCTTGCATCACATTCAATGGTGAAGAGCTTGTCAAAGCTTGGTAGGGTAAGTACCGGTTGAGTAACCACCTTTGTCAAAACCTTTTTGTGCTTCCTTTGTCCATACAAACTTGGTTCTAATACCTCCCTTGATTGTCTTAAGCATGGGTGCACATATTTCACTAAACCCTCTGATGAACTTCCTATAAAACTGAGCCAAGCCATGGAAACTTCTTACTTCACTTGGTGTCCTAGGTGTGGGCCAACTGATTATGGCTTCCACCTTAGAGGTATCCATCTTCAAATCACCTCTTGAGACTACAAACCCAAGATACACCAACTCCTGTTTCATAAACTCACATTTCTCCAAATTGATGGTTAGTTGCTCATCACATAGTTTACTCAATACGATTTCTATATGCTTAAGATTTTCATCTTTAAACTTGCTAAAAATTAAGATGCCATCTAAGTAAACAACAACAAATTTATCAATGTAGTCCTTGAGTACTTCATTCATGAGTCCAAATGGCATAACAAGTCATTCATAGAGTCCTTCTGTAGTCTTGAAGGTTGTCTTCCATTCATCACCCTCCTTTATTCTGATTTGGTGGTGACCACTCTTGCGATCTATCTTGGTGAAGTATTCAACACCTCCCAAACAATCCATCAAGTCTTCAATTCTTGGGATGGGAAATCTATACCTGATAGTAATCCGGTTTATGGCTCTAGAGTCAGTGCAAATTCTCCAAGTACCTCCCTTCTTTGGAGCCAAAATGGTGGGTACTGCACATGGGCTAATGCTCTTCCTGATTAGTCCATTGTCTAGGAGTTCTTGTATTTTCTTGGCTATCTCCTTGTTCTGATCCAGTGTCATTTTATAAGCTACCTTATTGGGCAAAGAAGCTCCGAGTATAAAGTCAATTTGATGACTTATGGCACATTGAGGAGGCAATGTAGCTGGTGCTCCATCACTAATTATATCCTTAAATTGATTTGGGACCTGCTGCACTTCTTTAGGAATGCTTACCTTCTTATCCTTGTTGTCCTCTTTTGGCTTTACAATAATGGCAAACCCCACTCCTTCTCCCTCCTTGAGTGTGTTGATGAACTCTTTCTCACCAACTAGCAACACATTAGGACCTTTGGATCTGCCCTCTACTTGGTCTCCTATGAACTGGATTTTGTAGGTAGTTCCATCCTTTTGGAAGGTATATGCATTCTTCTCTCCATGATGTATTGCCTTTCTATCAAACTACCATGGCCTACCTAGGAGTAGGCGGCAAGCATCCATGGGCAAGATATCACACAAGATTTTGTCTTTTTAGCCTCCTATAGTGAAATCCATCCAAGTTTGTTCATTTACAAGAACATGTTTCCCCTTGTTGAGCCATGTAACTCTATAGGGATCACTATGTGGTATTCTTAGCAAATTGAGCTTACTCACCGCTTCCTCTGACACTATGTTGTTCGTGGATCCTGAATCCACCACCACTCTACATACCTTTCCCATGATCTTACATTTTATTCTGAACAAGGATCTCCTTTGGCTAGGTTCCTCCTTAACCAGTTCTTTAATCAAGACTTCTTCTTATCATGAGGTTCTCTCCAACCTCTGAATCCAAACTTACTTTTAATGCTTTCATGTTTTTTGCATCCTCTTGAGCATAATTTACTCTCCTCTCACCTCCTTGGGATGAAGAAGACTTCTCAGGGCATCTATAGGGCAGGTGTCCAAGTTGATGGAAATTGTAGCACTTCATGGTGGCAAAATAGGACCCTCTTCTTGATCCACTAGACCTTCCTCTACTAGAGCTACTAGATCCCCTTCCTCTATAGTTTCTCTTGCTATTGGAATCCCCACTTTGCTCAACTAACTTGGATTCCCCTTAGGATCTTTGGTCTACACTTCTTCCACCAAAACTACCTCTCTGACCTCTGCCATCTCTTCCCCTAACTCTGCCTATGTTGCTTTGTTCTTTCTTCTTCTTTCTCTTTTCCTCCGCTTTTAGTGCCAATTGATAGCACTTATGCATGGTATTGGGGCATAATAGGCTTAATTCCTCTTGAATATTCCATCTCAAGCCATTCAAGTATCTGGCTACCTTGATGCTCTCATCCTCTACCACCTTGGATCTTAGACACAACTTCTAAAATTCCTTAGTGTAGCTACTCACATCCAAGTCTCTTTGTCTCAAATTTTGTCTCCTCTTGTGCAATTGGATCTCATAATCTTCAGGGATGTATGCCTCTTTCACCTTGGCTAACATGCCCTTCCAAGTAGCTATGGGGTTCTTACCCTCTTTTTGTCTCTCTTCTTGGATAAATTTCCACCAATTCAATGCTTCTCCTCTCAATCTAGACTTGGCCACCTTCATCTTTTGTGCTTCACTGATTCCATCACATTCAAAGTGATTCTCCAATCCCTCTATCCATTCTAGGACTACCTCAGGCTCCATTTTTCCACAAAAGTGGCACTCCTTCTAGGGATTTTCCTCCTAAGGCTTTGCTTTCTTTGAGGAAAGGTTCTTCAGGTAGAATAGGTTCTGGTTCAGGTGTCCTATCCTCTTCTACAACTTCTTTACCCTTCCCTTCATTGACCTTAATTTTCACTTTCTCAATTTTGTCTTCAACTGCGTCTAGTTTGCTCTCCAATTGTAGTAATCTTTCTCCAAGGAGCCTATTTTCTTCCTCCTTATCTTCTACCTTCTTGGCTAACTCCGCATTGGTCACCATCCTTAGACTATTCTCTCCTACTGATTCAGTGTTTGTCATGTATTGACTTCTTCCCAAATCTTGGTTACTCTGATACCACTATGATGCGAAGGTGTACTCAAAGAGAGTATCCTTTGTCAAAAGGTAGTCAAGTGTTGTCCTAGTGGGCTCCCTTCATTGTTCATCTTGTCTACTAATCAATTTAGACACCTCAACTCTCTAAGAGTGCTCCCGATCAAGATGTGCTCACTGGTTGCTCAAGCATGGTTGAGATTCAGAAGGGTGAATCCAACCATACACTCTCAAACTCCTAACAAATGCTTGCATAGGTTGAAATAAGTGTTCATGATGTTTTCCAAGGGTAATAAACTGGTTTTGAGTAAGGGTTTGGTCCATTTCCCCATCGCTCCTTCCTTTCCCTATTTTCTAGGCCTAGTAGTCGTAGAGCCCCAATTAGCCCTACCTAACAGGTTTTTGTGGATTTTCTAATAATTTCACCAAAGACCCACAAAAAATATTTGGTGATTCGAGTACCCTTTTGGAAGAAATTTCCAATTTATGAAATGAGAAATCTCAGTCTGACCGTACAGGTACGAAACCCGAGAAATGCTTGTTTTAGGGGGTTTTAGGCTCGTTTTGGTCTTTTTCCAAGGGTTTGGTGTCTTCCTTGATATGCCACACCTAGAAAATCACACATATGCTATGCCACACCCCACTTGTTCATTCCAAACACTCTACACTTCCAACCCTGCTCATCCCTGCAAACACTTGCATAATTTCACTCATTTCCTAACTGGGCTATGACTGAGCTCACCTAGGAAATGATGCTCATTGGCCTTTCAATGAACTCCAAAGGAAAATAAAGACTATATACACTATACAAAGGTTCCATGGCTCAAGTCCCAAGGGTTATTGAGAAGAACTCAAAGGACTTCAAGCTGGAACCATGTTTGGGCCTCTCAAACCCCTACTTAGGCCGAGAGCTTACAAAATCAACAACTCAATTCAAACCTGCACAAAAAATAATCAAGATGCTTCCTAAGAACTACAAGAGCATGTACAAAACAGTAATAAAAGAACAACAATGCAATCAATCCATTAAGTACGGACTGTTGCTCTAATTCTTGAAAAACACAAGGTAAAAACTCAAAAATGGTCTCCAATTTGTATTCCAATTTGCTCCAGGCATTCACCAACCTCATCACATTCATGCTCAGGGCATTTATATGCCATTTTTGGCCTAACTAACTCTCCACCGGTTTCCTAACCAGCCCTTTGCTCAAAAATGCAAAAAGTTGCTCAATGTTGCAAAAAGTTGTCAAGCAACTTTCACAACTTTTGCCAAAAAGTGCATTTTTGCTTTACATGCCTTTTTTTCTCATCCAAACCATCTAGGATGATTGAAAACCATTAATTTAACATGTCCCAATTCCAAACAAGGATATTCAAGACATTTCACATCAAAATGCAAGATTATGCCATTTTAGGCTTACAAGGGCTTACGAGCTTTAATTGAGCAAATGCATTGTCCTATGGACATTCAACCTACCAAAGCATTTCAAAAACATATGAGGAAATATGAGAAGAATATTATTCGCCATCCCAAATCAAACTATGAACAAACACACCAAAATGAAGAAATATGCATTCAAAACTAGGTGCTCCTGCACCAATTCATGCACAAATGGGGAACCTTAAATGACATTTCAAGAAGGGAAAACCCCATACTTACAATGAATGAAAATGAAAACAAAGGAATATGAAGGAAATACATTTATGGAATAGGAATATTAAAATGGTTTGATGACAAGGAAAACCTCCATACCTTAAAATGAAGAGAAATGGGGAAATGAGACTTCAAAAGAAATTCATGTATAGAAGGGGAATCTCAAAATGGTATGTCAGGAATGAAAAATCCTATACATTGAATGAAGGGAAGTGGAAAAGTGAGACTTTAAATGAAATTAATATGTGGAAGGAAAACCTCATTTTTCCCAAGACTAGAAATTGATTTAAAAACCTTCACACTTAGATTTTTCTTAAAATTTAGTCTTGTAGTGCCCCTCCCAGACTTGCATTTTGATTTACGCATTGATAGACTTATTTAGGCATAAGTTTGATTCTTGGATGGTTACTTATGACTCTATTGTCATCTTAGATGGTACAGATGATGCTAGTTACTCTATGTGGACTTATGTTATTTGATATGACTCATGATGTTTGGTGATTTATATGATTTTTGGATTCATATGTGTTCGTTATTCATATGTGGAATATATGACTTATGATTATAAGATGGTTCTAACCCCTATTTGATAATTATGGTTTCATTTGATGTGTGTGATTATCTTTGTGAAAGGGATGATGCCTTATCACTCATGGCGAGCATGATAAGGCATTGTGATTCTCTTTTTACTTGCTTGTTTATTATGATGGATATATGTTGTGAATGTATCACATTGTGGTTGCAAGTAGGTACTGGGCATCAACTCCACCTGGTTTCATAAGTCTGAGTGTGCCCTATCCCAATGGTAAGTTGTTGGAGATTATAGCGTCGTAAATTGTACACCCTTGCTAGGGTGGTACAATTAAATGCTTGGTTTAGCACCCGCCTTAGTGTGTTTTGCATCCTGCATTTCTAGTCTCCTTTAAGCATTTAATTAATTAATTAAATTAAATCTAAATTCATATTTCATCACTTCACACATTGTAAAGTTGGGCCCTTTACCCTAAGCATGCCCCTTTTCATTTTATTCCTTCAACAAATCATTAAGTCATAAACCCTAATTATGTCCTATTTTGACCTTTAAGGCCCGATTTCGCATATCAAAACATCTTAGAATCAACTGTAACTTTGGGATTCACTCTAATATCATCATATCTAACGACCCTAAAAATTTAGTGAAAAGTTGGTCGGACCGGGTGCAAATTGCACCTGGTCCCCGACATTTTCCTGAAATTTTGGGAGTATAATTCTATGATATTATAATGCTTAACCCCAAGAAATTGGCAGCAAATTCAAATCCTAGGTCATCCTAAAGGAGAAATTAAGATCTAGGGTTTCATACATAAGAACTCTCTTTCTTCATTTTAGAGAGAGGATCTAAGATCTAGAGAAGTTGGAAGCAAAGCAATCACAAAGAGCCTTCTATGTAGCAAAAGAGTAGGTCTTTTGAAGTCTTCAACAACATTCAACAACACCTATCAAGCATTCGTAAAGAATTCATCAAGCATTCTTTCATCAATTGGGGGCTTATGAAGATGTAGGAAAGCAATAGGAGATCACCGACTGAAGATTGGCTTGTACCTCTCCCTTGGGGTTGGGTATGGTTTCATGTTGTTTTCATGTCTTTGTATGAGATTCATTACATCAATTTGATTTACATTCATGCTTTAGATCAATTTGCATCATTGATTTAGAGCATTTACTTTGTCAATTACAAGCATTTAGGGTTTACTCTTTAGGGTTGCTCTAGATTGTTTGCATTCATCTTGGGATCTTGCACACACTATTTTATTATACAAATCAGTTATTTATTGAGGAAATTGTATACACCAAAAAATGGTCTGAAGATAATTAATTAATTAAGCAATTATTTAATTAATCTCTCCTTCCCAATTTAATTGAATTCACTAAGCAATTTGATTAAATTTCCCCTTTCATCTACTTATTAATAAATCTAAGGATTTATTTAATAGGTTCATTTTACCCCTTTAATTAATTAATTCCCCCCATCCAAAATCATTTCTTCTAAATCCTAATTAATTAAAACAAATCAAATCCATGAGTTGTTGAGATTAATTAGCCTTTTCATCCTTTTTGAATTTTTAAATTCAAATTCTCCTAATTTCTACCACTCCTAAACCTAACCATTCCTAAACCTAACCTATTCTACCTACCACCATGTCCCCTTTCATCCAACATCTTCTAGAACCTTTGTGACACTTATCACTAAGTGTTCCCTTTCATCCTACTCTTCTAGAAGCCTCTTGACACTTGTCACCATAAAGATGACAAATGTTCCCTTTAATCCAACCCCCTTTGCCATCCTCCTCCAATTTAACCATTGATATCTTTAGATCAATCTTGACTGTTGATTCTTGCCACATCACCCCTAGCCTTGGGAAATCCTATAAATAAACCTCATTTTGGAGCTCAAAGGGTCCCAATTTCATGTCCCAATTTCATATCATTTTTCATATCATTTGATCCCATCTCATTCTCATCTTATGCATTGTTATTATAGGCATCTAGCTTATAGTTTATCAGTTTTAACACTGTTATCATGCTCAATTTTAGATTAAATCTTAGCTTAATCATGCTAGATCAATCATTCATGTAGCTTAATCATGCTATTCTTGCTAAGATCATGCATTTTCATCTTTCAAATCCTCCATCCAGGTGTAATCAAGTCACTGGAATATGCATAATCAGATCTGAGAGCATTTTTCATACTCACATTTATTAGGAGGCAATAAGTCGATTAGCTATGGTTTTGTCTTTCATTGTTTCAATTTACTAACCATTGCTTGTAATGATTTATTGAGTGCATTGTGTTTGTAGGTACAGGTACACTTCACAGAGCACGACATTTTGGCGCCCACCGTGGGGCCGAAATCATCATTTTCGGCCTCTCAAGCTTCAACAAACTTCATCTCTATTAGATCAGAATCAGAATGTCGTATGCGTTGATTTTCCAACTTGTACGAACTACCTTTTAGCCCAGGACGACACTTCATCTTGACTCGTACTAGGTATAATTTTGACTTGTACGAGCTTTTACATTGAAATTTTTTTATTCGTTCTAGCTCATTCCTGTGTCGTACGAGTTGATTTTCACTATCATACTAGAGCTAATTCTATTTCATACGAATTTCTGGCTTCAAAATCTTATGTCGTACAAGTTTGCTTTTATTACTATGCGAAATCTAAAGTTTTGTCGTACTAACTGGTAAATCAAGTCGTACGAGTTTCTGCATCTCTGATTTTTTGAAAAACTGCAAATTAGAATTTTCAAGTTTGTCTATACGTTGGTAATTTGCATTTTTGAAGGCCTTCTAGTCATTTTTAGCCCTTGAAAGTGCCAAAGGAGCCTAGCTAGGCATACTCTTTCAAATTCTCATCTAGAACTCTTGGAGACCTTTCCAATGAGTTAAACGACTTGTAATTTCGAGTCCCGAGCATAAAGTTATGCCTATTTGAAGCTAGGATAAATTTTCATATAGTTTTTCTGAAAATATCATAGTTCAGATCACTAATGCTAATCTTGTTATGTCTATGAGATGTTTGCAGCCTAACTCTTTTCTGTAGGACGCTTGTCAAAAATACGCTTGTCAAAGATAAATTCAAAACACAATCATGACTACTAATGGATCTATTTTGTAGGTTGCCTAAGGATTCAACAAAAACTTTGTGTATTCTTTAAGATTTTTAGGCACACTTCAATTTGGGCTTAAAGAAATGAATAAATATGTCTTATGTGCTTGTGATGATAGGCGAGTATGCTCTCACCTTTCTTCGGTGATCAAAAAGCTAGACTCATCTTTTTACTTTCATTAGTGCATCTCTTTAGCAGGCCTACCCTCCCGAGGAGTTATTAACTCTTAGCCCTTAAGGCTGGTGAGAGGGGAACGACCTAAGTGGGAACGACTAATGCCAAGTAATCCAACCCACTATAAAATAAATGTGTTTTTGATGAAAATCAAAGCAACAACAGTGCTTAGGAATAGCTCTCCTCCATACCTTCGGGTATATCAAACCTTGGTTTTCAAGGCTGGGAGACCTCTTAATTGAGTTTATACCCTGACGCGCCAAATGGATCCCTTACTAGTACCGGTTAAAATAGAAGCTACCCGATTCACCTCCGAAAGGGTGATAATCTTTGTGCAAGAGAGATAGTAACTCTCCCAAGACACTTGCCACATCGTGCCCCTATTAGCGTTTGCAGTCGGATAATATGGCGTTGAGAATCCATTGCGTGAGACTCAACGATCGTATTCTGATTAGCTATTGGGTGTGTACCTAAGTTAGCAAGCAAAGGTTTTCATTCTCAACCAACTTCCTTAGGGTTTAGCTTGATTGAGAGTCATGTATCACATGATGTGTTTGCTGTGTATTCATCCCTAAATTGAAAAATCAGACAATTAAAACTAGAAAACCAAAGTAAAACATCAAAATTCAGTGATCAAAACTCAAACAAACAAACACTTTTTACGCCTGTTAAAATACCTGTCGTACGAGTCAAGATAATATGTCGTATTGCTTGATATTTTGCCGTACGACTCAAGGTTCTATGTCGTACAAAACACTGCTTTACACATGAAGTCACTAGTCTATCGTTCTATTTTGTATCTCTTGTCGTTCTGTGTTGCATAATCTATCATACGAAACTTTGCATCTGTCAGCCCAGAACTGTGTCTTACATGCCTGTTTCAGATTTATCATTTCTGCTTGATCAATTTGCAGTAAGCATAAACACCTATTATCTGTCAATCTGTGCTTATATTGTCTACTTGGTTTGCTTGGTCAAGTTATCATCCATCAAAATTAGACTCTAGAAAATATACACCTCAAGATTTTCAAAGTGCTCACCCCCAACAAGTTCAAGATCTAAACATCTAAAAGTGCATTATCACCCTCTTTGATAAATTGGTCACTCAAACATAGTTTCTCATCAGGATAAATCATCCTTTATCACGAAACTGAAACAATTGGTCAGGATAATCTTGTCCCACATCGTAGGATATATCATTCCTACTGGACCTGGTTCTTATCAAATCATCACCATTGCACTCCTAAACGGAAGATCGAAAAACTTGCAAACTTTTAAACACTTGAATCCTCTTTTAGTGTCATATCACTCTATTGCCTTGAAATTGACTATTGATCACTTATCAAAACAACCTTTTAGACAATCAAATCCTAGCACAATATCAAACACAATGCCCATTTTAATAAGAGCACAGAGACATAAGATCATTGAAACATTTGAAATAGCTGAAAATCATATCAACATGACATATCAAAGCAAAACACAAGAAGAACACATGACAAACCAACATATCAGAACAATCAAACAAGTTCAACATCAAAATCCAACTATGTTAAAACCTAACAAGGATTCAAACACATCTCAGAAGAAAAGTGGCTCTTTTATGCACCTCTTAAATAGATCCCTAAAGGATTTGGCTAAAGAAGATCAAAATCATGCACCCATGTCTAACAATGATCCATCCATCCATGAGAAAATTGACTCTCCAAAGGCATCTATTCCTACACCTCCTGAAAGCTTGCAAGAACCTTCCATAGCATCCTTGCCAAATAATACATCCAAAGATGAAGTTTCCCAAGAGATATCCATAATTGCCATCAAAACTATTTCAGTGGATCCTATTAAAAGCTCATCTCCTTCATATCCAAGCATTGATTCATTAAAACAGCCCCATAATGCTCTCTTGCAAATTGAAGTCCTCATTCATATAACGCTTGTAAAACGTGTCCTGATAGATGGAGGAGCTGGCTTGAACATTTTCTCTATGAATCTTGTCCATGCTCTAGGCTATTCAGAAGATGCAGTTGATCCTCAGAAAAAGATAAAAATCAAAGCACATAATGAAGAAGAACATTCATCTAAAGGAATGGTGATATTACCTATCAGAGTGGGACCCTTGCAAAAAAGATACAGCATGCCAAGTTTTAGACTTGGACCTACCATACAATATGCTCTTGGGGAGACCATGGATACAGGATATATAGGCTATACCATCAATAGGTCATCAGTGCTTAAAGTTTCCCTGCAATGGGTAGGAAATCACAATATCAGCAGACTCAAATCCATTGCAGTGTTGTAATAATCTAAAATCATCTCAAGAGATCATTGTTTCACATAACAGAGAGGAAGCATATTCAAGCACACAATCCAAGGAACAATCATTTGCATCAATTTTGTCAAACATGGAAGAACAAATGCAATTGAAAGATCAAGGAAAGGGAGAATAATTGATATCATGGAAAAAAAACAAGAGAAACTTCAAATTGAGAGGGATGAAGAAGCAGATATAGTAGTCGATGTAGTTAACACTTATGGAGGACAAACGTTAGGAACTAGCCTACTTGAATTAGAATCACATTTGAGTGACATGGACTTAATCGAGGACGATCACGATTTTCTTATATGGTCATTTCGACGAGAGTATCATTCTAGACATTGACATACATACTGAAAGCCTTGACATCTCTATCATGACCCCCAATATCTTGGAAACTATTCAACCTGAAGATCCTTTATCCTTAAGCTATCCTGAACCTATGGACTGGGAAAATGAAGGACATATTGACATTGATACCTTACCTAATGACCATGCCATATCCTTATATCTTGATGAAATCAAACCCACAACAACTTTCACCAGGGATTCCACTAACGTATCTTCAAGTCAAATGGATGTCAAATCTCCTAGTCGCAAAATTGAAAATCAAGAAAACAATATCAGGTCCAATGCTGAAAACTATTTATTGGCAACATTAGACCAAGAAAAAGTAAAAATAAAGGACGCATCTAACAGTGAAAACCTCCTAGAGGCGCCGGAAGATGGGAGATTTGACACCTTACCTGTGTACTATCAAGAGAAGTCATCTAACCTAATAGAACCAGCAAAAACAACTATCATTGGTACAACTGATCTACATTCAACAACTTCTCCATCAGAACCAGCAAGACAAAAATACTTGAAAACATTCAAAAGATGGCAAGTCAATTTTACTTGTTCATATACAGACGTTCCAGGGTTCGATCCATATCTTACAATACATCACCCAAATATCAGTCCAGGAGTAGACATCAATAAAGAAACACATCATGGATCAAGAGTAGAGTATAAAGCATTGGTAACAGGTATCAAAATGGCTGTAGAATGGAATATTAAACAACTTCAAGTCTTTGGAGACTCTTAGCTTGTCATCAATCAAATCAATGATGACTATCAAACAAAAGATGACAAATTTATGCCTTACAAAAAGATAGTGGTTGATATCAAGAAGTACTTTGTAGAAATAACTTTTGAACAGATTCCAAGAAATGACAACAAAGCAGCAGACGCCATGGCTACACTTGCTTTTCTATTGCAGACACAGGAAAATCAACAACGTTATGAATTCCTGGTTGAAGAGTTGTTTCATCCCACCTATAATTGTCCCGATTCCCAAACCATCTATCAACTTATTGGACACGATTCCTCCCGCTATGGCCAAACTTACAAATACCTGAAAGACAACATCTTACCTCCTGACTTATCAAAGAACCAAAAGAGAAACTTTATTCGCCAATCCTCTCATTTTACTCTCGTTGCGGATACCATGTATAAACGAGGTCTGGACGGTACTCTCTTAAGATGTCTTGAACAAGAAGAAACTGAGAAGGCCTTACATGAAGTCCATAATGACATTTGTGGCACTCATTCAAGTGGTCTTACCCTTTCGAAAAAACTCATACGCTTGGGCTATTATTGGCCGACTATGGAACAAGATTCTTTTAAGATAGCAAGAACATGCAAACAATGTCAAATCCATGGGAATTTGATCCATGCACCAACACAAGAACTACATGCTTTAGCAACATCTTGGCCTTTTTGTCAATGGGGACTTGATCTAGTAGGAAAGATACATCCTTCCTCATCTAATGGACACAAATTCATCCTGGTAGCTACTGAATATTTCACAAAATGGATTGAAGCAGTACCTCTCATCAATATCACAGGAAAACAAATTGCTGCATTTATCTTGAAATATATCATATGTCACTATGGAATACAAATGACCATTATCACTGATAATGGGCGACCATTCAAAAATCAAGATGTACAAGAGCTATGTGAGAAGTTCAAAATCCAGCACAGATTCTCCACACCATATTGTCCACAGGGAAATGGGCAGGTAGAAGCATCTAACAAAACTATTCTGAAAATCCTTAAAAAGACAGTGAACAATGCTGGGAAAGATTGGCATATTCAACTGAACCCTGCTCTATGGGCCTACCGCACTAGTATCTGCACACCGACAGGTGCCACACCTTTCTCTCTTGTATATGGATCAGAAGCCATATTGCCAATCAAAGTAGAGATACCCTCTCTACGTGTATCACTAAAAGGTCTCATCCCATATGAAGAACAACGAGTATCTAAACTGCAAGAATTAGAATTGATCCAGGAACACAGACACAATGCCTTTGATCATCTAAAGGTATATCAACAAAGAATGTGTCAGAGCTATAATCATAAGGTCAAACCACGAATCTTTCAAGTGGAAGAACTAGTGCTAAAAGAAAATCCACGCAACCAGGTAGATAGAGAAAAGAAAGGAAAGTTTGAACCAAACTGGTTAGGTCCGTTTGTGGTCACAACAGTATTTGGGTCAGGAGCATATCAGCTATCAACACAGGACGAAGATCAACTCAAGGAACCTATCAATAACATGCATCTAAAGAAATTCTATGTTTGAAAAATCAGAAAAAAAATCAAAAACAGTGAAAAATCAGAAAAATAAAAAACAGTGAAAAATCAGAAAAAAATCAAAAACACTGAAAAATCAGAAAAAATAAAAAAAAAGTGAAAAATCAGAGAAAATTAAAATAAAAGGGAAAAAGCAGAAAAAATCAAAAATAGTGAAAAAGCAAAAAAAATAAAAATAAAAAATAAAAAAATCAAATATCAGAAAAAGTGCAATAAAAACAAAAGGTGAAAACCTGGCAAACATGTGCTATTTGTCAGCTAGCTCTTCCATCTATTAGTTCATGTATCTTTCCACTTGCATTCATTTTCCATCAGTGTTGACCATCATAAAGCCTTGGTTCATACATAGACATCCTAGGTGGCTTCTTGCCATGGTTTGGATCATTGGATATATCATAACGACTTTGTTTCTAGGCTTGGGGCAAAATCCTACACCTAGCTGGGGGCAAATAGTTAGACAACTCTTATCAAGCGAAAACTGAGACACATCCAACATTGACCATAAGATCAAACTATCAACTATCAAGCTATCATGAAGTCAATCTAAGCACATCACACACTTTTTAGTGGAATAATATCTTTTGAATAATGATTGTAACATGATTGTTCAAATTTTCTATATTGCATTTCGCTATGAGGATTTCTGAGTGACTCCAGGATGTCATTGACTAGAGGAACAAGGAAGAAACATGATATTTTTCTTGTCTACTGTCTGAAAATTAATCATTAATATGTGCAAATTTGTCTCGAGACATGATCATCAGAATATCATTGAAGACATTTCAGATTTGCATATTGAAATGATTAATAATGCTTGTTTTATGCAAATAACACTCAGGTCATCTCGGTTTAATTATACCTAGATGCTTGTGTTAACTTGCTATATCAAAATCTAGGAAAGTAACACTCAGGTCATCATGGTTTAATTATACCATCGATGTTTGCACTCACTTCCCATATTTCAAAAGCTCAATGATGACAAAAACACAAAATAATCCAGTGACTAGACCGGTCATAGCTTCACATTCCATTGCATTTCATTTGCATTTTAGCTTGAATTTCATTCTTGCATGGGGTCCTAAAAGCTCCTTTTATCCAAGGTTAAATCTATCACAGGAATCATCAAAGTATCATCACAAGTGTATACGCAATCAGAATGATGACTCATCTCTCTCATGATATTATCAACTCTTATGCTATCTCTCTCAACAAAACCAACATCAGCATATCCAAATATTTCTGCAACTTGCTATCAACAAATTGTCAGTTCTTTATCTAATCAACCTTATCAAATCAAATCAATCAATCAAACCTAATCAATCCTATCAGGTCTTATACAAGATGAATCCTTCCTGAAACCAGACGATCTGATTTTGATTCATATCTTATACAGGATGTGTCCTTCCTGAAACCAAATGTTCTGATCATGTCTTATATAGGATGAATCCTTCCTGAAACCAGACACTTTGATCATCATTGTCTTATACAGGATGAATCCTTCCTGAAACCAGATTGAATCTAATCAATCAAGATTTTTTAATCTTACTAATCTAAGCAATCAAGCTAATAGAAGAACTTGCATTTTCATCAAACCATAGTTGCAGAAATCAAATCAAATCTATCGGGATATCAATCTCGCAAAAACTCCAAAGATCAATTATCTCAATTGATCTCCCGAGGGGGCATCATCGTACTAAGATTTAGCAATCAAGAGCTGGGGCATCCTATCAAATCAATACCACCATCAAAATGAGATTATTCTTTGAATCAACGCGTCATCACACTTCGCTTCAAAGAGGGGCAAAATGTATACACCTACAAATGGTTTGAAGATAATTAATTAAATAAGCAATTATTTAATTAACCTCTCCTTCCCAATTTAATTGAATTCACTAAGCAATTTGATTAAATTTCCCCTTTCATCTACTTATTAATAAATCTAAGGATTTATTTAATAGGTTCATTTCACCCCTTTAATTAATTAATTCCCCCATCCAAAATCATTTCTTCTAAATCCTAATTAATTAAAACAAATCAAATCCATGAGTTGTTGAGATTAATTAGGCTTTTCATCCTTTTTGAATTTTTAAATTCAAATTCTCCTAACTTCTACCACTCCTAAACTTAACCATTCCTAAACCTAACCTATTCTACCTACCACCATGTCCCCTTTCATCCAACATCTTCTAGAACCTTTGTGACACTTGTCACTAAGTGTTCCCTTTCATCCTACTCTTCTAGAAGCCTCTTGACACTTGTCACCATAGAGATGACAAATGTTCCCTTTAATCCAACCCCCTTTGCCATCCTCCTCCAATTTAACCATTGATATCTTCAGATCAATCTTGACCATTGATTCTTGCCACATCACCCCTAGCCTTGGGAAATCCTATAAATAAACCTCATTTTGGAGCTCAAAGGGTCCCAATTTCATATCATTTTGCATATCATTTGATCCCATCTCATTCTCATCTTATGCATTGTTATTATAGGCATCTAGCTTATAGTTTATCAGTTTTAGCAATGTTATCATGCTCAATTTTAGCTTAATAATGCTAGATCAATCATTCATGTAGCTTAATCATGCTATTCTTGCTAAGATCATGCATTTTCACCTTTGAAATCCTCCATCTAGGTGTAGTCAAGTCACTGGAATATGCATAATTAGATCTGAGAGCATTTTTCATACTCACATTTACTAGGAGGCAATAAGTCGATTAGCTATGGTTTTGTCTTTCATTGTTTCAATTTACTAACCATTGATTGTAATGATTTATTGAGTGCATTGTGTTTGCAGGTATAGGTACACTTCACAGAGCACGACATAAATCACCGAAATAGGGGTTTGACTAAGGCAAAACTCTACATTGCCACTCGAAACCCTATTTTCAGCTACAGGTGTAGATTCGGGATCCAAGCATCATTGTAAATTTCAGGACCGACAAAGCACACAAACTCAGTTCCAAGGACCAAATCTCAACAAAAACCATTGGGATGGGGGCGTGGCACCTTGGTCCTGCCCAAGATAGGGGCGTGGTGCCCTAGTCCTCCCATATTTGGGCAAATTTTGGCACAACAATAGTTTGCAATCTTCAGGTCCCAGTTTGTCAGTTACAACTTCCAGTCTGTAGAATCAGGATAGGGGCATAGCACTCTTGTCTTGGACATTTTGGCTTAGATTTTTGGCATAGGTGCACCTCTGAATTTGTCTCCTAATATGTACTTTTCAGCAGTATATTAGTGATTCTCTGTTCTGCATTTCCAGATTAGAATTGCTTGTGTATACTTGTATTCTAGGTTAATCATTCAAATCTGCACTTTGCATTTCTCCTATCTCTCATTTATAGCAAGGGAATAGAAACCTAAAGAGGTAATCCTTGGCTCTCTCTTCCGCACAAGAAGTAGCCAAAGTGCGTTACCTCCCTAGGCTCTTTCGTATTCCACGAGTGTGGACACGAGAGTGGGATTAGGGTTTGCTTACTTAGTCTCACTTTTCCCCCTAACAGAGATGGCATGGGTTTCTTTCACTCTAGGCTTAGATGTTCACCTTGTTAGTTTGCGCCACAACGCAAGTTAGTGGTAGAAGTCTAGTATCGATGATTCCCTTGTTGAGTCGCTTGAGTATGTGAGCGTATGATTTCTATTTAATTTAATTTATGGAATAATGTTATTTTATAGTGTGATTATTGTTTAATTATTTTATTATTTTATTTATTGATGATTATTTATTGCGAGAATTGAATTTAATTAATTTAGATTGATCTAATTAATTGATTTATTTTGATTCAATTGACTTATTGATTAATGATCTAATTATTATTTATTTGTGATTTATTGATTATCTATTTATTATTTTGAATTATTTAATTATTTATTGTTGAGATTGATTTATTTATTAGCGATTTATTATTAATTTATCTTGATTTATTGTTGAATGATTTATTTATTTATTGTTTCTTTGTTTTATTTAATTGATAATTTATTATTGGGTTTTGATTTATTGGCTTTATTAATTAATTTATTATTTATTAATGATTTGATTTTATATTTTATTGGAGAATCCCTATTTATATGGTTTTATTTATTTAATTTATTTATTGGTTTTATTAGGTGATGGATTATTATTAAATGTGTTTATACAAATATTATTTTATCGGTAATTGCATATATTAGAAAGTTTAAGTACCCCGGTGCGTGATTGGATTATTTTCAATTGGTAGGCAAATAATATTGGTGAATAATATATTTCTCAAAATTATGCGAGATAGGTAAATTATATTGTTATTTGGATTTATTCGATTGGTCGGTTTAGCACTATAGTTTTGAGTTTAATTTTTATTTAAATTGCAATCTGCAAATGTTGTCTGGTTAATCATCTGACAGACTTCTGGAAATTTGGATTTGGATTGAAGATTGGATTGAAGCTTTGGATTGTTGAGGATTTCTCTTCTTCCGATTTTCAACCCTTTGGGATTGCAATTGCAGGTTGGTTTGATTTTCTCCTTCAAATTTTGGTTTCCGGTTCTCTGCGACTGTGCAATTTGTTGATGGATATTGTTTGAAATATTTTGGGTGATTATGATTGCTAATTGCAGAAATTGATAATTTTTGGAAAAGTGAATTGAATGGGGGAAAAATTGCAATTCAAAGCATTCATTTTCTGGAAATTGTCCTCTTTGTGAGTGACTGTGTTTTCCCATTTCTTGTGTTGTAAAAGGGAAATTGATTTGATCTTTAGATGTTGGTCATTCCTATAGGTTGTATTTGAATCTCTTTTGTTTCGGATTGCTATTGTGTATTTTTTGGCTTCCTGTAGCTTCACATAAAACTCTTTTTGTCACTGTGATTATGCAATGTAAGGGACATACCATGTGATTGAGTTTGAGGATGTTTTTGAGCCTTATTGAGCCTTGTGATTGTTCTTTTGAGGAGTTGCAGAGTTTGTGTGTGTCTCCTATGGTTCTACGTGCTCTAAATGTCAATTTGAGCACTATGGGAGACGGGTTTTCTTAAGAAATTTTTAACAATGAGTTTGATATCTATGTTTTTGGATTTCCTCATCAAAATTTGAGTCTTCTAGTCCCTCTATGTCTAGTTTGTGTGTTGGATTGAACCCCTGTGCAGTTTTGAGAAAGTACCTATGCTTTATGTGCTAATTTTGCTTTTTTTTTTGCATATCTCCCCAAAACGCTATAGGAACACCCAGGAATGCTAGGGAATGGACTAGGGATGCTGGGCTACACCCGAGGGGCACTGGGGAATGTACCCAGGGTGCTGGGAAATGCACCCAGAAAGCTAAAGTCCTAAAACTCAGAATGAAGGCCTAATTACCCAAAACACTATAAAATGGTCCAAAACCGCTATGGTACATACCAAAAATGCTACCATACATACTAGGGGTGCTACTCTACAAACCAGAGGCACTGGAATGTTTCGGGGGTCCTAAAAAATCAGTTTTTAACTTGTTTTAGTGTCTTTTTGGGTTGTGTGGTTTCTCCAAAGGCATGTGCAGACTGTGTTGAACTTCTTAGAGTTGTCTTTTATTTATTTTGATAATTCATTATGTTTCTTGTGCTCCAATAAGAGGATTCATGCCTTACCGTTGAGGTGTTTCATATGCGTTGTGTTGCTCCGGCGAGAGGGAGAATTCCTCGTTGTTGAGGGATTGATTTCATGACTCCAATGGGATGTCTTTTACCTCAATGTAGAAGATTTGATATGGTTTTGATATAATTTATGGATTGCATTCATGATTGGATTTTCCTTTGAGTTGATTTGGTGAAGGCTCTCTTCCATGTGTATGGCTTATATGTCCTTTTATTGTCAGATTGTACTCAATATGCTATGATTGTTTCTATATCATTTGTGAGCCTTCATTATGCTATTATGATTCTCTTTGGATGTGTGTTTAACCCCATGGTTATGGTCCATGGTTGGGGGAGTGGGCTCATTCATGTGTAGGACTGGGGTCTTGAGCAATAGACCACTAGTAAAGGGTCTAGACCAGTTGGAAGCACACAAAGAGTTTTCTATTGTAATTGCAAGTGATAACATTAATAAAAATTGATTAGTGGGATTTGGTAATTAGGAATTCACCTAATCAAGATAATGAAACTGAGGATTATGATCTTGTGCCCCAATGATGCCCAGGAAGGTGGTTTTGGAATCTAGTATTGGGAAGACGCTAAAGCTGTGTATCATTCTCTCTTGATTGGATCCCAGGTTGAGATAGATTCCACATGAGGAAAGAATGTGATGACACTCTACCCCACATGTTTCCATTATCCATATGCCTTGTTTGTTAGTTTCACCTCCAGAGGGTTTATTGTTGATTTAAGCCATGTGTTGTAATTGTTCTTATTTCTTGTTGTTGTTTTGTGATGTCATGTTGTGTCCCTTAGTTGTTAGGTGTCAACCTAGGTCTTGAGTGTGAGTTGTAACCCCATGTCATCTCCTAGCATAGAGGTGGTTGCTTTTTGGTTCCACATGGTGGGGTGGTTGAATGCATTCTTCCATTGGGACATTCCTCTTGGATGCCAACATGCGTGTATTGGATTCTTGGATTCTTCTTTATATGGATATTCTCTTAGAGCTGGTTTCTATGTACTTGGAGTAAGGAAACATTGTGTCATGATGATTTGTATATGTAAAGGAGATTATGTATCTTCATGTATTTGTAGATGAAATTGAAATAGGATATGATGTAGTGGTTTAGGAGAAGTGTTCATTTATCATTTCTTGATGTATTGGATATTCATTATGTAATAAGAATCTAAGAGTTTTATGTGGAAAAGAAACAAGCTCGTATATATGTATTTGTGTTGCATTTGGATTTGTGATGTGTAACCCTATGGAATGAAAGATGGAAAGAATAGTAATTGTTGTAAATAAAAATTATCTAGGTGAAATGGCTAAATAGATCTATGATGCATTATGATAAAAGGAAGTAAGATTATGTACTTACGTAACTTGTATTATTAAGCATTAGGACGTGGTGTAGCAATAGAGACTATGTGATTGTTCCATGCAATCTTACGTATTAGGTCTTGAGGATGTAGAAACTATGATCTTGTAATAAGATGATGCATTACTATTTGGTTCATGTTGTAGAGATGATCATTATGTTGGGAATAAGACCCTATGTTGAATAAGGGGATTGAAATATTAGAATATGTTTATTATTGTGGTATCATATGACTCTTGAATTTGTTTATTAGCATGGTATCGTATTTGTAAGTGGATAAGTTCTTGTTGTTGTAATCTTGCATATGATTATGGATAATATTCTTGATGAGTTGTGTAAAGGTTGTGCTTAAGGAAATAAACTATTTCCATATGTAGGAGAAGGATAAATGCATTTAGATTCATGATGCGTTAAGTGATTAATGAATCAAGATGGGTATTAGGAACATTTGGTTGGTATGTTAAATGAACCTAAGAAAATATGATGTGAAAGAGTTATGCATATGTGTTAATATTCTTCTAGTTGCATGGAAAGTTAATGATTAGTTGAGTAATAGTTCGTGATGTTGTAGATGGATATGCGATATGTTAAAATTATGTCAAGTAGTGACCTTAAGATACCCTAGGGAATGGATATATTTGTAAGAGTTTACTCGATGACGTGTTAATATTTAAATGATTTATTCTGCTTGTGTAATATGGTTCTATGGTTATGTTCATGTTGGTATATGAGATCTTGTAAATGGATAATGATGTATTTAATGTATGTTAGTGATAATATAGAAGTATTGAATGGTCTTTAATTTTTTTTTATCTCTACTTGTTAGTAGAATTTGCTTTATTTCTCTAGGGTATTTTGGCGGGCATTAGAAGTCTCATGACAAAATCATTTAGGGAGGAGAAACACATAATGACCAAAATTTCCCATTGAATAATTATTTAATTTTCTATTGAAGTGATGGGTGGAGCAAGGATTTTCTTTGTGAGGAATTATAAAAAATAGAAGAACTCTAAAAAATATAGGCAAATAAAAATATCCATAATGTTTTAGGTTTTATATTTTAGAGGTAAGGATCAATAGGGTCTTGCAAGAAAACCAAGGCAACATAGAGGAATAAGTCTTGGGAATTGTTTCAATGTCAGAATGGGTGTCAACACAATAATAGAAAAGCATACTATACATAAATGTGCTTCATCTATGCATGAAAGGTTATGATCTTTTCCAAGTTTATAACACTTTAATTATCAACATAAACTCTAATTGCTCTTTGACATAACTAGATTTTTTAACACAATCTCAAAAAATATAGTCCTTACAAGCAAGCGTAGTTTCCATTCACTCGACCTTTGTTGTGAATAAAGTAACCAAAATGTATCACTTACTCATCCAACTCACAACACCACTAGACAGGATAAATATATGGTTATTAGTAAAACTTATGTTGTCAACATTCTCTACCAAATCTAAATCTACATAACCCTAAATATCCATTAAGTACTAAAGCTCCATAATATCACTATGGTAAAAAATGCAATACTTAGAAGTGCCCTCTAGATTTTTGAAGACTCTCTTCACTACAATATAATATTCTCATATAAGATTAGCCATGGAATGACTCAAATCGAACAACTTAGGAAAATTGTTTGATCTAGTATAGACCGTAACATAAAAGGCTCACAAATATACTAGTTTAAGGTGCTAAAATAATATCCTCCATATCTTTAGGTGTCATATAAAAGTGTATTTATCTGAAAAGAAATGCTAAAAAATAAACAATATAAAGTTTTATGTTAGTCCTATTCTATCTAATTTTCATTATGTATTTAGTATATCCTAATCCTTTCATTTCAAACCATACAATGAAAGTTGATATTTTAAGTCTCAAATTGTTTCATTATTATTACTAAATAAGAGCATATCACTAACATACAAAGTGATAATGATAAAATAACCATTATTTTATTATAAGTAAACATGATAATTTAACTTATAATGATAAACACCACTCCCAAGAAATACACCTTTTTTTTACACCATATTATAGAAGACTATTTCAAACCATAGGGATTCATTCAACCTATAAACCACATTTCCTTACCCTTCTCAAGTAGTTCTTTGGATGTGATATGCAGATCATCTTCTCCTATAAATTATTATGTGAGAAATTTGTCTTCATATCCATATACTCAACCTCAAGATCAAAAGTAGTAGCACAATATGATAGCATTTTGATAGATGTTAATGTTGTCATGAAGGATTGCGCCTCTGATGCTAAGTATGAAACCCAACAATCCTATGAAACATGGGAATACTTTCAGGCCCGTGGGTATGCCTATATTGAAAGTAGGCCTCCAGATTATAGGTCGGCTTCCTATATGATGAATCTCCTACAAATAAATTTTTGTCGAGAAAAAGGATAGAAGGAATATTGAAATTAAACCTATCCTACGAGGTGATGCACCAAAATTTCTATCTGAGACCTGCAACCTGCCTATCTCACAAAACCTTTAACAAAGAGCCATGAAACTCTCACAATTCAACAAAACATGTGGATGCATAAGTATTTCCTAAAAAGGGCTAAACTTAATGCTTTGCTTGGAGGAAAATCGAGTGGTTTTCACAGCTACAAACCATTAAAATCAATTAACACAATCTAGGACCTGCACCTAGCATGTATCTTTTAACATCAAATTCTAATTGAATGAGACAAATCAAAGGATTTAAAGATAAATCATAGAAATTCATCGAATCATCCACTTAAAAACACAGTGAAAGAAGTATTGAAAAGGAAAATGCTGCTATTTTATTGAAAATAAAGGAACTGGTACTATTACAAACTCATAAAAGTAAGCTACAATGCTATCCTTGATCATGAAAGGCCCCAAGTCAGTTCACAATCATGTTAAGGAAAGAAAGAACTAGAAAATAATGTCAAGGAGAGAAGAATATATAGAAGGCAAGCTCCAAAAATCTACATGAATAAACCCTTAGGCGAATTTGCCTAAAATAGCGTGTAAAACACATGCAAAAATCCATCAAAAACACTCTATGATGATGAAAAATAGCCCCTCAATTGAAATTCCATGCAATTGGTACTCTGACTACCAATCTGCCAAAAATAGCTCCTTGAAAAAGCACTTCTCCCTCTGAAAACTGCATGAAGCCCACTACCAAATATAACAAAAAATAAAAAATCTCCCATTTTGTAAAATCTGCATAATGAGCTATATTTTTGTTTATTTCCCTTTTTTAATAATTTAAAATAATTTTATTAAAACAACTAATAAATTTGTCTTAATAATACTATATTAAATTATTTATAAAAAATAATTTTAATATATCTTTATTAAAATAATTAATACAATTATATTAATAAAGATATGTTTAAATTATTATAAAAGCATTTAATTTTTCCTTTTTATAAATTAAAATATATTTATTAAGTTTTTTTAAAAATAAACTTTAATAAATATATTTTAATTATAAACAATATGTGAAACAAAAATTAAAGAGCTTATAAAAGCTCTTGCCCCTTCATTTTAGGGTTACACATGCATGGCATGAAAAATAAGTCTTTTACCATGGTAAAAATAAAATATGAAGTGCATGATTTGTTTTAAAAATAAATAAAGGAAAGAGACCACCAATGCATTTAGGGCATGAGAACAAAAAGCATGGGAGAAACTCAAACCTAAAAGATATGTTCTTTTCACTTTGCATTATGGGAGGAGCTCTTTGTGGGCTGCCATTCATGCACATCTTTGTGTTTGAGCTTGAAGCGGGTGTTTGCAGGCTTTGGACTTGGACTTGGAGGCTTCTTTTGCCTGGTATGCATGGTTTTTCCTCTTCTTATCATGCTCTTATCATTTATCTTTCTAGAAGAAAGGATTCTGTAGAAGCCTTTCCTTTTTAACTTGTATGTAATCTAGGGTTTTATGTGAAGCTCTTTATATATATCTTATCTACATGATCTTAGAATGTGGCTTGACCATAGAAGAGTGTTATTGTGCTTAAGTATATGGATTGTATCTCCTCTTTAATTCCTTAC
Source organism: Cryptomeria japonica (assembly GCF_030272615.1). NCBI lineage: Eukaryota > Viridiplantae > Streptophyta > Pinopsida > Cupressales > Cupressaceae > Cryptomeria > Cryptomeria japonica. The sequence continues at coordinate 645,416,418 of NC_081407.1, read as the reverse complement.
ACACAGGTTGTGCTTTGTTGTATGCATTTACTGCAATTCTGTGGAAGGTTGTTATGTTTTGTAATGACAGTGACTGTCATATCAATCCTTGCTTACTATGCTCTGTTTTATCACTGTGTTTACTGTCCTCATGTTAGAGGATTGCTACAACAATTGCACTGTACATCGAATGTTAAGGGTTTTCTCTTTGTGACAAGGTCATTCCTTTTCAATCATTAACAAGGACTTTGTATGGAGTCCTGTGGGGTTTCTTGGCTATAGATATCACTGTCAATGTGCTACCTTTGAAAGGTGTTACTATTTCCTTTACACATAGTGAATTTAAGGATACTCCAAGCCTCCCGTGCTTGACACTTATATTTGATAGTGGATTTTATTGAGAGGATTGTGACCGAGAATACTATTGTTGCTTTTAGATTTCTATAGAGGTTCACCTTCATAGCTCTGTGTATGGATTTTCACTATTTTTTACCTGTACATTGATTGAGTTTTTTCACTTTGTGGTATCACTGTTGTGATCTTTGTATCCTCATTTTTAACAGTCATAACCCTCTTGAATGTTATTATATTTTCTTGATTGATATTGGGATCTGAACAATACTGATCTTCGTTCTATGAGCCCGTGATATACTCAATGGTTGGTCACTGATGTATGTGTTGCCATGGAAATATCAAGGTTCTTTGTCATCTCTATTATCATTGTGTTCAACTTGTACATTCCCATCCTCTGAGATTATGTTGCTCATCATTACTTCTGTGCTTATGTGTATTCTAGTCATAATCATTGTTTATACTGACTACACTATCCTATTTTGTGTTGTATTCACTGCCTTTTTAACCGCTATCAAAGGCTATTGATAGGAATTGAGCTTTGCTTTGATGACTGGTTTGTCTTGACAAATTCCTTCATTGTTCTTTCCCTGTTTAGGTTGATTTTATGCAGACTATTCTATCTTTTGATAGTGAACATTGTCCATTACTTTGTGTATCCATGCTAGTCATTAATGGTGGATGTTTTGTGCCTTTGTAGCTGTGATTTCTATCTTCAATGCTGATATCTTATGATATTTTAAGTACTCATAAGATGCCCTCTAAATTTTGATACAAGCCCTTTGATTGTTAATGCTTCTTGCTTAATGATGACTATTATAAAACTCTCTTGATCTGGAAAATAAACCTTTATGAGTTGTCATAGTAGTTTGACTGCTCTCTTTTATATTCTTTGAAAAAAACATTGTTTTGTCCCAACTCATTGTTATGAGACCTTGGAATAAAAAATTGGACTGTAAATAATTCATAAGGACTACTATTGTAGACACCTAAAATTAATTAAATTAATATTTAATTAATTTAAGCTTGTCAACATAATTAACCAGTTTAATTGTGTTAATTCCCTTCTTCTTAAGGTCAATTAAATCAAATTTAATCACTCTTTTTTTTTTAAAGTGCTATCTATTGTGGGGATAGCACCCTATATTAATAATGAACAATATTACATATGCACTGGACCCTCAAAAAGGATATGGTCCTTACAATAACAAAAAAATAATCCAAACACAACCATTCCACTACATTAACCTCAGAATGGTAGCAATGTGATCACCCAAACTCGCCACCTTTTCAATATTATTTTATGACAGCCAGCCCAGATCTCTGTTCATCATCCTTCTAAATGGACCCAAATCACCAGTGGAGACCCCTGCACAGAATATGTCCCAAGCATTGCCCATGAAGTTTTCCTTCATGATTGTTCGACTTCTCTACCCACTTCTTGGGATTCCTTGCAGGTTTGACAAAGACTCTGCAGTCTGCGCTTTGATGGTTCTTTAAGCTGCATCTCCCACAAGTCAGAAAGTGCTCTTCGACTTCCACTTGCTGCATCCAAACATTATCCCTTGACAAAAGTGAAAGATGAGATGGGATTTTTTGAACAACCGCTATCTTCATCCTTGCGTACAAGTATGAGTCACTCTCTGATATACCATTATCAATATCAATCAAAGTGCCTAACGGTCTTCCAATTTTTTTGAGGCATGAATCATTTCAATATTCTAGAGGAAGATTGTACATTCTAATCCATAGAAGGTGATTGCAAACCACTAATGGTAATGGGTTGAAATTGGGCTGCCAAGGCTGCAAATAAAGCGGACATTCCTCCACAAACTAATTCTGTTGTGATAAGATTTTGTTTCTTACATCTTCATCTGAGAAGATTACAATGAAAAAACCTTTAGGCATGAATTTAATAACTACTTTGGAATCCCAATTGTTGAGCACCCATTCTTTTATTATGTTCCTGCTGAATTTGAGACCAACAAATTTGCCAATAATTGCATGTTTTGTCCACAGATCCAAATCTTCCTCCACTTTGTTTGAAACATTTATTTCCACTGTTGTCGCTTTCGCTTCCGTTGATATTAATTTGTTGTCATTATTACTAGGGATCGAAGGTTCTCTCTAACCCTTCTTGTTAGGGAATCCTCCATACTGAAATTGCCCTTGAAACCCTCGAAACCTACTCCTCACCATTCTCGAGTTCTTTTGACCCAAATTTAATCACTCTTATCACTATAGTCCAATAATTAATTTATCAATAAATAAATTATTTCCCCATTCTTCTAAAGTCACCTCAACCATTATTTCTTCTAAAACCCACTTAGTTAATTAACCTAACTAAAGTGATCCCTACAAATCACTTTCCCTAATCTCCACTTAGCCTAATTAATTCTTCCTTAATCATACTTATCATTATTCTCCAATTTCATATTCCTCCACTTATTCTCTCCCCTCATGTCACATCCTCCTAATTTTATATTCCTCCTCCCTCCCCCCAAAGAATTTTATATTCCTTTTTCTCTTCCCAATGTACTTGGGAGATCTTCCCCATGAACCTTGAGAGGTGTGGAGACAAGAAATGCCTTTATGGCATATCTCTTGAATCTCACACCTTGTCCTCTCAATCCATGTGCTCCCTCTCAAATCGATCTCAACCCTTCATCCCAAAATCAATCTTGGCCCTTCATTTTGGTCTCGTCCAATCTATAAATTTGAGTCTCCTCTCCTCACAAATCATCCACTTCTCATCTAATCTTATGGTGTTAATTTGAAATAAAAAATCATCCATCTCAAATAATGTATAACAATAATCATGTCCTGAAACATATAATCATCATAAAATAATCTAATAGCATGGACCACATGAATGTATTCATACACACGCACACCAACGAAATAAATCACATATAATGATTCAAACATAGTTTAACAAGTCAAAGTAATAAGAATCTAAAGAAAAGCATGGAGGGGCACTACATATATTCTGTTCCACATTTGGCATCTTTTTTTAGCCCAAGCTTCCTTGTTTTCATTGGCTTTTTGTTTCAAAGAAGCTTGTTGTAGGTCAAGTCATGCATGATATTGGTTTTCAAAGTAGAGATTATGATTTGTGTAACGTTTTTGAAAATTTTGAGCATTTTTTTATTAAAAATATATCATTAGTCCGTGGTCCCTATTTGTTGGGGCTCTATTAATTGAAATGACAAAATTGTTTTTTCTTGGCAAGGGATCCTAGCAAGTTATGTTGATGCATTCAATTTTGAGTTGAACAAATTTTGGCTTATTATTTCTAATCATATTTTATGGTTTTTCTGGAAGAGGAGGAATGATGAGGTCTTCTAGGACAAAAGAAAGCATCTTATTGAGTTCAATAGTGAACTCACTTTCTTCTCTATAATGTTACAAGTCTTGACTACCATGGAAATACCTAAAGACCGCTTCATGATTCTATTGAAAGAAGACATTAATATAGTGTATAGATTTAAAATATAGTTTTCTCACTTCTTCCCACATGTAAGAAAAAATTGAATAAAGACGATCTTGAATTGCTACAAAAGTTCCTACAGGATAAGAAGATCAAGAAGTTGGATCCTGAAGATATAGACAAAAGTAAGAAGGTAAACTTCTAGTTTGAGCTAATGGAGACATACCCAAATTTGATTGTGCCTCCACTAGACACAATTGAGTGTGATCAAGTAGAATACTCCAATAATATTATTGGTCCATGGGATTAGATATCTAGTCTTTTAATAATTTTTTGTCTCTCAATTGTTACTAAGTGGTTGAAATGGTCATCAATTTTTTGTTAATATCCTCTAGTGTAATTGTCTGAAACTTATTGATGCTCCTCATAATACATATTGATTTGGTTTACTACTTTCGATAGAAAAAAAATGAAATTGCCATATCCATCTCCAAAGTGTATTCTATAGATTTTTTTATTAACTATGGATTTAACCTAGTATATGTTGGTATTTTGGATACGTTAATATGGTTTTGTCATTGATGTCAACACTTGTCAACACTTATCAGCACTTGGAGATTCTTGTTATGTTCATCGACAAGTCAGAGACTTATGCACAGTCATCGGTATTTGGTTCACCGACAGGTTATATTGTTCACCGACACTTGGAATGACTTGGAGACTACTTGGTTATGTCGAAGACATTATTTGATCACTTGGTTTTGGTGATTTGGTTATTGGTTTATTCGGGTTCGCATATTTTTTGTTACCGACAAATAGGTCCAGGTTATGCACTGGCAAGCATATCTATTCCAGATCAGCATGACACATTATGGAGATGATTTATTATTATTATAAATGCATTGAGCCGACATGATGCATCAGATATTGATTTATTTGTAATTGATTTTATTGTAATTATCTTTGTAAGTCGACCTACACATTTTGGTCTTAGGTTATGGTATAAATGCAAGATCTCATTTGTGAGATTGATATGTGATTGGAAAAGGAATTGTAATAGGGTATATGCGAGGATAAGCACAGCTATACACACAGACATCATTTAAAGGTTGAAGGAAGGTTTTTGAGAAGATAATCCGAGCTAAACCGGTACTGAATCCAGCATATGAGGATGCTATTTTAAGTAGTACATTATCATTGGATTTAACCATCCAATTGTAGTCAGTGTGACTCCCATTTTGTGTTTGAGCAGTGAGCTCTAGGGAGCTGGCCTTTTTGCATGTGCAGACTCCATATTGTACACACATACTATCTGCAGTAGTATCATTTGATTGTGTGTAAGGCTTCCCACCGTGGTTTTTCTCCTTACAGGGTTTCCACGTACAAATATTTGTGTTATGTGTTGTGGATGTTATTGTCATTCTGTCTCATGCATTAATCTTTACCGGTATTGCAATTAACTGTTAAAACTGTCTACCGACATAAAGTTTGGTTTACTGGCATTAAGCATTAAGTTTTGGTTAAGTTAATTTTGGTTGAATTTATTGGACAATTGATTCACCCCCCCTCTTAGTTGTCTTCGGGACCTAACAGTATATGTATGCAAGATTTTTCTAGAGCATTTTTATGGTGGATATTCATATAAATATATAACATAGAATCTACCAAGAAAAGCCTAATAAGGCTTCTCACCTTTTTTATCCAATAATACTTAATCATATGGTGATATTATAGCTAGTTTTAATTTATGATATAGCTCATAAATTTTGATTTATGTAAAAATCTCTATCTTGGGCTTTTATAACTTAAATGTAGTGCAATTAAAATTTTCCACCTCTAGCCTAGATGTGCTTTCCATCTCCCCTAAGAGAAAAATATTCTATGTGGACACTCCTAATCAAAACAATATTATTATAAAAAATCTTTTTCCTATCACCTAGGACTTGAGTTGATCAAGCTCTAATACCAAATCAAATGAAGCTAAGATACAAGAATTTGAACTAATAAGAGAGATGCATATAAAATACAATCTAAAATAATATACAAGAAAGAAAAAAACATAGTAATATTATTAAATAAAATAGATGATATATCCTTTTAAGAAAAATCTAGCATCTAAAATTTGAACCAATGTATTAATCAACAAAAATATTCATTAAATACAATTGAACAAAAGAGCCTTCACAAGAGACAACACCAACACACAAATTTAGAGTAATATTGATAACATTACAATACCTACTAAAAATTCACATATAAACTCAATCCCAAGTACCTAATAAATTATACCTTCAAATGAGAATCAAAACCCATGAAATAAGACCACCAAAAGGGGTTGCCTTGATCCTCTAGTCAAAATTTAATGCCTAAACACCGAAAAGAGTCCTCATACTAAATATAGAATATATTCGTTACACTTTTTATATAACATGTCATAGGATGGTGAATGTTTTTGTCAACACATGTAACTCCATCTTATAACTCCCTTATGCATCATATATGTTCACATTTATGATGTGGGTGTCTTAACTTTCTAAAACCATAAGTTTTGATCCAAGAAGCTAATTGAGCCATCTTATAATATAAAATCGAGTAATTTGGAGAGGTTCATAGTAGTATAACCTGATTTAACAAATAATACATTTTAAATAGTTTTGGAGCCAATGATGATCTCTATAGCTTATAAATTATAAATTATAGTGTTATGAACTATAAGATGCAAGGTTAAGACATATTTATTAGCACCTATTTCATAGGTCTCTAATTCATCTTTGCTTGAGTGTTAATCAAAATTAATAAATGATGATGAGTATCTAAAACAAAATCTCTTGCTAATAAACACTACCTTCATTTTTGCAAGAATCAAATAATTGTGTAAAAAATATGATCATAAATTGAATGTTTCTACTTGGTTTCATTAAATTTCTTATTGACATATGTAATGGTTTTAGCTTCTTTACTAACGAGAACACTGATAATATTACTATAATTGGTCTCAGAATCCACTTGAGGGACCTTCTCAAAGTCTAGCAACACCAATATGAGGGCCTTTGTTACCTTCTTATTTAGCAATTCACTTTTTGTTGTTATTGTAGTTGTCCACTCAAATTCATCCTTTCACATGGAATATATTAGTGGTGTATAGATCGCACCAAAGTTCCTAATAAAATTATAGTAGTGAATCTTCTAATCTCTATCAAATTTAATTGTATTTATTGTCGAATAAATAACTTCACTTACTTTGGATCCACCCTCAAACTATCTTGACATATCACAAATCTCAAGTATACTAACTCTTTTTATATAAAACTTAAGTTGTTTAGGTTATACACAACTTATTTTTTCTTAATTGTGCTAAAACCTATTATAATCTAAATAAATAACCACAAACTTACCTATGAAAGGTTACCTCATTAGCCTCATAAAGCTACTTGGCACATTGGTGAATCCAAAGGCTCCAATTACTCATACAACCACTATTTGCTCAAAAAGTTATCTCGTACTCATTGCCTTTGCAAGTTTTGATGTATTGAAAGTCACTCTTGAGGGTAATATTACAAAAGGTAGCATGTATCACTTAAAAAATTTGTTAGATCTAAAATGACTAGAAATGGAAACCTATAATTTATGGCGATCTTGTTGATGGCATGAGAGTCTATACACATCCTCTACTCTCCTCACTTCTTTAGTACAAGTACTATACTTATTTAACAAAAGTGATTATACATTATTGAATCAAACCTTTCTTCACAAACTATTCGACATGTCTATTCAATTTTGGCACTCATGTTAGAACTACTTTATGAGGAAAACTAGACCTTGGAATCAAACTCATGTAATGTGAAATATTTTGCAGGAATTGAAAATACCTAGGAAACTTATTGTCCATGACATCCTAAAATCATTTTAGTCATGCCTCTACCCTTTAGCTACTTTGAGTGACATAACTCACTTGACACTTCATGGGTGTAGGTTTCATAGCTAATGTATAACAATTCTTTGATTCCTCAGCCTCCTTTAAAAATTTCTTAGATGATAAGAATATTTTGCAACTAGTTGCAATACGTTCCTTGGCATTCAATAGTTTTAACTCAAATATATTTTCACCATTGGTTATTGTGAATGCATTTTCTTTCATTATATATGACACACACATCATACTACCAGGTCTATTCAACAACACACAACAACCATCCACAGGAAGAACATCATACCATACCATTTTTTCTTTTCTTTTTGTACACTAATAAATTTAGACGATCGACCATAATTTTAGTGGAATTTTTGTATACTATGTTCATATTGCTATCTAGGTAAATCCTACAATTGCCATTCACTATACAACAAAATTAAAAAATAGTTGGTTGAGAAACACAATGCATACTTTTTGTTTAGGATGGATGATGAAGCAATAAAATTGGTATTATTTAGTTCATATATTTTGCTTGTATATTTATTTCACTAAGCATAATATAGATGAGTAAACTATGTTAATCCCCATTTCATAACTAGTCAAATATTTAGACCACATTTAGCCTTGTGACAATTAGATATGTAGACTATATTAAGCCCTATTTGAATAGAAGCCACACAAAAACCAATAATAAGATTAAGATTAGAGAAGGAATAAATTATGAAGAGCAATCAATCAACATTAAGCCCCATTACAATTAAAAATGTGGATTATATTAAACCTTGTAGCACCCCTTAAAATGTTACTAGTTTAATTTACCTATAGGCTTTGCTCAATGTGAGAGTACATGATATAAATAGTGATAAAGTCACTTTGAGAAGTTATATATAAGATGAGATATGAAACGCATTCATTTTTGAGTATGTTGTTATGCTCTTAAAATTCAACAAAAAATTATTATGAAATTTCAAAAAATTGACATGCAAAAACTCGAACATAATTATCTCTATCCCCATAAAAACCAATAAATCCATGCTTAAAAACCAGATAACATCATGATTTTGCTAAGATGCTATACTATAACCTACTAAACAAATAAAACTTAATAATCTTTTATTCATCATTAAATTTAAAAAAAAATAATATTAAAAACCCATCAAATGTTTTCATATAATTTTATCTTTTAAGAATTCAAAACCCAGTAAAGAAACCTATTTTTTTCATTTTGTTTTGTAGTGTGTCAAACCAGTGTCCATTGAAGTCCCATAACAATGCTGTATTAACCAAAAAGAACTTTTAAGATATTTTTTAACGGCAATGTCTATTCAGCACTCAAAATTTACCATCAAATGATAAGTCTGGATGCTGCATAGACAATGACCTTTTTAACATCCTACTTGAAATTGCCCACATTGGCTATAAAAAATGATGTAGTCCCTGGCTAGAAAATGTTTAGCTCTTCCAAGAAAAAATCTAATGCAGACAAGAACTTCGTATTTGTAATCTTTTAAATACCAAATTTATACATGGCTTTCTTTGTAGACCCTCCTTCGCAATCAAGAAAGTAGTTTTCTCTTAATAAATCAAAATGCATTCTGATCTCTGCATAGACGTTGCCCAAAAAATGATGGTACATGATATGATAAAGCCAACTATTATTAAGACAAACATGACCAAGCAGAAAGATAATAATATGAAATACCATTACAAAGGTTCATTTTATAGAGACAATAGCCTATTCTTTACTAAATAAAATACCACTAATAAAGTAAATAGAATTGTTCATAATTCTATTTTCTAAAATTCAATCACCAGAATGACTAACCATTGGATAATTAGTAACTATACCAATCTTTGCAAACGCTGTCTTCCCAAATCATTCAATCTGATCTTCTTGGTTCCATGCATAAACCAGAAGTGGATAACCAAATATGTCAGTGGAATCACTAAAATCTGCAATGGTTGCCAGAGAAGAAGAAGTAGGATTCAGTTTCCTGAAAATAAAAATGGCTTCCCCCATCATGGGTTTATCAAATAACCAGTCCTTAACATTCCAGACTACTTCAAATTTAACTGGGTCAGTCACTGAGCCTCCATCAAATATCTTAATCCCCCTGAAGTTCCAGACCAAGTGCTCCACATTCACAGCCACTCTGTTTTCCACCATGATCAACATTTTCCATTCACTGCTATCACAATCTATACAAAAATTATATGATTCTCCTCGCCAGTTAAGCTCAATTTCTGTGCGAAATAACTTGCTACATGACTCTCTGAGAACAGCTTTACCCATACTCTGATTTGACACTAGGCTACATGAAATACCCAAATCTGTTTTCTGGGTTTCTTTTCCCTCATCAGACCAAAAATTGTGATCAGTGCTCGCCAAGGATATTATTTCTGATTTTCCAAGATCTGATTTTTGAGTTTCTTTTCCCTCATCTGACCGAGAATTTAGATTTGTGCTCACCAAGGATTTGCTCTCTGTTTTTTCAAGATCTGAGATTTGAGTTCCTTTTCCACTGACTGTTGTTTCATATAGCCATAGACTGCTGCTCTCTGACATACTGCAATGAAAATCGAAATGGGAATGGAAATGGAAATGGGTCTTTTTATAATCCTCTGAGAAGCTGCAGGGATAACGTTAAATCTTTGGGTTGCAGGTTCTACAGTCTCTGCAAGAAGTTGCAGACAAATTTAATGCATGCATTGCTATTCATTTGGGAGAAGATTCTTATTAAATCTAATTAGCAATCGACAGTTGGAACCAATTCCAGTCGTCGTTGTGGGCACAAACCAATCTAGTCTCCGGAAAAAATACGCCTCTTGGAATTGATTCAATTCTCCCACAAATGGGGGACCAAATGAAGAATGTTATGCTTAAGAAATTAGATACTTAGTTTATATGCATGCAAGCAGGATATTTCATTAGGAAGGTCAAACAGAAACTTCCATGGAGCAGTGGTCCAATGGAGACTTTGTTATCACGCAACAGGGATGAACATAAAGTCCCTTAAAGATTTTAGGTGCATGGAGGTGGTACTCACTGCAAAGGTCCATGTGGTTGTATAGTTTTTATTTAAAAATTAATTTGTTATGGGATGGTTTTGATGTTATGATAATTTAAAAAATATAAAAGGAATCAAGATATATTTCTATAATTAATGAATTTAATAAGTTTGATATATAATTGAATATAATATTTGTAATGATAAAGAATAATGAATAATTGTCTAGTAATCATTTTAGAATCATAATATTTTGTTGACATTGTGTAGAAATGGGCTTGAGGATGAGGGATGAATCTATGATTATGGATGTATTGTGCATTTATTAGATTTGTATTTATGTGATTTGTGCACATTTAGCTCGACGCGTCTTGTCTTCCTGTATGGAGGCTAATGGTATGTATAAATGCATTTGTAGGGTTATTAGTATGTCAAGTGAGGACATCTTCTCTTAGGTCAATATCTGGAAATGTGTACAAATAATTGAAATCAACAATCTTTAGTCATGTAAATACTCCAATAAATTCTCATGCAAAACTAAATTTGTTTTAGTGCACCAATTGAAGTGTTTTTGCTCCTTTGAATGAGATAATTCATGAATACTCGATATGTAAAATGAATGTTTTGGACAAATTTTCAGTACAAGGACATATCAATAAATCATGTAAGAATTGTACTTAGATGACTCTTAGAGAGAAAGACTCAAATTTGAAATTTTAATCTTGAAACTAAAAATATGTGCATAGGTAAGTGCAATTGGGACATGGATAGGGAGAATGTATAGGGGTGTGAAAACAAAGGGGTGAGATAAACGGATAGGTGTATATGAATGTGTGAACAATAAGAATAGTGTAGGAGGTATATGTATATGAATATGTGTAGGTGATGTAGGACAAGGGACACAAATTTGCAACAAATTATGTGCACAATTTCCCCTTTTAAGTATTTCCCAATATCTTGAATTTTAATAATTATTGTGATTTCTAAGTAATCAAGTGATTAAGAACAATGTTCTAATGCTTCTAAGAAACTAACTCAAACCCTATAGAATTATGCAAGGATAGGAAATTTCAAAAGACACAAATAAATGCTAGATTTGAGATGAAATAAGCAATAGAATATTAACAATGTGATCCTATGATTTGGAAGCATCAAAATTGCATACCGTGCAATTTCACACTTATGCTTGAACTTTTTTATATTTGCAAATTAATGATAAATTTCTATATTTCCACATGAAATATTTTATCCTACAAATAAAGAGCATGAGATATTACCATTTTGCATGCTTGATTTCAATAGAATTTTCCTAGACAATAGCATCATGTGTAGACAAACACCTTTATGACACATTAGTGTTGAGTGAATTTCTAAAATTTAGAGACATACTTTTCACATGAACCATTTACAATGTGTTTGATCCTCAAATGAGGAAGTAACACCTCTTCCCTCTCATTTGAGCAAACAAAATCCTCTTTTCACCATTTTGTAAACATACTTTTGTAAAGAAGTTAAGATAGTGGAACAACTTTATCACTAACCTTGAGGGGATGGTTAAGCAATTTTTTTTAGATCTTTACAACAATTACAAAAACTCAACATAAATAAATATAAATAGCATGCATACCACAACACAATGATTTATGTGGGGAAAACCTTTTGGGAGAAAATCCCAACAATCCAAAAGCCACTCAATATACTATTAAGAAATCAACAACAAAATATAATATATTTGTAGAGAAAGCTTCTTAGAGGAGTATCACCAACCAAAGATCCAAATGTAACTCAACAACTATAAAACTTTTATACACAACCTCCATCTCATGCACCTAATATATAAGAGATAAAATACATGAAACCATCAAATGATATTACAAAACCATGAGCTAAAACCACCCAAAATGTGGTGCCCAACTTATCTCAAATCCAAGATGCCCTATGATGTGTCAAAACGCACACCAATATGTGTAACTCCTCTCTACAACTCATTTATGTGTCCTACATGCTTTTATATTTTGTATTTCAAGAGACCCAAATTTTGGAGGCCATAACTTTTGGTCCAAGAGTCAAATTGACAAACTGTTTGAAGTGTCAAAAATCTCGTGAAGTTCTCAACCAAGCTATAACTTGCTATGCGGGAACTCCAACCACTTTTGGGCTAAAAAATGCCTCTAAGGCCTTCAAAAGACTTTATAACTATCAAATTAAACTTTCAAAAAAGGAAACTTGAATATCTTCAAATCTAGACATGATTTTGTAACAAAAATTTATCAGTGTCCTTGTCTAGCTAATCTGTGACTTTGGAGAAAATTTTGGACCAATTCATCCTCAAATGTAAACTTAAGTTATAAATAGCAACCTTATATAATTGCAAGGTTGGGACACAATTTTCCTAACATTCCGATTCTCCTACTTGTCAAACACCTTGCAAGAGAAAAGAGACTATCAACACCATAATTTAATTGCAAGGGGCCATGAGGCCTATTGACTCCAAAAATAATATGAACTTATTTGTACTCACATTTCCTTAGTTAAAGAATTTGCAACATTCATCAAATTATCTACTTGTTGGGTGAATATTTTGTAATCAAATGACTGATTACAAAAATGGTTATATCAACCACAATATGATGAGATTAGATCTCTCCTCTCAGAAAGGGGGGGCTCCCTTCTTATTGCTACTAATAACAACTAGTACTTAACTAAGTTTATTTGCACCTGAACTATTCATGGGGTATTACATTCATCTTATTCTCTTATTTTAGAATAAATGTTTTTCCTTTACAATAGATCACAGTTACAATCCTATGATAATTACAACATGTAATCAACCATAAAATACTAGTTGTAGCAATAATAATCGATATATACTAAAGAATAACTATAACTACGCCAACAAGTTTAGGTAACCAAAAAGTCCATGAAAGCACAAAGTTTTCCATCATTTCTTATGTAGATTGAAGGGATATAGGTGTAGTATATGGGCAGTCCAAAGTCTCCAACATATGCCACAATCCAATCAACTAAACATAGATAATAATATACAACTCAAAGTATTCAAATTATTTCTAGCTCATACACACAACATAAATTCCAAATATAATAATACAACTCAAAGACTACAAAATCAGATTTAGAGTACCTCTTAATCAAATTATTCCACACCACACTATGATTCAATCATGTTCAAGAGAATGTATAGGAAAGACGTACAAAAAATCCCACCACACAACAATTTGTTCCAAGACAAATATTGGATGCATGCTTGCTTCTTTTTCTTGATCGAATTTTTGATTTACACTTTAAAAGTAAAGATTCAAAATGCTCTTCAATTTGACAAAGTTTCGTTGCATAAGCTAAAAGACCCATTTACAATAGAGATCCCTCATATATATAGAGGAAAGCTTAGATAAAAAAGGGGGAAAGTTACAATTAACTTGACTTATTCAACAATAGAGCCCGATTTCATTTAAGACGTGCTATTTTTACAAAAAAACATGTAAAACGTCGTAAACAAACTAAAAAATGGATAAAGGGAAAGCATGGAAAATAAACTAAGCATCCAGACACACATTCTCATCATTAACATTCTTCTCTAGAAAGTCTTTGTATCTTTGCAATGAAGCTTGCACTTCAGAAACATCAGGTCCTGGTGTATAACTGGAAATAGCTTGAACTCATATGATTGAGTCCTCTATATTTATGTAGGCCTTTTTTTATGTTTACTCAAAATGACCTTTAAGTTATACAAAGTAACTTGAAAATCCACTAACTTGTTAATACAAGATATTGAAAAATCTTTTGATTTCTGAATTAGTGATGTGAACTCTTGGATAACTGTATCCATGGGGAACATTTTATGGTTTTCATCAAGCAATTTTCACGAAAGTTCTCCAACTTTGACAGTGATGTCTAGCCTTTTGCCAGTACTTATTTATGGAACATCCTGCAAATATTTTATTAGTTCTAAAGGGATTACCCCATTCTTTATTTTAATATCTTTCAACTTTGACCAAGCATCAAGATCCTTCTCTAACAACTGCAAGTCCTGTAATAACATATTAAGTATATGATCTAACTCAGACTTGACATTGTTCATATTGTCTAGCAACTCAATAAAAGATTTCAATATTTGAGTTCTTTGTGTAATCAAACTTTCCTTCCAAACACTCACAACTCACCCTTGAGAACCAATCGTTTTAGACTTTTTAATTGCATCATCATCAATGGATGTAGCCATCGGTTCAATCACTTCAGACGGTTGACCTATCTTCAATAGCACCATAGTGAGTTGTTCCACATTAAGAATTAGCTGATCCTTAACAACTTTGTTCCTATCATATCTTTCAACTAATGCATCCATTGCTTTCTGCGAATCCTCTTTGGCACTTTCATGCATTTGTTGACCAAACTCAATCCTTTTGACCACATAATCTGAACCTTGAATCTCTTCAACAATTTTATCCAAAGGTAGCACATCCAATTCCACATACTTGTTTCTTGGTTGATCAACAATTAGCCTTATAGTGTTTTGCCTTTTTTGCAACTTTTGACTCTACTAAAACAAGTTAACCAAAATAAAGTTCATCTAGAGAGATGACTTGTTTATTTTTCTTTGGTGTTATTGATTCCAACCAAGGAGGAAGAGAAAAAGAATCTCCTTTAGCACTTGTAACCATGGTTTGTGTGGATGCAACTTGTTCTTGAACAATGATGGTTATGATTGGTGTAGTATGAGTTAGAATTGTAGGTGGGATCTCCAAAGTTGACACATTTGGCAAAGATTCAATCATGAACTTAAATCAAAGTCTATCATTATGACATCAAGCATGGATGTTAGCACCTTCAAAAAGCTAGGGAGAGAGAAAAGTGTTCCCAACACATTCTATATGTTGTCATGAGGAGTGTCTAAAATATGTTGGCATTATGTGAACCGGTATGTGGACATAATGACATTGTATGTTGTCATTGATGTCAATATGTTGAAGAGGTATGAACCGGCATATGTGAGAACCGGTATAACACTGTGAACCGACATTTGTGCCAAAGTGAAGTGGTGTGCTTGTTCAAGATGAACCGGCATATGGTTATGGGAACCGACACATGGAAGCGTTGTATGACTACCAGTTGGTAGTCTCAACTTCAGGGTTTTCGGTTGAAGTGCTTCAAGCCTATATGGCTCAACCAGTGATCTTTGTGTAATGAGTAAGCAGTATAACAAAGAACAGATCGTGTTGCCACGTTAGCCTTGCGTGCGTGAAGGATCTTGCATGAAGAAGACTATCCCTATCTACCTCGGGAATGTGCAGAGTTTGTAAACGGTGAAAACGCATGATGGATTATCAGCCGCCATGAAGTCGGTGGATAATGAACGATGGAGAATGTCTTGAGATTTATTCAAGATCTGTTGCATTTAATACAGTATGATCAACGATCATGATTGAACTGTTTGAATTCCTTAACCTAACAGGTCTAGGGTTTAGGGTTTATGCTATCGACCTGTCTGTTGTACTATAAGGTTGATGCTGTGATTCTTTCAGAGGTTGTTAGCAAAAGCTGTGTCTGAGTATCCAAGAGAAGGGATACGAGATCCTTGCTAGACCAGAAGAGAGAAGTGATACCTACAGAGTGTAAGTGCAGAAGGTGAAGAGGAGCTTAAGTGAATCTGCAATAGCATTGAGTGCTGTTACGAGATCATTGTAATACCTGTTGATCTCTAACCACCTCAACAGTTGGAAAATCCCCTAACAGGGTAGCCTTAACCAGCTTGCTGTAAATCCTTTAACAGGGTAACTCAAAGTTATTGAGATCTGGAAAGCTAGAGAGCTATGGAAATCCTTTAGCTATTGAGTTCTTGAAATCCTCTAACAAGGTACCCTTAACAGGGTTTAACCCTTAACTAGGTATTGTAGCCATCCCTTAACCGGGTGATCTCTAACAGGATCAGTTCCTAGCAGAACCTTTTGTAATGTCTTTAACTGGACAAGGCTTCTAACAGAGCGGACTTCCAAAGAGTTCAACAACAAGCTTGTGGGTATTCATCCCCACCGTGGTTTTTCCTAGTTGGGTTTCCACATGAAAAATATGTGTGTCATGTGTGATGCTTTTATCTTGTGATGCTTTGTTATTACCTGTTAAGCATATGATGGTTCTGTGTTTTATGCCTGTCAATAAAACATGTTGAACTAGCTATTGTGAAGATATGATGATAGATTACCTGTTCATACATAAGGGTGAAATGGTAGTGTAGTTCTGAGTTGAATGGAAAGCTCAGTGAGTAACCAGTTTATGATTGTTTTAGTTGTTCTGAGTTTTACCGGTTGCACTCTATTTCAAACCGGTGTCACTGTTTGCCAGTCATTTGGAGTGATTGCTGCTGAACCGGTTTAGGTCTGTATTTTGTCTGTACTGATTCACCCCCCCCTCTCAGTACCGGTTTGGTACTATTCGTTCATCATTGAGTTATCAATTGGTATTAGAGCACTCTAGGTCCTCTGTGTTGTAAGCTTAACCACTTGAGGTAAAGATCCCAGTCAAATGATGAAGAGGGAATGTCCAAAGTTTAACAGGGAAAATTTTGGTATATGGAAAGATAGGATGAAGATATTCATCAGAAGCATGGGTGCTCAACACTGGAGTTATGTTGAGAATGTCTATGTTGTCCCTACCGGTACTCTCACCGATGACCAAAAGAGAGAGATACAAGAAAATGGGCAAGTCATGGAAGCCCTTATTAGTAGTCTATCTGATATTGAGTTTATTGATGTTCAGGACAAGGTAAATCCCTAAGCTATATGGGATGCTCTTGAAAATATCTATGGTGGTGATGAACATGTAAACCAGGCTAAGGAAGAAAGCCTGAGAGGGAAGTTTGAAGATATGCGGATGGTTGAAGGTGAGACCATTTAACAGTATGGAATAAGAATCAAAACAATTGTTGGAGAAATCAAGAGTGCAAGTGGTAAAATAGAAGATTCCACTGTGGTAAGCAAAGTCCTGAGATCCCTATTGCCGGTCTATGCAATAAGGGTTGTTGCTATTTAGAAGTTGAGATCAATAGACAAGACTAAGGTATCATTGGACTCCATCATAGCCAAGTTGACAGCCTATGAGCTAAATAGTTTTGATGGCAGTGTTCAAAAGACTGAATCAACTTTTAAAGCCTCTGCTATACCATCCAAAAAAGGAAAAGAAGCTAGCACTAGTGGTGAACCTAGACAGAGCAAAGAAATGGATGATGAGGAGATTCTGATGGCATTTGAAGCTTTCCTTGCTAGGAAGCTTCCTAAAGGAACCGGTAAATACAAAGGTAAGCTACCTTTGAAATGCTTTTCTTGTAACTGGATAGGATATATTGCTATAAACTGTCCTAATGGCGATAACAAGGACAAACCAGAAAGGTTCAGGAAATTCAAAGGAGGAAACTGGAGAAACTGTTTTGTGGCAGTTGATGAAGGTGTCACAGATGAGGAATCAGAGGATGAAGAAAATGAAGATATTGTGTTTGTTGCTGTCAAAGAAGATGTGTCAGACAAGAAGGCTCTTGTCTCCCGGTTTGATAATTCCAATGAGTGGATCATTGACAGTGGCTGTTCTCACCATATGACTGGTGACCAGAGCAAGTTTCTATCCTTGGAGGAGTATGATGGAGGTGTGGTTCGCTTTGGAAATGATGCACCATGCATGGTCAAAGGCAGAGGGTCCATCTCTCTGAATGGAAAGAGCAGTGCTGACAATGTGTACTGGGTTGATGGTCTCAGACACAACCTTCTGAGTGTTGCCCAACTGAATGACAGTGGCCTCACTCTGGAATTCAAGAATGGAGTTTGCAAAATCAAAGGAAAAGATGGTGAATTGGTGGCCACTGGCATGCAGACCAAAGGTAACCTATTTCATCTGAATGCAAATAGTACATGTCTTATGGCTAAGTTTGATGATAGCTAGATATGGCATAGGAGACTCTGCCATGTAAACTTTGATAACATTGTGAAGGCTAGTAAGATCAAGGCAGTTAGAGGGTTGCCGGTGCTAAGCAAACTGGATAATACCTTGTGCAGAGAGTGTCAATTGGGGAAAATGTCTTCCTCAACCTTTAAAGGTAAATCTTTCACTGCTGACAACTTGCTTGATCTTGTGCATACTGATTTGTGTGGTCCTATGAAAACTAGAAGTGTGCAGGGTGATAGGTACTTCATGATTCTCACTGATGACTGCTCAAGAATGATGTGGGTCACATTCTTGAAAGACAAGTTTGAAGCCTTTGTGAAGTTCAAAGCTTTCAGAGCATTAGTGGAGAAGAAAAGCGGTAAAAGGATCAAGTGTCTCAGAACTGATCAAGGAGGGGAATTCACTTCCGGTGAATTCAACAAGTATTGTGAAGAATTTGGCATCAAGAGGCAACTGTCTGCCCCCCGGACTCTACAACAAAATGGCTTAGCAGAGAGGAATAACTGGACTGTGGTTGAAGCAGCTAGAACCATGTTGATTCAAGGAAAGGTAGCTCACACCTTTTGGAGAGAAGCGGTGAGCACTGTAGTCTACACAATGAACTGGGTACTCATCAAGAAAGGTAAGGACAAAACTCTTTATGAGTATTGGACCGGTAAGACACCTGTGGTTAGCTACTTTAGGGTATTTGGTAACAAATGTTACATCAAGAGGAGTGAACATCAAGACAAATTTGAAGCTAAATGCGATGAGGGAATATTCCTAGGATATTCCACCAAGAGTAAAGCTCTCATGTGTTACAACAATAGGACTCAGAGAATTATGGAAAGTATCAATGTAAGAGTTGATGAATCCTCTAAGAAAACTGAGGAAACCGACAGTGAGCAAGATGTAAATGAACCAGTTGCAACCTTCTGGGAATTGGTTGTCAGTCAACCAAGTACCAATAACAGTGTTCCTGAACTGGTGAATGCTGATACTGATGAAGATGAGGATGAAGAGGAAAAGCAAGAAGAACCAGTCAAGACCATTCCTCGATATGTCAAGCTGAATCATGATTCTAAGCAGATCATAGGAGATAAGGATGCAAGAATCCTTACAAGAAGAAAGATCAGAGAAAACTCATGTATGATCTTTGAATTTGAGCCTAAATCATTCAAAGAGGCTCATAAAGATGAAGACTGGATCAAGGTAATGGAAGAGGAATTTGACCAGATAGAGAAAAATGGTACATGGTCCTTGGTACCCAGACCAGAGCATAAAAATGTCATTGGCACCAAATGGGTGTTTAGAAACAAGCTGAATGAGGATGGCACAGTGATTAGGAATAAAGCCAGATTGGTGTGCAAAGGATATGCTCAAGAAGAAGGAGAAGACTATGGAGAAACCTTTGCTCCTGTAGCCAGATTGGAAGGAGTTTGTATGCTTCTTGCATATGCGGCTTTTAAAGGCTTCAAAGTATATCAAATGGATATAAAATCTGCATTCCTAAATGGTGTACTTGAAGAGAAGGTGTATATTGAGCAACCAGATGGGTTTTCCCTATCTGAAGATAGTGACATGGTATGTAGGATACATAAAGCCTTATATGGTCTAAAGCAAGCACCTAGGGCATGGTATGAGCGCCTACATTCCCATCTCGTGAAGATTGGATTCGAGAGAACAAGTGAAGATAGCAATATCTACTTGAAGTCTGAAGGAGATCAGATCCTGATCTGTGAGGTATTTGTTGATGACATTATCTTTGGTGGTGATAACAAGATGAGTCATGAGTTTGCTGATGAGATGAAGGAAGAGTTTGAGATGTCACTCATAGGGGAGATTAAGTTTTTCATTGGACTACAGATTCAATAGATGAAGGATGGAATCTTTATCACTCAGTCCAAATATGTCAAAGAGGTGTTGAAGACCTTTGGCATGGAAGATAGAAAACTGGTTGGTACACCGATGGTGACCAGTTGTAAACTATCCAAAGAGGATGACTTTGCATTGGTTGATGAGAAGGAATATCGATCAATGATTGGTAAGTTGCATTATGTAATACATAGCAGACTGGATATTGCACATGCAGTTGGCATTATTGCAAGGTTCCAGAAAAGTCCAAGAGAATCCCACTTGGTTGCAGTCAAGGAGATTCTTAGGTATCTGAAGGGAACTGTTGATTATGGATTGTGGTATCCATATAGCAAGGACTTCAACTTGAAAGTGTTCACAGATGCTGATTGGGCTGGTAATGTAGATGACCAGAAGAGCACAACCGGTGGTGCATTCTTCCTTGGTGGTAGACTGGTCTCATAGATGAGTAAAAAGAAGAGTTGTATCTCTCAGTCTACAGTGGAAGCAGAGTATGTTGCAGCTTTCATGAACTGCACTCAGACAATTTGGATGAAGCATGTACTGAAAGGCTTCAAAATCCCTGTACCTGAACTGGTAAGTATATTCTGTGATAACATAAGTGCTATCAATATGTCAAAGAATCCGGTTTTAGATTCTAGAACCAAGCACTTTGAGCTTAAGTATCATTTCTTAAGGGAAAAGGTTCAGAACAAAGAGATTGCACTGGAGCATGTGTCCAGTAAGGAGCAGTTAGCAGACATATTCACCAAGCCTCTTCCAAAGACTACATTTACACACTTAAGAGGTGAATTAGGGGTACTGCCTCTTCAAGAGGTGAACTAAAGGTATATTCTCCACATCAGTCATGTATTGCATAGTCAAATCTTTCTTCAGGATTGATGTGTTGAAGAATGCTACTCCTCAGGGGGAGCAACATAATGGAACTGAGAAGCTTGTGCTTCCACTTTGGCATTGTTGTCAAAGGGGGAGAAGATGTCAAGTGGAGAAGATATCTGCAGAAATTGGGGGAGAAAATGTGAAGCGGAGAGATATCTTTGTATATTGCCATCAATGCCGAAGGGGGAGATTGTTGGTATTATGTGAACCAATATGTGGACATAATGACATTGTATGTTGTCATTGATGTCAATATGTTGAAGAGGTATGAACCGACATATGTGAGAACTGGTATAACACTATGAACCGACATTTGTGCCAAAGTGAAGTGGTGTGCTTGTTCAAGATGAACCGGCATATGGTTATGGGAACTGACACATGGAAGCATTGTATGACTACCTGTTGGTAGTCTCAACTTTAGGGTTTTCGATTGAAGTGCTTCAAGCCTATATGGCTCAACTGGTGATCTTTGTATAATGAGTAAGCAGTATAACAAAGAACAGACCATGTTGCCACGTCAGCCTTGCGCGCATGAAGGATCTTGCATGAAGAAGACTATCCCTATCTACCTCGGGAATGTGCAAAGTTTGTAAACGGTGAAAATGCGTGATGGATTATCAGCTGCCATGAAATGGATGGATAATGAACAATGGAGAATGTCTTGAGATTTATTCAAGATCAGCTGCATTTAATACAGTATGATCAACGATCAGGATTGAACTGTTTGAATTCCTTAACCTAACAGGTCTAGAGTTTAGGGTTTATACTACTGACCTGTCTGTTGTCCTATAAGGTCGATGCTATGATTCTTTCAGAGGTTGTTGGCAAAAGCTATGTGTGAGTATCCAAGAGAAGGGATACGAGATCCTTGCTAGACCAGAAGAGAGAAGTGATACCTACAGAGTGTAAGTGCAGAAGGTGAAGAGGAGCTTAAGCAGATCTGCATTGGCATTGAGTACTGTTACCAGATCATTGTAATACCTATTGATCTCTAACCACCTCAATAGTTGGAAAATCCCCTAACAGGGTAGCCTTAATCGGCTTGCTGTAAATCCCTTAATAGGGTAACTCAAATTTATTGAGATCTGGAAAGCTAGAGAGCTCTAGAAATCCTTTAGCTATTGAGTTCTTGAAATCCTCTAACAAGGTACCCTTAACAGGGTTTAACCCTTAACCGGGTATTGTAGCCATCCCTTAACCGGGTGATCTCTAACAGGATCAGTTCCTAGCAGAACCTTTTGTAATGTTTTTAACCAGACAAGGCTTCTAACAGAGCGGACTTCCAAAGAGTTCAACAACAAGCTTGTGGGTATTCATCCCCACCGTGGTTTTTCCCAGTTGGGTTTCCACGTGAAAAATATGTGTCATGTGTGATGCTTTTATCTTGTGATGCTTTGTTATTACCTATTAAGCATATGATGGTTCTATGTTTTATGCCTGTCAATAAAACATGTTGAACTAGCTGTTGTGAAGTGATGGTAGATTACCTATTCATACATAAGGGTGAAATGGTAGTGTAGTTCTGAGTTGAATGGAAAGCTCAGTGAGTAACCGGTTTATGATTGTTTTAGTTGTTCTGAGTTTTACCGGTTGCACTCTATTTCAAATCGGTGTCACTGTTTGCCAGTCATTTGGAGTGATTGCTACTAAACTGATTTAGGTCTGTATTTTGTTTGTACTGATTCACCCCCCTCTCCGTACCAGTTTGGTACTATTCGTTCATCATTGAGTTATCAAAATAGACTCGCCGGTAGTTGAAGAATGGATAGATTGAATTGATACAGTAGGTGTAACAAAAACAATAAGAAAAGTCTATATACTTGTGACAATAGAAGGTACCAAAGGAGAGAAAGGAGTGGAAAACTTCTAAGCAACATCTTGTGTAGATTCACACTCAAAAGTGACTGAAGGTGCTTGTAGTTATTCCTTTGGATGTTCTTCTCTTTACTCCTCACCATGAGCTAATGTTCACTCCTGGTCATCACTCTTATCGCTACCTACTATAAATGTATACCTAGGTGCCTTCTTGGTAACAAAGGCATCTTCTTTTTTCTTCATCCTTAATTCAGTCTTCTTACCAACAAGTCTTGTAGTATCCTCTTCTAAACCTGTGTTGAAGTGTTTCAATATTATTCCGTTTTTCTGTAGCCAAGTATTGGTATGTGCAAGGATAAACTAGAATCTCCCTCTTAGAGAAACCAATTCCTTTGCTGAGCTTTGGATTAGAGGAAGACGGGTGTCAACAATATTTTGCTCCTCATAAGTAGGATACATGATATCTTCTTCATCTTCCATATCCTAAAAAATATCAAAAAGATCAAGATTTATAATTTGTTCCAAGGTAAGCCAATTATAGTCCAACTTCCTTACATCTTCTTCTATTTTACAATCAACCCATATATCTTCAACCCTATGCACATGATTGTAGCTCTTTCTTCGCGTATCATTAATGCTCCTATAATCAAAATCTTCTCTTCTTTTGAATTTCTTCATGGTAACCCATTGTATCTCTGTCTTCTTAGCCTTAACTTTTGGAGATGTGGTCATTGAATACCTACAAATTGTTAGAGGGAATCTAAATATAGGCTTATGTGCCTTTGATTGTTTGGCATGTAATGTTTTGATTTACCAACATAATTCCCTCAACGCAATCTTGTCACTAGGATAACTAGGGATAAAATAAGGACATCCATCAAAAAATCCTACTCTAATATATGTTAAAGCTGGAAATTGTAAGAACATACGACCAAACTTCTTGACAATCTCCCATACTTCATCCAAAACTCTTTTCTTTTCAAGTTCCTTATCAAACATGTATATAAGAGAATAGAAAAAAACATCATTAACTCTCCCGAAGTGCTTAATACCTTTCTTTAGAGTAATTTGTGAATAATACTCATACTGGGACTTGCCTTCTATCACCCTCTAAAGTCAGACCTAGAAAATGTCTCACTTATATGGTAAAATACACTAAGTATGAGGTAATGTAGAATTTCAAGGTAGTTGACACCTTTGAAAGTTGATCATAGATTACATCACCGATTCAATTTCCCTTGAATATGTTCTAATTTCCCCTTTTAATAATGTGAATGTATTGATACATCCATTCCTAAAACATATTGGATGTAGGAAGGCCCTTAACCCTACTAAGAAGGGTTATCAATTCACTAAACTCTTGTTTGAAATCATTACACTAGAGGGTCTTTGGCCATCTCACAATCATAGGCCTGTATGTCTTGATCCATTTCATGTTTATCTTCTTGCTACATTTCTCATAGCGGTTTTCATAATAACCTTGTGATGACTGTATTGTGATATTATCATATTCATATATGTCTGGACATCTAAAAATATTATCAAAGAAATCCTCATCTAGCCTTATGATCACCTTCCCATATGCACCTTTCATGCTCTTTCTCTCTTTGTTAAAGTTACCAACTTCTACTAAGACAAACTCAGGATCATGGGTAGATACTAGAAATGAAGAGACCAAATGAATATTTATATCTAGGATTTGTTGCATGCTAGAAGATACCAGTTGTTGGTTTATCCTCTCTAAGAATTTTGACATGTCCACGTGACCAATTTCTATATCACTGATGTTGCCAATATTGGATGTACAGAGGTCACTAGGAACATATTTTTGTACTTGTACTTCATGGTATTCTTTCTTAGAGAAGGATTTGACATTTGGAATGAAGTTGCAACACTGAATTTGAGAATTTTCTACTGTTAGATTTTTTTTACGGATTTCATGTAATTGCAAATTTTTTTTGCACTTCTATATTCTAGTGTGTTGGTGTGATGCAGATTGGAGAAAATTACTTGATCATACGAATTTTATGTTATGGTGCAAAGGAGGAGAAATACTCTGGCCCTGCACAGGGTAGGTCAAAAACTTGCAGTTCAATTTTTTTTTTGATATATATTAAGGCAATAACAATGCAATTTGGGTTTTAAAACCTAAACTATTGAAGAAGGACAAGTGTCATTCAGGTTTTAAAACCCAAACTTCACTAAAATCACAATTCATGTTACATGGATGAAATATATTATTCAAGTTTTAAAACCCAAACTACATGAGGAATGATTGGCAATGGAGTGTCGTTTAGAGAATAAAGGCCAAACAATATAATAAACCAACCAACTAGTGTAGGGTTTTGAAGCATGATGACAGAGTAAGAGGGGATGTAGTGTGGGAAAATCTTCTTGCCCTCTCATGGGGTAAAGACTTAGCGACATTTAAAGAGTCCATGAGCATCATGCAAGAAGAAACTCAAACCTATGTAAGAAAAATCAGGAAAACAAAAAGGGAAAATGTGAAAATAAAGAAAAGAGACAAGAAAACACACTAATCAAAACTAAAAAACCATTGAAAGAAAAAGAAAAAGGATGATGAAAAGCACATGAAGAATGTACAATAAGGGCAATGAAATACACAATGATCTCACCACGAGGAAGGCATAGGTGATGCAATGGCATAGGAGACACAACAAACCAAAAATATTGGGAGAAAAAATGAATAAAAATGGGTTAAAAACTAATGTATAAATGGCATTTATGTTGGCATAAAATGAGTCCAAGTTTGAGTCTGCACTTTCTCTGAAGTAACATCTTGATCATCAGTTTCATATCTGCATGCTCTGATTTTCTTCTCATGTCATTCATCAGCTTTCATGTTTGCACTTCCCACTATTTTTCTCAATCTTTTGTTGTAACACTGGTAGGCCTTTCTCTTAGTAGAATATCCCAAAAATATTTCTTCATCACATACTGCATCAAATTTTCCTATATCCTCATCTCTTTTGATATAACATTTACTTCTAAAGATTCTAAAATATTTAATTGTAGGAACATGACCAAACCATAGCTCATAAGGGGTCTTACCAGAATTAGCTTTTATATGCACCCAGTTGAATGCATACACAAGAGTGCTAACAAATTCTCTCCAATAGATATCTGGAACATTTCCTTCAATCATCATAGTCCTAGTAGCATCCAAAATAGTTCTATTCTTTCTTTCAATAACTCCATTCTGCTGAGGGGTTCACGGACCTGATAATTGTCTCCTAATTCCATGCTCTTCACAAAAATAATTAAACTCATTGGAGGTGAATTCTCCTCCTCTATCATATCTAAGACACTTCAGCTTCAATCCCGTCTCTGTCTCCACTCTATCTTTGAATATTTTGAATTTCTCCAGTGCTTTAGATTTCTCTCTTATAAAAGTGACCCACATCATTTTGGAGTTGTAATGCCCCTACCCTAGTTGGCCTTGTAAAACCTGTTTGACCTTGGTTGACTTCCTATGTGGCATTCTTGAATGGTGGATTTACTGTTATATAATGTTGTAGATTAGACTATATGAATATTGTGCATACCTGTTATTGTGCTTTTGCACCGATTCTTGTGTAAATGTAATTCTTTCCTAATTCTTGTTATAAATCTCGAGCTAACGCCTTCATTTAACATGTATATATATGTATGCTTGCGTGATTCATGGTTGCAGGAGATTGCAGGTACTATACCGCCTAGGTGCGAGGTTCATCTCCTTCAAGATTCGTAGGGTTGAGTATACCTCCTTCATCCTTAGAATTCGGAGTAGGTGGTCATAAAACTCTCGTCTTGCCTTAGCCTTGATCAAGTGAGTGTTGTGTGTGGCCTGTAGGGTTCCTTTGTCGTTTGGGTTGCGTGTCGTGTGATTGGTGGATTTCTTGGTGTGCGTGCCTTGCGTGTGGGGAATGAAGTATTTTATCCTAAGTATTTAATTCAATTTAATGTGTGGATGTACGCATTGGTAATTGAGAAATTTAAAATAGATAGTTTTCTTTTATATGATTAATTGTTAATTTAAGAGATCACTTTATTTATATTTGTAGCAAGCTTAAGTAATTAAATTGAATTAATGTGTTCATTTACGCATTAGTAGTTGAGGAATTAAAATAAATAGGTTTCCTTCAAGAGATTGGCCATTTATTAAAAAGATCGCTTTATTATGTGTAGTGAGTTTAATTTAATAGTTAATTTTAAATAATGAATTTAATTAGTTTATGCGTTTTTAAAAAGGGAGATTTAAAAGTCATTTGGAAATAGAAATAATTTAACCACTTTTGCATTTTGGAAATGAAAGGGTAAATTTTATTATTTAAAGAAAATCATTTTTAATTTGTTAAGTTTGATATAGTGTAAAAGGTCGATTTTGGAAATTAATTTAATTTAAATACTTTACCCTTGTCAATAGTTCGAAATATAAATGTTGGCGTAATTAATATTGAGAAATTAAAATTAAGATCAAAATAAGAGAGAAGTATATTAATTAGAAAATCAAGTTAAATCAATTTAATAGTTGAAAAGAATTATCATTTCTTTTTATTTTAAAAAGGGCTTAATTTTCGAAATTAGAAATTAGGTCAAAAGGGGTTTTCCATTTAACCTAAGTTGAAAAATATTTTGGGGGTTAAATTTTTGGAAAAGAAGGCAAAAAAAAATGGGGATGGAGAAATTTTTGGAAGGAGAATGGAGCCTTCTGGAATGGCAGGTTGGGCTCATCTTCAAATTCTTGCCAGGAAAGCTTAAGGAGGTAGGTTTCTTGTTTATCCCTTATTTCATTGTGAATCAAAAAAAAAATGTGTTTGTTTCTTCTTCATGAAATTCTGTTTGTTTAAAAAAAAAAAATCCATATTGGTTGTTTTTGGATCAAGAATGTTTAAAAGGTTTATGGGTTTTGAATAAATCCTGCCCATCTGGAAGTTTGTTTTGGGTATTTAGAAAATCATGATTGTTGGAAAAAAAAAAAAAAAAACTTCACCATTCTGATATTTTGGTCATTCTGGAAAAATATGTGACTGTGATAAAAAAATAAAGAAATGGGGGATTTCGTTTTCTTGGCTTTTTCTATACCTTCATTTAAAAAAAATTATTTTGTTTTATATTGTAAATCGAATTCAAAAAAAAATAACTACAAAAAAAAAGAGGAAAAAAAAAAGGGGAAAAAGATTTTTATTGGGGGTTACGGGGGGGGGGAGCCGAAGCTCAACCCGCCCCTCCCCACGACGCCACTGCAGCTCCTCCCGGTTTCCACATAGTGGGGGGCTGGAGGGGACTGCGACTCTCGTGGAGGCCGCAACAACCCCCGGCTCCACTATGTGGGGGCCGAAGGGCCTGCGACCCCACGACGGCCGCAATATGCCCGACTCCACTGTAGGTGGAGGCCGAGGGGCCTGCGTCCTCCGTGGAGGCCGCAGACTCTTCAGTTAGGGCATGGCTCGCCCTAGGGTTTCGTCGCCTAGGGTTTTGGGCTGCCCTCCATATGTTAGCTTTTTTACTTATTTATTATATTAAATATATTTAAAATTTAAGTATGGTGCCTTCTTTGTATTTTTTTTAATTTTAAAAAGGGGTTATATAATAATGAAATTATATTATAAGTAATATATTTACTTTTAGTAAAGTTGGGTTGAAATTTATATTTCTAGTAAGGAAATATTAAAAAAAAACAAGGGGTAAATATATATATTAAAATATATGCTAATATAGATAATATCTAATTAGCATATATTATTAATTATATATTAATCATTAGATTTAATAAAGTAATGATTTCCATTGATTTAACAATTGATGAAGGTTGTATTTTATTTTATTATTCATTTATTTATTTAAGCTAGTGAATGCTGGGACTCATATATAGGTGCTAATGAATAAATCGAATGGTGTAAAAGTATTTATTTTTAGAATGTATGCAAGGGAATCTTAAATTAGCTGGGAGATGATTTTCCCATTTCCTTATTTACTTTAATGTAGTTTGTTCTTTATAGTAAAGGGTAATGTTGGTGTTGTTAGAAAAGAGGCTAGAGTATTGTTGTAAAATCAACTTGTCGTTGATGCATATCTAAGGATTAAATAACTTGTTAGATGCTTAAATCAACATGAGAGAAGACTGTATTTGCCTGTTAATGCTTGTGCATGGTTTAATATTTTGTAATCGCTATGTCTATAATAATAGTACGTCCTTGATAGGTTTGTTGGGTCCTTGTCATCTGGTTGCTTGTGACTGGTCATAGTCGGTCAAGTCTCTATTTTAGGGTACCGATAGTTAAGTAACCCTTGTATTTTCTTTTGATGTATCTAGTAGGATCCGCTTCCAAAGGGACCATTATGTAACTTATCGACCGAGGTGGTTGTTGTATAGTGATTTGTGTTTGCCTAAATGGCAGAGACGTAATGGACTTGAAGCTTATGTAATCCTAAATATATTAAATGCCAGAGGGATCTTGTAGTTGAGCAGACCCGGAGATGTAGCCCTTTAGGGGTGAACTCCGAGATCATATCTGTGTTATGTGATGCTATTGTCTCTCTTATTTCATACTTTAAGTTATCATGTATGGTTGCATTATGTAAGTGTATTATGGGAATTTTAATGAAGCTAAACCTCAAGTGCATGAATTTAGTCATCTTGTTAAATGTAGTAATTAGGGGCATAAAAGGATTGTAAATATGATTGAGGAAAGAAATTTGTTAATGTTAATGAAAAGAAGTAAGCATGGAAAGAAACTCACTAGGTTACAATTAATGGTTTAACTTGTCATAAATCTTGAGATTTGAATGTAATGAATTGATAACAAATATTGGATTAACTATCATAATACCTAAATTGAAATCTAATGGAAGCACCTCATTTGGGTATTTACCTTTTTATCTTAGTAAATGAACATCGTCATGTTAGCTATATTTCACTATATTGGATGAATTTATTTAGTTGTTTACGTTTTTATTCTAAACAAATAATCTTCACCAGATTAGTTTTATAATCGGATGAACTCAAACTGGCTATCCATATTATAACCTTATCAATGAACTTATTTATGTTAGCTATAATTGAACTAAAACGGGAGAACTCATTTAGTTGTCTATATCTTACCCATAGCAATTGCATTTCTTCATATTAACTTTATTTTAAACTAAAAAGAGTGAACTCTTTAAGTTAGTTATATTTTGATCCTAATGGATGATCGTCACTATGTACTTATATTTTAAATCCTAAAAGAATGAATATCATCTTGCTAACTATATTTTAATTAAAGGGATGAACTCATGCGGCTATAGTACATTTTCACCTTAATGAATTGAGCTCCATCTCTTAGTATTATTTTAACTTCAATGAAAGAACTCTTTGGCTATTTACATTTTATCCTCTATAAATGGACTACGACTTATTAGTTGGTTATGTTTAAAACCAAATGAAGGAACCTCGTTTTATTATTTACAACTTAATTCTTAATGAATGAATTTCATCTTACTAGCCATACTTTTAACTATAAAGGATGATCTCATTTGTGGTGGTTACTTTTAAACCTAAATAAATGAACTTCGTTATATTAGTCGCATTGTATCTAAAATGGATAGACTCGTCAAGTCAACCCTACTTAAACCTAAATGGGTGAATTCTTAAGCTAATTATGTTTTAAATTGCATGGAGTAAATATCCTCATGTTAGCCCCCTCTCCAATCAAAATAGATGAACGCTCCTAAATTCTAAAATGTCTATTCATCGAACATAACATATCCATGTCTTAAGCATTAACTCGTAATTAAGATATCCAGCTTTAATGGATCAATTGTCGCGAGTTGAGTTAGGTGCAAGGTTACGTAATCGCATTGGGAAACTCCTTAGGTTTGTTTAGTCTTCTGTTGTGTTATCTAAGCTTTAGATAACTCCAAATTATCTTAATGTTGTGACTTATTATTAACGCTCTTAATTATTATTATAAAAAAAAAATATTTACACTCCATTTGAGTGTTTTTAACTTAAACCCTTTGGGATTTCTTGGCGGGGCATTACAGGAGTAGTCATCAATCAAAAACATAAAGTATCTGTCACCTTGCAAGATTCTCACCCTAGAGAGGCCACATAAATCAATATACACAAGATCTAGTGGCCAATTAGATGTATACTATTTTCTTTGAAATGAAATTCTTGTTTGCTTTCCTAATTGACATTCTTTACACACCGGATTAGTAGACTTCACTATCTTAGGCAGATCTCTAATGGCTTGAGTAGAACTTATCTTAACAATGTAGTCAAAATTAATATGACACATTCTCCTATGCCACAACCAACTTTCATCAATCTGAGCAATCAAATAAATTTTCTCACCATCATTCAGATGAAAGATATTACCTTTAGTTTTAGTTCCTGATGCAATTTCTATACCAGAGTTATTCAAGATCTTACATTTCCCATTAATGAATTGTAAATCATATCCCTTATCAACCATCTATCCAACACTCAAAATATTATGCTTCAAACCTTCAACATATAAAACATCATCAGTATTATGCTTACCATCAAGAGAAATAGAACCTCTACCATAGATTACACAAGCTTTGTTGTCTCCAAATATTACTACACTACCATCATACTTATCCATATTCACAAATTTAGCTTTATCACCTGTCATGTGATGTGAACAACCACTGTCAATCACCCATTCATCTTTCTCATAAATCTTAGTAGCCAAGTCTTTCTCTTCAATGATGTAGCTTGTAGAATTTAATAGGTATTGAATCATCTTCCTTGATAGCAATGAAAACAAAGTCATCTTCTAAATTCCCTTTCTCAGACTCATCATTTGTCATACCTTCATCATCAACATAATAACACTTCTTCTGATATCTATACTTGTGATCAGGCTTGTAAGGCTTATCATACTTTGACACTCTTTCATCTCTTTCCGGACACCTAGAAGGAAAATGTCCTATCTTATTGCATGAATTTTTCTTCAAAGGTAACTTCCCTTCATATTCACCTGCTCCTTTAGGCAATCTTTTGGCAACAAGTGCTTAAAGCTCTTCCAATTCTCTTTCCTGTTCTTCCATCTCTCTCATTTACTTTCATATTTGGAAACCCTAGTTGAATTCTCCCGAGTCATGTGTTTGCTTCCCAGATATATTAGCCTTAAATGCAATATTAGTTTTGCCATGTGATTCTGCAAGTTCACTTAATTCAAAAGCAACAAGCTTACCAACTAGCATGTCTCTTGTCACAGTTGTCACAGTCCGGATCTCATCAATAGTAGCAACTTTGTGTTTGTAAGAAGGAGGCAAGGATGTCAACACTTTAGCTACAATATCATCTTCTTCAATGATTCCATCGACACATATAATGTTCAACACAAGATCATTCACTTTAGCCATAAAGGATGAAATATTCTCATCTTCTCCCATTCTCACCATCTCATACTTTCCTTTCAAGCTCTGCAATTTAGAAACTTTCACATGTTTGTCTCCTTCATACAAGGTTTCTAACTTCTCCCAAATCTCATGTGCAATGTACAATCCCATCACATTAGTCATCTCTGAATCAGTCAGGGCACTCAACAATGTTTCTTTGGCTCTTATGTTATGTTCAACATCCTTGATCTCATTTATAGTAACGGGACCATTTAGAGGAACATTGTAGACATTCTTTGTGATCTTCCAATAATATTCTCCAAGAAATTTCAAGTGAAACTCCATCTGGTTCTTCCATATAGTGTAATTAGTTCCATCAAACCTCAGACTCTCCTTCTTGAAAACAATAGTTTCCATCCCGGATCTCCTCAAGTGGTCAAGCTTCTTCCAGAGGATCTAGCTCTGATACCAATTGTTGGCAACAACAATGTAGTAAAACTGAGAGGGGGGGGGGCGGGATGAATCAGTTTTCACCAAACTTAAACAAATTAACCTCCACTTCAGATATGATGAATAAAAAAAAAAACAAAGATAAATACCGCATTAACAACACACATAACATATATTTTTGATGTGGAAAACCTAGTTAAGGGAAAAACCACAGTTGGAACCTACCCATAATATAATGATACTTTGTAGTAGTATGTGTAAATATTACAATGGGGAATGTACATGCATTTGGGAAAACTGCCTAGAGCTCACCACTCAAAAACAACAAAGGGCTAGAACCCTGGGAATGCTCACTGCCTTTCAAAGATTGGACACCAATATGGATTAAATGAACTAAAAGAATAGAATCTCCAAATGCCTGATCATAGTTTTGGTTAAGTACATTGTCTACTTTGCAACACTCTCTTCTCTTCAACACTCTTTGGAAAGATCAATTCACTTGTTCACACATACAAAATTCTCAAATAATGCACACACAACATAGACACACAACTTACATGATTATCACTCTTATTTATATAAATCATCAACCTTAATTTCGAGGTCGGCTAAACTCATAAGACCTAATTACAAAATTACTTCACATGATACATAAATCCATATGTGGACCAATACAATGTCTAAAAGTACATAGCATGGACCCAAATCAAATCCTCAAACACGCAACACCACCGAATATCACGCCAAGATCATCCACAACACACAAGAACCATCAGGTTGGCCAAAAAGTCGTATAACATGAAGAGTACCACTAGACCAATAAACTCTTCAATAACGTGCACAAAAATCAATGTGGACCAACAATACACATAGAACACAATATAGAAACACTAACAAGAAACGTGAATTCCTTTGCAACAACCACATCAACTCGGATTACAAGAATCATCATCATCTCCCTTCCGAAAATCAAGAACACCAACTGACAAGCTGAAAGATACACTTGCAAAGTTTCAAATCATGAACCGCTCAAACTGAGGACACACATGAATGTCCCAAATACGGTCCAAAATTCACACAACATAATAAATTAATTCCAGAGCAATACAAACCAGAAATCATTGAACCAACAAAAAAACTAGTCACCACACCGAACCTCATAACCTGATCAAATCACCTTCTAGAACACTGGAACTCATGTTGGATCAATTGAAGATACCAATCTCCAAATCCTTAAATCCACATTAGCATATCTACAATAAATAAACCAAAACAACTCTCTGTAAAATAGAAACACAAGAATATATTGACATCAATGACAACAACACATTCCAACAACTCTAATATCGAATAGGAACATCTATAGGACCAAACACATTAGAATGAATAAGATTTAATACAACACAAGATTTATGAGAACTCGAATAAAACTAAATTGGATTTTTTTTTCATACATGATATTCTCTTAAAAATAAAAAATCAAGATTACAATCATTTGAACTTTCAACAATGTTTCTATTTTTCAAGGTCCTTATACTCTTTTCTCCAATGTGGCCAAGTCTCTGGTGCCATAATATAGTCTTATCTAGATGTAACTTTGATCAAGAATAAATAGCACCCTTAGGTACCCAAAATCCATGACCATTTGTTGAAGGTGAAACCCTAAGCTCTTCCAATGAAGTATCCACATGTTTTATTTTCACATAAGCACTATTACACTCAATAGTATATGCATCCAACTTATACAATGTGTCAAATTTGACACCTCTATAAATCACTAAATCACCTCTGATCATTTTGTATCCTACATAAAAAAAAGACTACATCCACTCCTACATCTATTAGTTTGCTCATAGATAACAAATTTGGTGCTATTCAAGGGATATGAAACACACCATCAATCCTTTTTATTCTACCATCAAGTTACTTGATTATAATTTCACCATGAACAACAATATCTAAATGAGAATCATCACCCAAGTACACCCAACCTTCATCAAATTCTTCATATTCCAAAAATTATCCTCTATTAGAGTTCATCTATGAAAAAATGCACCCGAGTCAATTAATCATGAATTATTACCTGCATGAGTGGGAAAATATATAATGAATGCATCATCATGTTCCTTCTCAAACTCATAATTAGAATTAAATTTCTTTTTTTTTCTTCTTTTCACTCCTTATGGAAGTGTCCGAACTTACCATAGACCTTCCACCAAATGAATTTAGACTTTCTGGAAGATTTGGATCTCCCCTTGGACTTAGTTTTATTGCACTTCTCATTCTTCTTGTCATTTCCCCTAAGTCTTCTATGAAAATTTAGAGATTCATGGGATTGATGGATACCTTCCTCATAT
Source organism: Cryptomeria japonica (assembly GCF_030272615.1). Lineage (NCBI taxonomy): Eukaryota > Viridiplantae > Streptophyta > Pinopsida > Cupressales > Cupressaceae > Cryptomeria > Cryptomeria japonica. Next base: position 645,381,078 of record NC_081407.1, on the reverse strand, counting down.
CTTCAAAAAGAAAAGGACCCACCACATATTGAATTTTAAAAGTAATATAAGTACTATAAAGTTTTTGATCTAGTTTCAGAGGCTCATCATCTTTGCTCAAATGACAGCCAATAACCATGGGAGTTCCAACTAGCTTACAATTCTCCATACCAAACTTCTTCAACATGTCCTTTATATACTTGGCCCGAGAAATGAAAATACCATCTTCTAACTATGTTACTTAAGACCAAGAATAAATGACAACTCACCAATCATTTACATCTCAAATTCCTTCTACAAACCTCTTGCAAACACCATCATCTTCACAAAAAATGACATTATTAGCATATACAACTACTATCAATAGTTTTTCACTTTCAACCTTGAAATATAAATTGCTATCTACAACACCTTTCTTGAAGTTTTGCTACAACAAGGATCTATCCAACCTTGTATACCAAGCTCTAGGAGCTTACTTGAGTCCATAAAGTGTCTTCTTGAGTTTGTACACCATATCTAAATCTTTAGACAACTAAAACCGATTTGGTTGTTCAATGTAAACTTCTTCTTCATGTTCTCCATTCAAGAATGCTAACTTAACATCCATCTAATATACCTTAAAGTTCTTGTAGGAAACAAATGTAAGAAACATTCTTGTAGTTTCCATCCTAGCTATTGGAGAAAAAGTTTCCTCAAAGTCTGTATTGTCAATTTGTGAATAACCTTTACAAAACAATCTTGCCTAATTTCTTGGGACTTCTCCATCTTCATTTATCTTGTTTTGGAACACTCATTTTATTCCTATCACATTCTTGTCCATGAGTCTAGGTACCAATTCCAATATTTGATTCTTTTCTATTTGACTCAACTCTTCTTTCATTGCTTTCATCCCTCTATCATCTTTGTAGGCCTCCACAAAGGTCTTTCACTCCACTTTAGATAAGAAATAGAAATTTGATTTCTCACTAGCCTTGGCTAGTCTTCTTCTTGTTTGAAATCCTTTGTCTTTATCTCCAATGATTTGATTTTTTGAATGATTCTTCTGCACATACTTTGTAGGTGTCTTAGGTGCTTGTTTGGGTTCCTTCTCTTTTGCATCCGATTCTTCTTTATCTTCTAGAACATATTTCTCTTTTGCACTAATGGGGGTATCTTCTATCTCAATCTTAGATTATAATGCAACCTGATTCCATTGCTCACTTACCTTGACATTTTTACTTTCCACAATCCTCTTTAGCCTCATGTTGGAGCATAGGTATGCCTTTCTCTTTGTAGAGTTTCCTAGAAATATTCCTTCATCATATCTGGCATCAAAATTTCCCAAATCTTATTCCTCTCTTTTAGTGTAGCACTTGCTTCCAAGGATTTTTAAATGTTTGACCATGGGTGACCTTCCATACCATAGCTCATAAGGTGTATTTGTATGATTCACTCTCACTTGTACCCTATTAAGAATATGGAACACAATATGCACAAATTTCCAATATACATTAGGAAGGTTATCATCTTTTAACATAGTTCTAGATATTTCAACAAAATGAATCTATTCTTCCTTTCAACAACTTCATTTTGTCGTGAAGTCCTAGGTATAGACAATAGTCTTCTAATTTACCATGCTCTTCAAAAATCTATCAAATTTATTTGATGTGAATGTAGTGTCCTAAATTGTACTCCCTTACAATTTTGATGACATTTGAGCCCTCACCTTTGCTCTTGTATGAATAGGACCTGATTATGCTCTTGCTTTGCACATTTATCAATAATTTCACTTTGCACATCACCTTGCTCCTATATTTTGGTTCTTGATTAGGCAGGAAAAGGGCACCACACCCTAGTCCCCTCTCAAGACTAGGGCACCATGCCCTAGTCCTCTCTTAGGACTAGGGCGTCATGCCCTAGTCCTCCCAATTAGGACCCAAATTTGGGCCTCTTAATGGTCATGTAATATGAGTAGGAAATCCAACTTTGTGTTGGCTCATGTCAGAAAATTAGTTTTTTTGTCGTTGGGAAAGTATAAAAAGAGCTCTACCCTCTCATTTGATCATCCAAACACATGAAATTAAATTCGACATCAAGTAATCAAGCATTCAAGTTCAAACAAGCAAGCAATCAATCCTCTTTCAAGCATTAGAGAAGAGATAAAGTCAAGATTCAAGCATTGGAGCTGGCATTCATGTTCTATGTTATTGAAGACTTCACGAAACCCTAATCCTATGTAGAGACAAAACAAAACTTCAAAAGGAGGTATATCATTTGTTTTTCAGTCATTATTCAACATCTCCCTCAAAAGGAGAACATTTTCATTACCACAATTCAATCAGATTTTATTTCTATTTCATGGCTAATTCTAAAATTAGGGTTTGATCTAAGGTAAACCCATATTCCCAACCTATTTTCCTTCCCTAGTGTGCACAAGAATAGGTAGAATCTATGATCTTCAGGATAAGCTTTATTTACAAAGACAAATTGATCCCCCATTAGAGTGCAAAATGTTCAGAGGACCAGGCCGATTGTCACACCAGTCCTGAAAAATCTGGTGCCCCTCCTGGGAATAGATCCAAATCCTCTTACAATCCTCAGATATAGGTTCGTGGCTCGATTTGATGACCGTAACTTACTGTTTATGCATTTTTACATCAATTCCAACATATTTACCCTAATTTTAGCAAATTCAATAAATCAATTCAACTCAAGGGAAAGAAGAGGGCACATTCAACTCCCCTGGAATTAGATCAAAATTTAGACCTCTTAGGTTTAGATCTACCTAATTCCTATCTTTCCCCTATGTGTTGGTCCCTAAGTAAAAATTAGTGGTTTTCATACATCTAATGGTGGAAACCCTAATTTTTCACCAACATAGTAAATTATCCACCTTTCTTAGATTGACATTTGATCTTAGCTTCTACTTGGTTTTCAACCATAGATTTGAACACTTTAAATCCATCTACATCTTCTAATTTTTCTTTTAAGAAAGTAACCCATGTGATTCTAGAATAATCATTAATGAGTGACATAAAATACCTTTCACCATTTATTCCTCTTGTCATTATAGGTCTGCACAAGCTTGGATGAATCAAATCCAAAGGTTTTGTAGTAGAATAATCCTTGTTCTTGAATCTGTTCCTTGTTTGCTTTCTGATCTGACATTCCTTGCACACTGTATTGGTAGGTTTTATAATTTTTGGCAAATCTCTCACTACTTGAGTAGAACTTATCTTCACCATGTTGTCAATTTAAATTGTCCCATCCTTTTTTGCCACAATCAACATTCATTTCTCTATTCCAACAAACAACTACTTTGACTATTTTTCTTTATGTAATATACATTGCCATTTTTTCTTATACCTTCTACAGCTAACCTTCTAGAAACTCTTTTTCTAAGATCACATCTAGACCCATGAAATATGAGCTTGTAGCCTTTATTGCATATCAGACTCACACTCAAAATAGTATTTTGTAAACCCTTAATGTAATAAAAACCATATACCTTAGGCGTACCATTAATGGATGGTTCTTTTACCATAGATAAGTGTAGCCCCTTCACCAACAAGCTTCACTTATCCACCATCATACTTTTCAAAGTCAAGGAACTTCCTTTTGTCACCTTTCATATGATTTGAACATTCAAAATCAATTATCCAAGCTTTAGGTTCTTCTTTTGAATGTAGTGCAATCCTTACAATCATTGATCTTTCACTATTCTCTTCATCATACAGAATACTGAACCTTTCATTATCCTTTTCTTTTATGGATAAAAATAATAATTCATCATTTGAGTCATTGAAATCTTCATCTTCAAATGAATGGGTCTCCATTGAATAAAAACTCTTCTTAGGCTTGTCTCTTGTAATGTGGAAGTTTTTTTAAGGTTTCCACCCAAGAGAGAGAAAACCCCTAATTTTTTACTTTAAGGATCATTACATTCAAAAGAGGAAGGGAATCCTCTAGATTCAATCATAAATAAGATAAGGACTACAGATGTGAGATTTTTGCATGCACCTAGATCTGAGAAATATATGTAGATTCAGATATGATCCTAAAAAATGCTCCAAAAATGTCGGGACCATGGTGGTGGGCACCCTGGTCCTCCTACTTTTTTCACATGTCTAAAAGGGTTGATTCGTCTCAGCAAATAAGTCTTATTATGAAGATCACAGCTCCGTACCTATTTCCTACACACAAAAACAAGGGGAAATAGGTTGGGAATAAGGGCTTTCCTTAGGTCAAACCCCGACTTTGGAATTAACCATGAAATTGAAATGACTGTAGTGAAAGATTATCCTTTTAATAGAGATGCTGAAATATGACTGAAAACTGAATGATGATACCTCCTTGTGAAGTTATGCTTTCCTCCACATGGAATTAGGGTTTATGAAGTCTTCAACAAAATAGGATAAATGATTTCCTCCTCAATGATTGAATATTGACTTTATTGCTGCTCCAAGGCTTGACATAAGACTAAAAAATACTCAATTGTTTGAATTCTTGATTGCTTGATGTCATATGTGCACTCTTTCTAATTTATGGATGCCTGTGTATGTAGAATATGTTGGCATTTTTGATGTTCATGTTGTGATTGTCATTGATGGACACACACTTGCATTAAGATCCTCTTTATATGTATGAGTTAGAGCACAACCGATATTTGTTCCAACCGGTATGTTGTAGGTATGTTGTATTATAGTCTTTAGACTATTGATGTTTTGCAGAATGTGTTTCCCGGTCTGAAGCGACATGTTGACCTCAAGCGGTACGAGGGATTAAAGTGGCATAACACATTTCTACCAGTCTTCATTTTTGTCAAACCGGCAACCGGCTTTTTGTATGAATCGGTAATACTCTGTGATGAGTTACCAACCGACATTTTGTGATGAGTTACCAATCCACCGATTGTTTGATGGTGCCGACACACTAGTGGTGCTTTTTGTGTCATGTTACTGAGTATGTCTAGATTCATTGAACCTAGGAAATTGAAATGTAATCCTATTGGACCGACATGAAATCAAATTCCTTTAAAAGGACATCATGTCTAGGGTTTTAGGTTTTTGTCGAAAGGGTTTATGTTGTTGCTAGGTTTTAAGGTGGTTGAGGAGTTGGAAAGAATATGAATGTGTAGAAGACTGAAGTAATGCAGGAGTGCATTAAGAACGAGCTATCAAGGATCTAACCGAGTAGTCTGTACTATTAGATAGATCAAACACTTATTGATTACTCACATCTTTGACAAGTCTGTAGCCCTTAACTGGGTAGGCCCAAAAGCCTTTTGTAAAATCCTCTAACAAGGTGGTTCACCTTTGTGAATCTAAAATCCTCTAGCAAGGTAGTCCCTGATCGGACTTATCTCCTAACAAAGATTGAGATTCCTAATAGGATATGTTCTAGTGAAGAACATTGTAAGACCTTAACCGGTCTGACCTTAATCGGTCTGGTTTCTATTCTACAGATAGTGACTTGTGAGCTCCATCTCACTGTGGTTTTTCCCATTTGGGTTTCCACGTCAAATATCTTGTGTTATGGTTTTATTGCTTTTGTGGGTGAATGCTTTATTTGCATTTTGGTTTGCATGTGTGATAACCGGTCTGTCTGTTAAACTATTTTACCAGTTTATCTTTAGACTATTTAAGTGTTTAAGTGCAGTGTTTTTTGGTATACTAATTCACCCCCCTCTTAGTATTCATCAATTGGTATCAGAGCCTACCTTTCTATAAGTTTAACCACTTGGAAAGAGATATGGGGGAATACACCTTGAGGGAACTTACTCTACGACTCACTCAGTTTGAGCAATCCTATGATGATCTTATGGTCAAATACAAGGCATCTCAAGGAAATAGGAGAGAACATGTAGAAAAGCTGATGGAGCTATCTAAAAATAGTTCTGTAGATGAAGCAGATATGGAAGCCCTAATTGCAGAAGTAAATAAGCTGAATGAATCAAACTCCAACTTGAGAAAGGAGTTGGAAGGACTGACTATCCGGATGTGTCAAGAGCTTGAGAACTGGAGGAAAGCTGAAGATCTAGTGAAAGAAAGAGATCATGAGATCTCCAAGCTAAAACAAGAGATCAGTGCCCTAACTGCTCAACTCCATGCTAGCAAAGTGGAAAAGGATGACATGCAAGGTGAACTGAACAGTGCCATCTCTGAGAATGAAAACCTATTGGAAACACATGCTGCTATTTCCAAAGAACTCTCTGAGTCAAAGGAAATACTTGCTAAGTTCAACAAGAGTACTATCAAGCTAGAGAAAAAGCTTGAATATGCTAAACCGGTCAAGAATACCAATGGACTTGGTTATTCTAGTCATGAGGAAGGTGAGACCTTTGGAACAAATGCTGAAGCATCAAAGAAGCAATCGACATTCAAAGGAAAAGGTAAGCAAATAATTCAAACCTGTTTTCTTTAACTGTCTTAAAGAAGGACACATTGCCAATGTATCTAGGAGCAAAGCCTACAATAATTTTCCTTACTTTATTAACAATTTACCTAGATCCAATAAGTTCAATGGTCATTGTTATGCATGCAACAAGTTTGGGCATAGAGCATATGAATGCAGGTCTATCATGAACAACATTGGAAGATATCCTCAGAGGACCCAAGGAGCTGGTCCGAAAGCTTTTGTGAATCGAAACCCCAACCGGTTTAATGTCTTCAATCATCAGCCAAGAAGTCGTGGCTATCAAGCGACAATTGGATGGAGAGCAAATTGTATGATCTGTCATGGTCATGGTCACACTGCTACAACATGTAGAAGGAAGAATGGAAACATGAACAATGGACCTTGGAGAGCACCTGGATTGGTTTGCTATCACTGCAACAAACTGGGTCACATTGCAAGATTCTGCAGAAGCAGAAAGAGTATATCTGATGATATACCAGTCACTCTGGACAGAGGAATTGACGTTGAAATAGTTCAAGTGGACATGAACAAAACCTGGAAGAGGAAACCAGTAATGTTGGAAGAGGAACTGGTTTCTGCACCTAGTGTGGAAATATTAGAATCAGTAAACTAAGCTTCAAAAGGCTTAGGGGGAGCAAACAACAAAATGTTTTCGAACCCCTAGTTTATACTAGCAAAAGACCTTAACCGGTATGTGATACCTGTTGCTTGGCAGAAGACCGAAAATGGTAAAAAGGCAAATTAGGGTTTATGCCCTAATGGAGGATCATTAATGACGGTAGGTGAGAACTATGTTTAAAAGCATTTTTGAAATCATTTCTCACTATCAGTTTTTGAAGCGAAGAAAAGTTTTTCAAAGAGCAAAGCGACGAAAAAGTGATTTGAGCTGAGATTTTGAGAAATTGAAAAACCGCAAAGGAGATTCAAATTCAAATAGCAAATGGTCAAGTGGAGAACACAAAGTGGTGATTCAACTACCGATGAAGTGAGGAGTGAAGGAGAATCAGAAAGCCCTAAATTCGCGTGTTTTAAAAGGTATTTCTCGAGTTCTTAAAATTTCTACAATGGCTTCCGCATCTCATACCAGTTCTAGTGCATCTATTGAGTCTGAAAGTTTTATTCAACGGAAGTCAAAGTATAATGCCCTCTCACAAGTTCCGGCTGGAGTGATAGTAGAAGAGGGAATTTTTGACTACATAGATTGCAAGATTGAAGACCTAGGGTCTCTAGCCATCCACTCCCAACTAGGTCTGTTTTGTGGAAAGATAAGAAAGTCAAACCGGAGTATAGTATCTTGGAGAAGAAGAAACTCCATAATGTTGTATACTTCCTGGAAGACTTTACAGAGGATCATATAAGGATCATTTTGAGCAGAGTCCATGGTGACAAAATGTACCTGGAGAGGATGCATGATATCACGCTACAGGAAATTCATGCAGTCACTGGTTTCTGCAATACAGGGGAGGTACTAGCTCTAAGGATGATTAGCAAGTCTGAAATGTCCAGGCTCACCGGTTCAGTGAGCGACTCACGGGGCATGACTATAAATTCAATCAAGGATGATCTGGTTAAGTATGCTTGCATGGTGATAGGTTACCAGACATTCTCTACCAGCAGAATCAACTCTGTATCTGCTGCAGCAGTAAATGCCGCTTACCGGATGATAAAGGAGGATGCTTCATTTGATTTGTGCATCGGCATGCAGAGGCAACTCCTGTCAAATCTGAAGTCGATCAAACAAGACAATGCACTAAGGTTCAAGTTTGGACAACTACTAGTAGGGTTGTTCTTCTATTTCCAAGGATACTTCCCAGGAGTGGGAGACATTCAGTGGTTTGTGGACCAACCGGTTACCAAATAGATAAAGGAAAGTTTGCAAGCAGTGGGAACTAGTTATCCTGAAGTTCTGAACAAGTATTTTGATGAGTTCAGACAAAAAATGAGCCAAAGGATGAGGATCTCAGGTGATATCATCAAGAAATATGAAGATGACATCTGTTTCACCATCCAGGTGGACAAATGCATAATGGAGGCTGTTGAGTCTAGAATGGAAGAAGTGGAGCCAATGGGCTATGAGGTGATGTACGACATGCTGGAAGGGTATGCCTCTACCCTTATTGCCTCACCACTTGATCCTAAGGTGAAGAGAACTGATACCTACCTAGAGAGGATAGCACTGGCTGAGGAACCACCAGTAGTGGAAGAGAAAGAACTGGCAGTGAAGAAGGAAAAGGCAGTGCCTGCAACATCAGCACCAGTTACTACTGCAACTCCAAAAGTGACCAAGCGGTCACCAGCCAAAAAGAAATCGGAAGCAGCAGTGGCTAAATTCTTCGAGAGGAAAAGGAAGACAAAAAGTAACTCTCCGGACTTAGAAGAAACTATGTCTGAGGAGGAGCCCAAGAAGGTGAGACAGACAAGAAAGAAGACAAAGAATGAACCGACATCTTCAGCACTGGTAAATATAGATATCTCCTCCTACAAACCTTTGACACATTGTCAAAGAACTATCAAAAACATTAGGAGAAAAGTATTGAATGATTTAATTGATTATTTTGATGACTTTAATGATGATGAAAAGGAGGTGGTGGAAAAAGAAATATTTCAATATTTATGTATAAATGACCGGTCCCCTTCAGAAATTAGATTTGAAACACCGGATTCTTTGTATAAGTCCTTAGACAATAAATGGCGCATTGCCATAGAGCAGGAACAGGAAATGAGAGAAAAAGTTTTTGCTGAACACTTTCCTGATGTATCAAATTCAGAACTGTTCAATGTAATGAACAAATACAAAGGTCTTTTCTTCATGAGAAGAAGAAGACTCTTGTTACTAGAAGGAAAAGGTAAGGAAGTTCTCAAGGATACACACACTCATGCTCTAGATGCTCTGAAGATGCATCGATTGGCTGAAGCCAACCGACAAGCTGAGAAAGAACCGGTTATATCCAAACCGGATGAAGCATTTGATGATGAACTGGTCGACACTATTGATGTCGATGCCCTGGATGAAGAAGATGTTACTCAGGAAATACCATCTGAGGCAACATGACAAGAGCAATAGACTGAATAGAAGAAGAAAGATGAGGATAGATAGGAAGCGACAAAGGAAGAGGCAGAGCAGAGGAAAAAGGATGAAGAAGAGAAGCAGAAGAAGAAGGAAGAAGAGAAAAAGAAAAAAGATGAAGAGGAAAAGAAGAAGAAAGACGAAGAAGAGAAAAAGGAAAAAGATGAAGAGGAGAAAAAGAAGAAAGATGAAGATGAGAAAAAGAAGAAGGATGAAGAGGAGAAAAAGAAGAAAGATGAAGAGGAGAAGAAGAAGAAAGATGAAGAGGAGAAGCAGAAGAAGGATGAAGAGGAGAAAAAGAAGCAAGAAGATGAAAAGAAAAGGAAAGAAGAGGAGGATAAGGAATAGGAGAAGAAGAAGGAAGCAGGAAAGAAAAAGGCTGAGGAGGACAAGGAAGCTGAGAAGAGGAGAGAAGTGAAGAAGAAGAAAGCAGAAGAGGACAAGGCAAGAGAAGCGGTGAAGAGCACCCAGATGGAGACTCCGAAGGCAACCGGGAGTCAAGCCAAACTAGCTGACCTCTCCAGTCCTATAGATCTCCAATCTGCAAGTGAATCAGAGCTAATGTAGAGCATCAAGGTTGCTCAAGAGTGCCTTGAAATCATTCGAAGGAAGAAAGAGCAGGATATAATTCAAGCGGCTGTGGACACACTTACCGGTTTGATACCTGGTACAAATATTCCAAACACCGATTCATCTTTAGTTGGACTAAAGCTCCTATGCACAGTAGTGGATGATCAGGTGCAGAGCCTAGAAGAAGCAGTTGAGGCAAATTTCAAGAAAGAGCATCAAAAAGCTCTTAACATTGCTCTGGTAAAGAAGTTGAATGAGCTCCGGTCTGAATTACTGAAGGACCAAAAGGATATAAGGGACGCTTTAGATGAAGGAAATCTGCTACTTAGCAAAATCTGCCAACCCCATCTATTCTATGATGATGTGCTAGCTCAGAAGCAAAAGCTTCAAACAAACTTACAGTCTTACTTGAGCACATTTAAGCCACCTTATGATTCCTTCACAACTTATGGGCAAACCATTCACCGGTTTCATATCCAGTCAGCGAAAATGGAGCAAGAGATCAGCACATGGTCTAGAGATTTGTAGGAGCTTCAATTGGTTTTACTTCCACGTCTGCAAATTCTTCAAAAGTGTTATCTAAACCTGGATGCCTTGATAGTTACACAAGAGATGAGCACAGTTGATGCCATGGAAGAACAGTTCTCCCAGATGCAAACAGAGAAAGAAGTGGCCACCTCCCTACTTGAGTCCTGGTCTCTATCAATGAAGCAATTCTTGCAGGACTATAAATCTATTTTTGACAAGTACTATTCCTTATTGTCATAAACTTTTATTATTTTTATATACCAAATGGAAACAGGGTTGTTTAGCTGTACTTTGTCATTGTTGGCAAAGGGGGAGAAGTATTCTATTTTGGAGAAGTATAGGGGAGAAGTATCTGGTACTTAAAATTTTGCTAAATTCTTTGATATATTCTATATGCTCTAATATCTCAATGTTTATGCTCTGTATGCAAAATTGCTATACATTGTATTGATTAAGAGATAGTGTATATGCTTAGGGGGAGCAATTTTGCTAATGGCATGTTTTTGTTGTAAAACAATTAGATGTCAAAATTTTATTTTCCTAAGTGTTGCCATCAATGCCAAAGGGGGAGATTGTTGGAATTTTTGATGTTCATGTTGTGATTGTCATTGATGGACACATACTTGCATTAAGATCCTCTTTATATGTATGAGTTAGAGCACAACCGGTATTTGTTCCAACCAGTATGTTGTAGGTATGTTGTATTATAGTCTTTAGATTATTGATGTTTTGCAGAATGTGTTTCCCGGTCTGAAGCGGCATGTTGACCTCAAGTGGTACGAGGGATTAAAGCGGCATAACACATTTCTACCAGTCTTCATTTTTGTCAAACCGACAACTAGCTTTTTGTATGAACCGGTAATACTCTGTGATGAGTTACCAACCGACATTTTGTGATGAGTTACCAATCCACCGATTGTTTGACGGTGCTGACACACTGGTGGTGCTTTTTGTGTCATGCTACTGAGTATGTCTAGATTCATTGAATCTAGGAAATTGAAATGTAATCCTATTGGACTGACATGAAATCAAATTCCTTTAAAAGGACATCATGTCTAGGGTTTTAGGTTGTTGTCAAAAGGGTTTATGTTGTTGCTAGGGTTTAAGGTGGTTGAGGAGTTGGAAAGAATATGAATGTGTATAAGACTGAAGTAATGCAGGAGTGCATTAAGAACGAGCTATCAAGGATCTAACCGAGTAGTCTGTACTATTAGATAGATCAAACACTTGTTGATTACTCACATCTTTGACAAGTCTGTAGCCCTTAACCAGGTAGGCCCAAAAGCCTTTTATAAAATCCTCTAACAAGGTGGTTCACCTTTGTGAATCTAAAATCCTCTAGCAAGGTAGTCTTTGATTGGACTTATCTCCTAACAGAGATTGAGATTCCTAACAGGATCTGTTTTGGTGAAGAACATTGTAAGACCTTAACCGGTCTGACCTTAACCGGTCTGGTTTCTATTCTGCAGATAGTGACGTGAGTTCCATCTCATCGTGGTTTTTCCCATTTGGGTTTCCATGTCAAACATCTTGTGTTATGGTTGTATTGCTTTTGTGGGTGAATGCTTTATTTGCATTTTGGTTTGCATGTGTGATAACCGGTCTGTCTATTAAACTATTTTATCGGTTTATCTTTAGACTGTTTAAGTGTTTAAGTGCAGTGTTTTTTGGTATACTAATTCATCCCCCCTCTTAGTATTCATCAGAATACAACTCAGGTCTATAGGATCGCTAGATAGTTTCCTCATTAATTTTCTCACAATCTTATTTTATTCCATAGTTCCTCTAATACCTCTGATTGCACTTAGTACCTCATTCACTTGGTGTAGGTAACTATCAAAGTTCTCATCTTCAAACATCCTTAGAGTCTCAAATTTATACTTCATATTCTGCATCTTGACTTGCTTGATCTTCTTATCTCCTTCATAAATGTTTCTTAGTTTCTCCCAAACTTCCTTTGCAGACTCACAAGACATGACCTTCAAGAGCATTGAATGACTCAAACAATTGGTAAGTGCATTTCTTTCCTATCTATTATTTTCATGCAACTAGATCTCATCCACAGTAGAAGGACCACTAGTCGAAGGAGTATATTCTTAACAACACCCTATATTCCAAATGACATAGAATCCAAATAAGAATCCATCTGCTCCTTCCAAAAGGAGTAAATTTAGCTATCAAACTAGTACTTTGTGACCACTTTCCCGCATCATCTCAGAACTTCTTTAAATGATTAAGCTTTTCCTAGAGGAACCTTGCTCTGATATCGATTGTTAGAAACATCACAAGAATGAGAGGGGGGGTGAATCAGTCTTGAGAAAATTCTTAATTTTTTTCAATCACAAATACTTATTAATTATATTGTGTAATACCCTAAAAATGGTCATCTAAACCACGAGCCCCTAATATCGACAACGCGACCAAGGTCCTAACCAAAGGCAATTAAAGAAATCTTGAGCACACAATTAATTTCTAAAATCATCAATGTCATATGACAAAATTAATCGCTCAATATTAATTAAATATTTATTTAATTAATTAAATCATTCCAAGTAAATCATTTTAAACAATTATCTTATTTATTTTAATTAAATATCTTTTGCATATTTAATTAAATAAATCAATTTGCCATTAAATCATCAAAAAACAGGAATTAATTTGAAAAATAAATAAAAATTGCCATAAATCTTCAAAAAAGGAAACAAGTCAAGAAAGAGGAATTGGAAATTATGAGCACAAGTCTTCAAATAAGGAAACAAATAAAAAAAGGAATTAATTGACCAAAAAAGAATTAAAAATTTGAGAAAAGAAATGAATTGGAGATAATCTTGAAAAACAAATTAAAAATTGACAAATAATCTCAAAGAAAGCAATTAAAACAATTAAATATTAAAATTGAATGAAATAGAGAATAAATAAGTTTTTTTTTTTCCTGATTTTATCTTAATTTTAGTTCAATTTCCTTTAAAACTGAGAAAAGCATCCAATCACATTAATTCACCTGGATTGTGCTTCCTCTTGAAAAATCTTGTCCGCTCATCATCATTTGATCTCAGCCTTTGGTTTCTTTCTGAATTTTTAGGCTCTCACCTCTCATTCAAAGATCTTGGAGAATATATTGTTATTATGCTATTTTTGCTCTAGGTTCATTGAGAATTTGCATTGAGATATTGCATATTAGTTATTTCATATTTCTTAAATCATTTAGCTTAAATATTCATATATTACTTAAATCATGTTAGATTAATCTTGCATATCTATTCATCCATCTTGCATCCATTTAGCTTAATATCATGCTCATATAGATTAAATCCTTCGTCTTGGTGTAGTCTAGTCACTAGTATTGCTTATACAAATCTGAGAGCAATCTTATACTCACATCTTTTAGAAGGCAATTAGTCGATTTGTTATGGTTTTATTATTCATGCTTATATTTGTCTAACCATACATGTAATGACTTAATTGAAGTGTTGTGTATTCCAGATACAGATACAAGTCCACTTTTCACACACATATTTTTGGTGCCCACCATGAGGCTTGAACCTATGACTACAAGATTTATAATGTTTCTTGAACAAATTTAATGTTTGGTTTTTATAACTAATAAACATGTGTTAAATTTGCAAATAAAAATATTTCTTTTTGCTTGTTCTTCTGTGACAGTCTAAAATGGTCTTTGTTTACAACAAAAATAATGGCGGAGCGTAGGAGGAAGCTAGGGTTTACAGGTGGAGGTGCTGTTTGGTTGAGAGGATGGGAACATGATCACATACAGAGGAAAAACCAGCAGCCATGGCGCCCACCGCGTTCAAATCAGTGGCAGTGGCAGGAAATGGGAAGAAGGAGAAGGGAGGTTTCTACCTGGGGGAAAACAAATTTCCGTTTGAGCAAGACAAAACCAAATGGGGTCACTCACGGTATTTGAATCATCCAAAGTGGAGCAAGAAACAGACGGAGGAAAGGTTGAAGACGTCGTTTCAGGTACCCCCCAAAGATCCTTCCATTGGTGGGATACTAGCAACATCTGAGAAGCGGTCAATAAGCATTTGCATTGACTCGAAGGATTGGAAGGAATCGGTACAAGCCTTGCGTGATAGAGAATTCTTCATGAAGTGGGGAGGTGATTGGCCAACTTTCCCTAGAGTGAGAAACTGGGTCAATGAAGAATGGGGGAGTCACTTTGAGATCAAAACCCTAACAAATGGGTTTTTTCTTATCATTGCTAGGTCAGCGGAGGAGAAGAATGATTTGTTGGATTTGAGGCCTTTTTTGATGTCGGGAGTAGGTTTTTTCATTAAGGACTGGACCCCTAAAATTGACCCTAGACAAGCCACTATTGAGGAAATTCCTGTTTGGATTAGGTTGTACAATCTCCCACATGAATACTGGAAGGAGGAAGTTTTTAAGAGTATAGGTGAGAAGCTAGGGAGATTCATCAAGTCGGATGAAGCGATTGACAAACTTAATTCATGCATGTATGCCCGAATCTATGTTATGTGGAAGTCTCATCCAGGGCTGCCAAAGGTTGTTGAGATTAGATCTCCAGAGGGTGTATGGAGGCAAGAAATAAAAGTAGAAGAAATCATGGTCAAATGTAAGTCCTACAAAGAGTGGGGCCACAAGGGCCATGATTGTTTGTTTGGACAGAAGAGGAAAGGAAGGGTAGATCGTGCATTAGAGATGTAGTTGTTAGCAGACATGGCCTTTGACCAGAGACTGGGCATCCCTAAGACTAATCCAAGTTCTGTTCTGGAGGTTGCTAGGGTTGGGGTTCTTTGGCATAGCTCAGATACTCCTGAAGGGATGGGAGTACGAGGTGACTCTTGTCTAGGTCAGGAAATGTCGCAGAAGGCCTTTGGTTTGGTTGGAGAAAAGTCTGCTGAAATTGTGTTTGGTGTGGAACGTTCTTAGATTCAAGCAGAATGTCTAGTTGGGGAGAGTGTGGGTCAAGATTGTTTTGGTAGTGATGGGGGTGGCTATTCTCATCTAGAAGGAAAGCCGGTGGAGGGAGCTCTTAGGCCCATTTTAAAGGATTGTGCAGTCGGTGGGGGTTTTCCAACTAAGCATAGGTTCTACAACACCTCAGCGGATGGGCTGAAGGGGCAGGGGACGGGTTTGATTGCAAAGTCCCCATTTGTTTTAGATGATTTGGATGGGAGTGTGGATGGGAAACCAATTAGTTACAAGGACATTCACATGTCTCCAGGCAAGGCAAATGGATTATCAGCAGAGTTGGAGTCTAAGGAGGAAGATGGTTTTAGCGATGATTCTTTGGGTTTGTCTGCAGAGATAGGAGAGACAGAGGTTATGACCATTAAACAGACCAAATCAAATCCCACTAAGGCCAAAGGGAATTTGAGAGGCAGGAAGAATAGGCAGAAGTTGCTTGAGGAAGCAGGCAACATGAAGGGCCAGACAAGGCTACTTAGATCCAGGAGAGACTTATTCTCTCCTGGACAACAATGAAGTTCTTAACCTGGAATGTCAGGGGCTGCAATGCCTCTGACAAGAGACATCTGATCAAAAGAGGTTTTGATCAGGCTAAGCTGAAAGTTATTTGCATTTAGGAAACAAAGTTGGGTCGTGATGCTGCTGCTTGTAGTTTTGGGGTAAGGAAGAGGTGGTCTGGATCTTTTATGGATTCAGAAGGGGCATTAGGTGGGCTTGGCATTCTGTGGAATCCATTGGCTGTTCAAGTGGATGTTGTTTCATGTTCTAAACATTGGCAGATGGTAAAGGTGAACTCGAAGACCATGAATTTTTCTTGTTTTCTTATAAATGTCTATGGGCCGACTTTGGCTGTGGACAAGTGTAGATTATGGGAGGATATTTGAAAGCATTTAGAGGAAGTGAGGCTATCTTTAGCTATTGTTGTTGGGGACTTCAATGCCACTCTTTCCTTCTCTGATAAACGTGGGGGGGTGAGGAGGTTGGGAAGGTCACAATCGGACTTTCAGTCTTTTGTTAATGCTAATGCTCTGTTTAAAGTAGCAGCTAAAGGAGGGAATTTTACATGGACTAACAGACGAAGGGGCTTCTTCAATATTGTGGAGACACTAGATAGATTCTTCCTTGCAGGGGATTGGAATTTAGCCCCTTTGGTCTTCGAGGCTGAGGTATTAGCTATTTCAAGATCGGATCATTTCCCGGTCTCTTTGGTTGTATAGAAAGACGAAATACCAATTCAGTGTCCTTTCAAAGTGGAAAAGATGTGGTTAAGAGATGCAGGTTTTAGATATTGCATTGCTAGGTGGTGGAAGGAGGCCCCAGTGATGGAAGGTTGCCTGGCCTTTCAGTTTTTCAAGAAGCTTAGCTTTGTGAAACAAAAATTAAAATCATGGAATAGGGGGGTGTTTGGCAATATCTTTGATGAAAAGAGAAGGCTAGAAGGAGATCTGGGGGCTTTGAATGCGAAGGTCTTGGTAGAAGGGATGGATGAAGTGGAATTCCTCATGGAGAAAGATCTTCTTAGCAAATATGGAGAAGTTTTGCAGAAGGAGGAGATTTATTGGAAACAGAAGTCGCAAGAAAACTGGCTTAAAGGAGGTGATAGAAACACAAAATTCTTCCACAGTTCGGTGAAAGCAAAGCGAAGTCTTGATAGAATCCTCTCCCTGCGACTTGCAGATGGTACGATCACTGATGACTCAGATCACATTTGCAAAGAGTCTGTTGCCTTTTTCAAAAATCTATGGAGGAGAAGTGGAGTAGCTCAGTCGGTTTTGCAGGCCGAGCTGCAGGAATTAATCCCCCTTAGTCTCGAGGGAAGACAATATCATGCTTGAGGAATCAGTTTCGTTGAAGGAAGTCAAATCTGCTATTTTTGGGTTAGGTGGAGAGAAAGCACCAGGACCAGATGGGTTCCAGGTGTTCTTTTTTTAGTTGTTTTGGGATGTGCTTGGTGAGGATTTGCTAGCTATGGTTGAAGAGTCAAGGTCGAGAGGCTTTGTCTTGAAGGAATTCAATTGCACTCTGGTGGTGTTGATCCCAAAGAAGGCCAAGCCGGAAGGGATGGAGGACTTCCATCCTATTTCATTGTGCAATACCATCTACAAGATCATCACTAAAGTTGCTGCTAATAGACTCAAGTTAATTTTAGGTAAGTTGATCTCTTGTGAACATAGTGGCTTTACTCCTGGAAGGAACATTGTGGATGGGGTGATTGTGGCCCATGAGGCAATCCACACGGCAATGCAAGGCAGACAGAGAAGAATGATCTTGAAGCTTGACATTCGAAAAGCCTATGATAGAGTGGATAGGTTGTTCCTAGTGGCTGTGCTTGTAAGGTTTGGGTTTGGTAAGTCTTGGATCAAGTGGATTTCTAGTATGATTATGCAATTCTCAGCTTGGGTTTTAGTTAATGACAGCCCTCAAGGTTTCTTTTTGACATCTTGGGGTATTCGGCAAGGGAATCCAATATCCCCTTTTCTATTTATTTTGTTGGCTGAAGTTCTTGGAAGGTCGATTGCTCACAAGAGAACTCAAGGGTTGTGGAAGGGAATTGAGATAGCTCGAGGGGTGGATTCCACAACTCATTCTCAGTTTGCTGATGACACCTGTCTTTTTGGTGTAGCTTCTATGCACGAGGCTTCGGTTATAAAGAAAGTATTGAACATATTTAGTTGGGCCACTGGTCAAGAAATTAATTGGCTCAAATCAGAGATATTTTTCTTCCACACGGAATGTTGGTCCCAGAGAGCTATTGCTAGATTGTTTGGGATAAAGATTGGATAACTTCCTGGTAAGTTCCTTGGTATGCCGCTCTTTTCTGGAGCAGGTAAGTCAGACATTTGGAAAGGGTTGCTAGATGGCTGCAAAGCAAATATGGAGGGATGGAAGAGCAAGTGGCTTTCCTTGGTTGGTCGTCTTCTGATGCTAAAGTCAGTTGTCTCGGCTATGCCGATCTTCCCTATGACTTGCTTTAAACTTCCAGGTTCGATCATTAAGAATATGCCGCAGAAGATGAGAAAGTTTTTGTGGAATGGAAATCAGGAACAAGACAAAATTTTGCTTATGGCTTGGGACAAAGTGTGTAAACCCAAAGGAGGTGGAGGGACGGGGCTCTGTGATTGGAGACTTATTAATGAGGCCATGGGGGCTAAGTTGGTGTGGCAAATGTACAGTAAACCAGAGCAGAGGTGGGTCATAATTTTACAAGCTAAATATTTGGATGGTAGGGAAAATGAAAGGATTCTAACGGTTGAAAACCCCCCAAGAGGGTCTACTTTGTGGAACTTTTTGGTGAGCTGTA
Organism: Cryptomeria japonica; assembly: GCF_030272615.1. Taxonomy (NCBI): domain Eukaryota; kingdom Viridiplantae; phylum Streptophyta; class Pinopsida; order Cupressales; family Cupressaceae; genus Cryptomeria; species Cryptomeria japonica. Next base: position 645,362,287 of record NC_081407.1, on the reverse strand, counting down.
GGAGCCTGATGACAAATCATCTATCTTGGCGTATTGGCAATGGGCGTAAGGCGAGCTTTTGGCAGGATTCCTGGGATGGATATCCATCATTGGAGTCTCAGGCCCCCCAGCAAATCGTCTTAAAGACTAGTCAGGTTTGGGGCTCAAAGGTGAGTGATTTTTTGTCGCAAGATATGCCCTTTTTGGGACAATGTTGGAATTGGAAAGACCCTCGGGAGATAAATTTGGGGGTGGAGGAGGAAAGATATTTGAGAAAGATCCTGGAAAACCGATAAGTTTCATTTTTGAGGAAGGAGGACGAAATAGTCTGGTGTGGCGCCAAGAGTGGTAGCTACTCTGTGAAAGTGGGGGTCTCTCTTTTGGAGAGTGAAGGTAGGATGAAGGAATGGGAAACTAAAGTGTGCTGGAATAATGTTTTTCTACCGAAAGCAGGGGCTTTTTTTTGGCTTGCTGGTAATAGGTGGATTCTTTCTGGAGATCGCTTGAGGAAAATGGGGTTTGCTGGTCCATTCCATTGTGTGCTCTATGAAAAGGCGGAGGAAGATGTGGACCACCTCTTGCTCAACTGTGAGTTTGCCCAGGAAGCTTGGCTTTTTGGTTTGCAGAGATTGAATTGGAAGGGCCCCATGGCAGGGAATTTGAGTGATTGGTTGGATTCTTGGCCGATTTCGGGCAAGCCGTCTACCTTTGCCGCCATATGGAAGATTTTGCCCTCTACCATTTTATGGGAACTTTGGAAGGAACATAATCGTAGAGTGTTTGAAGGAAAAGCGGAAAATAGACAACGCTTTTTGATCAGATTGGAGAGGGCCATCTTAGAACTAGTTTCTAATGCTACCTCTCATGTGAACTTAGCAAAGGTCCCTTTCACTCAGTTTGATGCTTGTTTTTTGTTGAGCTAGCCTTTGGTTAAGTTCAGGCCTGTTAATGGGCATCTGAGGGTGAATCTTCAGAGTCAGGGCCAATCAATCCCTGAGTGGACTCTGCCAGAAAAGGGGTGGATTAAGATTAATTTTGATGGCACATCGAGGGGCGACCCGAGGGTTTTTGGTGTTGGGGTGATTGCTCGAGATGATTGGGGCAACACTCTGGCCATTGGTGCTAAAAGACTGGTGGATGGGTTGAACAACATTGCTGAGTGTCAAGCAACGTTAGAAACTATTCTAATGGCTGGGAAACTGGGAGTGAAGAAACTCCATTTGGAAGGAGACTCTTAGGTTGTGGTGAACGGGATAGCTCGAGGCTGAATGGAGGCCTGGCACTTAGACAAGCAGGTTCGGAGAATGCAACTTCTTTTGGGCGGTTTTGAAGATTTTAAGGTGACTCTTGTCCTCCGGGAAGCAAACTTGGACGCTGACAAACTTTCAAATGTGGGAGTGAATGACTCCTTGGAAAATAATTTTAGTTTGTTTGAGGACTTTAGAAATCTTAGTCCCCTCGATTTTGAACTTGGTAAGATGGCTCATCTTAGAAAAGTGAACCCGAGCTCGATTTGAAGTGACCTTTTGAAGCCATGGTACTGTGGGAATTTAAGATCCTCATAGAGTGTGATCTATGATGTTTTGAAAGTGGCCTTGCGGTGATGGATGATGATGGAGGCGATCGGTGTGAGTGATTAGCGATGATGCTTACTTTTTTGCGAGGCGTGTGGAGTAATCATGACATGCGATGGTGGTGCCTTTTAAAGGTTTTTGTGTTCAGTTTCTTGGCATTTTGTGGTGGCTGCTTGGTGGTAGGCGGAGTGGTCAGGTTTTCTTTTGTGCAGTAGCAAGGAAGGATGGAAGCAAATTTTTCTTTGGCGTCGGATGGGCAATTGCCTGCGTTTCGTGGGCTGATCTCAAGGATTAGGCTGACGAATGTCTTCAGAGTGGATGGTGAAGACTTCTGGGGAGCTGTGAGGTTGCCGTTTGGAGAGGAATTCCTGACTCAAGATTGGCGGCTGAGAACAAACCTTGACATTTCATCGCTTTTTACTGCTCTGGCCTTGCAGGTTGGTAAGTCGGTGGAGGAAGTGCAACGGGTTTCTTGCCTGGTGTTGAGACCCAAATGGGTGGGTGGCTTGCAGGATGTGGTGGCCCGTGCTGCCATTGGCGAGGGGTTGAAGTTGGTGGAAGGCCCATGGAGGAGAATTGGGGTGGATGAGGGGGTGTTGCATCCCTTTGTCATCTGGTCAGCTTCCCAGCTGGTTGCACTGTAGGTGGAAGACGTAAGGATAGGTTGGGGCCGGATTGTGGAGTTTGTGTGTAAACTGGGGCCGACTGAACGAGTGAAGATTCATGGTAAGGTGACCTCCATTCGGTCCGAGGCCCCTCTAGACGTGGATGGGAGGCCTTTGGTTCATCACCAGATTCCAAAGAAGCAGGTGAAGGTGGTGGAGCATGGGTCTCTGGGTGGAAGCAGGCTAGGAATGGTGCCAGGTGGAGGGAGCATGTTGCTGGAGGCAGGATCTAGCAAGGGTATCCCCAATTTTTGAAGAAAAGAGGCATTGGGGTGGTTTAGTAGATAGGTTCTATGGGTCGTTAGGGGCCTTTTTTGGTGTGTGTTTTTTGTGGCTGTAAGTGGCCTTTTATGGCTATTGGCCATGGTGGGATGGTGTCTTGTCGGGTTCCTTGTTGTAATAGGGGCGTGACTCCATAGTTTGGTAGAATCTCTTTCTTCTCTTCGGATGTAACACTTTTCTATTTTAAGCAATATATTTTAATCTGTAATCGATCAAAAAAAAAATGGTCTGTGTTTGGAAGGCATACATTTTATTTAACCGTTGGATATTAACCAATTTTTGATATGTTGTTAAAAACCAATTTTTCTACAGTTTCACTGAAGCGATTTTTGTACGAATTTTTGGTTTGAAAGTTAGGAATGATAGAGTGCAGTATTATCATTTTACTTATTATTCAGTGATAGTAAAAAATGGTCTCTGTTCGGAGGGCATAACATTTTATTTAACTATTGGATCTAAACAAAATTTTAATATGTTTTGTAAAATCAAGTTTTCAACATTTCCACCGAAGAGATTTTCCTGATTATCTGTGGTTGAAAAGTTATAAACAACAGAGTGCAGTACTATCAAAACTATCATAACTAGGATAGTCATAAAAAATGGAAATTCTTGTTAGATTAGTTTAATTTACAGTTTGCATGCTAGAATTTTCTTTTGATGATTTTTTTTTAATGTTATTTTGGCAACTAATCTTGGGCTTTTAATTTTTGCAGGTCCACTTGACAAAGAATTCAATCATTAAACATATGCTTGCCAAAGATTATAAACTCAAACTATTGATATCTTTGTTTTGTAGGTTGCCTTTGATGAATAATGATGAATAGTAAATACTCAACAAATACTGAGAGGGGAGGGGGGTGAATCAGTATAGACAAAAAATTCCTTAAACCACTTTGACTGCAAAGATTGCACTAACTAGTAAACAATATCACCGATCTAAATCAAGCCACTATCGGTAAAACACAGTGAGACTATGAAACACATAAACTGGTAACATCTAGATCATCACAAAACCTAATATCTCATTTCCACTTCACCCATATGCATAAGCAAGTAATACATCAGAAATATAAAGACCACTGGATCAGCATGCTTTACCACTTAATAGAAAACACTAAGACATCACATGAAAAAGCATCACACATAACACACTGATTTTTCATGTGGAAACCCAACTGGGAAAAACCACAGTGGGGATGAATACCCACAAGTTGTTCTTGAACTCTTTTGAAGTCCGCTCTGTTAGGAGCCTAGTCCGGTTAAAGACTTTACAACAGGTTCTGCTAGGAACTGACCCTGTTAGGGATCACCCAGTTAAGGGATGGCTAAAAATACCTAGTTAAAGGTTAGAACCCTGTTAAAGGTTACCTCGCAAGAGGATTTGAAGAACTCAATGATTTTGAGTCACCCTATTGAAGGATTTACAACAAGCCTGTTAAAGCTACCCGGTCAAGGGATTTTCCAACTGCTGAAATGGTTAGAAGTCAACAGGTAAAACACTAATCTGATAACAACACTCAATGCCAAGGCAGATCCACTTTAGTTCCTTTACTTCCACAATCACACTTTGCAGATCTCTACTCACTGCATCGGTCTCACAAGAATCAAGTATCTCTTCACTTGGATACATACACAACATTTGCCAACAACTTCACAATGCAAATTATCATCGACCTTATAGACAACAATTAGGTCGGTAGCCAAAACCTAAAACCCTAAGCATCTAGGTTAACAATACAGTCGGTCCAATCCTGATCGTTCAATCACATTGCATAGTGTAAAACAATCTTGAAAAATCTCAAGACATTCTCCATCATTAGTTCTTAGCTACTTCTGGAAGCTGATAACCCATCATGCACTCTCCACTATTTACTGAGACTTCGCACATTCCCGAGGTAGATAGGATCAATCATCTTCATGCAAGATCCTCAAGGAAATTCTTCACGTGCACAAGGATGATGTGGCAACACGATCTGATCTTCATTTCAATGCTAGCCCATCATAGAATGACTTTGATCGAATCAACCAGACTTGAAATGCATCAACCAGAAACCTTGAAGCTGAGACTACCAACCGGTAGTCATATCAAATGAAACCCCGATACCGGTTCACATTCCAACATACCGGCCCACGATTTCGCATATACCAATTCACTTCATACCATCATACCTGTTCTCTTGCTAGTTTGCTTTCTTCAATATACTGGTTCATACTTCAGCATATTGACATCAATGACAACATATAATATCATCACGTCATGAAACTCTGCACATATGCCAACAATCTCCCCATTTGGCATTGATGGCAATATACAAAGATATTTCTCTGCTTCACATCTTCTCCCCAATACTTTGCATATTATGTCTTCAAAACTACAAATATCTTCTCTGCTTCACATCTTCTCCCCCTTTGATAGCAATGCCAAAGTGGAGGCACAAACATCTATGTTCCACTATGCTGCTCCCCCTGAGGAGTAGCATCCTTCAACACATCAATCCTGAAAAGATTTGACAATGCAATACCTGATTGATGTGGAGCACATACCTTTAGTTCACCTCTTGAAGGGGAAACACCCCTAATTCACCTCTTAAGTAGGTAAATGTAGCCTTCGGTAGAGGCTTGGTGAATATATCTGCTAATTGCTCCTTACTGGAAACATTTTCCAATACAACCTCTTTATTCTGAACTTTCTCCCTTAAGAAATGATACTTGAGATCGAAGTGCTTGGTTCTAGCATGCAATACCAGATTTTTGGAAATATTAATTGCACTTGTGTTGTCACAAAATATACTCACCGGTTCAGATACAGGGACTTTGAAACCACTTAATACATGCTTCATCCAAATTGTCTGAGTGCAGTTCATAAATGCTGCAACATATTCTACTTCTGCTATAGACTGAGAGATACAAATCTACTTCTTACTCATCCATGAGACTAGTCTACCACCAAGAAAGAATGCACCACCCGTTGTTCTCTTCCAGTCGTCCACATTACCAGCCCAATCGACATCTGTAAATACTTTGAGGTTGAAATCATTAGTGTATGGATACCACAATCCATAATCTATAGTTCCCTTCAGATATCTAAGAATCTACTTGACTGCTACCAAGTGGAATTCTCTTGGACTTTTCTGGAAATGTGCAGTAATGCCCACTGCATGTGCAATGTCCGGTCTGCTATGTACAACATAGTGCAACTTACCAATCATTGATTGGTATTCCTTCAAATTCACCAATGCTGAGTCATCTTCTTTTGACAATTTATAACCGGTCATCATCGGTGTACCAACCATTTTGCTATCTTCCATGCCAAAGGTATTCAACACCTCTTTGACATACTTGGACTGAGTGATAAAGATACCATCTTTCATTTGTTGAATCTGTAGTCTAATGAAGAACTTAATCTCTTCGATCAGTGACATCTCAAATTCCTTCTTCATCTCATCTGCAAAATCATGGCTCATCTTGTCATCTCCACCAAAAATTATGTCATCAACAAACACTTCACATATCAAAATCTGATCTCCTTTTGACTTTAGATAGATATTGCTATCTTCACTTGGTCTTTCAAAACCAATCTTCACAAGATGGGAGTGTAAACATTCATACCATTCTCTAGGTGCTTGCTTCAATCCATACAAGGCTTTATGTAGCCTACATACCATATCACTGTCTTCTGATAGGGCAAACCCATCTGGTTTCTCTATATACACTTCCTCTTCAAGTATTCCATTAAGGAATGTAGATTTCACATCCATCTGATACACTTTGAATCCCTTTAAGGCTGCATATGCAAGAAGCATTCAAACTCCTTCCAATCTAGCTACTAGAGCAAAGGTTTCTCCATAGTCTTCTCCTTCTTCTTGAGCATATCCCTTATATACCAGTCTGGCTTTGTTTCTTACCATTGTGCCATCTTCATTCAACTTGTTTCTAAAAACCCATTTGGTGCCAATAACATTTTTATGCTCAGGTCTAGGTACCAAAGACCATGTACCATTCTTTTCAATCTGATCAAGTTCCTCTTCCATAGCCTTAATCCAATCTTCATCTTTGTGTGCCTCTTTAAATGTTTTAGGCTCAAATTCAGAAATCATGCAAGAATTTTCTCTGACCTTTCTTCTTGTAAGAATTCCTGCATCCTTATCTCCTATGATCTTCTTTGGATCATGATGTAGCTTTACATACCTAGGAATGATCTTAACTGATGCCTCTTGCTTTTCTTCTTCATCCTCATCTTCATCAACATCTACTCGTGTAGGAGCACTGTTACTGGGACTTGGTTGTTTTGCAACCGGTTCCCAGAAGGTTACATCAGGTTCATCTACCACTTTCTCACTACCGGTTTCCTCAAGTTTCTCAGAGGTTTCATCAACTCTAACATTGATACTTTTAACAATTCTTCGAGTCCTATTATTAAAACACTTAAGAGCTTTGCTCTTGTTGGAATACCCTAGGAATATTCCCTCATCACATTTTGCATCAAACTTGCTCTGGTGTTCACTCCTCTTGATATAACATTTTCTACCAAACACTCTAAAGTAGCTTACTACAAGAGTTTTATCCTTACCTTTCTTGATGAGTACCTGGTTCATAGTGTAGACTGCAGTGCTTGCCGCTTCTCGCCAAAAAGTGTGAGCAACCTTCCCTTGAATCAACATTGTTTTGGCTGCTTCAACTACAATCCAGTTGTTTCTTTCTGCTAGGCCATTCTGCTGTGGAGTCCGGGGGCAGACAGTTGCCTCTTGATTCCATTCTCATGAGAGTACTTAGTGAATTCTCTAGAGGTGAACTCACCTCCTTGATTAGTTCCAAGGCATTTGATCCTCTTACCGCTTTCCTTTTCAATTAGTTCTCTAAAGGCTTTGAACTTTCCAAAAGCTTCAGACTTGTCTTTTAAGAATGTGACCCACATCATTCTTGAGAAAGCATCAGTAAGAATCATAAAGTATCTATCTCCTCGAACACACCTAGTTTTCATAGGACCACACAAATCAGTATGCACAAGATCAAGTAAATTCTCTACTATGAAAGATTTACCTTTGAAGGTTGAGGAAGACATTTTCCCCGGTTGACATTCTCTACACAAAGGATTCTCTGGTTTGTTCAGCATAGACAATCCTCTAACTGCCTTGATCTTACTAGCCCTCACAATATTATCAAACATGGCAGAGTCTCCTATGCCATATCCAACTATCATCAAACTTAGCCATTAGACATTGACTGATATTTGTGTTTAACTGAAATAGGTTACCTTTAGTCTACATACTGGTGGCCATCAGTTCACCACTCTTTCCTTTTATTTTGCATACTCCATCTTTGAATTCCAGAGTGATCCCTTTATCATTCAACTGAGCAACACTTAAAAGGTTATGCCTGAGACATTCTACCCAATACACATTATCAACACTACTTTTTCCATTTAGAGAGATGGACCCTTTTCCTTTTACCATACAAGGTGCATCATTACCAAATCGGACTACACCTCCATCATACTCTTTCAAAGACATAAAATTTCTCCGGTCACCAGTCATGTGGTGAGAACAACCACTATCAATAATCCACTCATTGGAATTATCAAAGCGGGAGACAAGAGCCTTCTTGTCTGACACATCTTCCTTAACAACTACAAATACTATGTCTTCGCTTTCTTCATCTTCTGATTCATCATCAGTGACACCTTCATCAACTGCAACAAGACAGTTTCTCCTATTTCCTCCTTTGAAATTTTTGAACCTCTCCGGTTTGTCCTTATTATCACTATTAGGAGAGTTGACAACAATGTGTCCTATCCTAGTGCAAGAAAAACATTTCAAAGGGAGCTTATCTCTGTATTTTCCAATTCCCTTAGGAAGTCTCTTGGCCAGAAGAGCTTCAAACTTCATCAGGATCTCTTCATCATCCATATCTTTTCTTTGTCTAGGTTCACAACTGGTACTAGCTTCTTTACCCTTTCTAGATAGTGCAACAGATGCTTTAAAGGCTGAATGAATCTTCTGAACACTTCCATTATACCTGTTTAGCTCATATGCGGTCAACTTAGCAATGATGGAATCAAGGGATACTTTCGTCTTGTCAATAGATCTTAACTCCTGAATAATGGCAACCCTTATTGCATAGACTGGTAATAAGGTTCTCAAAACTTTTCTAACAATGGTGGAATCATCCATTGTACCTCCTACACTCTTGATGTCTCCAACAATAGTTTTAATCCTTATCCCATATTGTTGAATGGTCTCTCCTTCAACCATCCACATGTCTTCAAACTTTCCTCTAAGGATTTCTTTCTTAGCTTGCTTCACATGCTCATCATCGCCATAGATAGAATCCAGAGCATCCCATACATCTTTGGGATTGTCTTTTTTATGAACATCTATAAACTCAACATTAGATAGATTGCTGATAAGAGCTTCCATGACTTGCCCATTCTCCTGAATTTCTCTTCTTTGATCATCGGTGAGAGTACCGGTAGGGACAACATAAGTATTCTCAACATAGCTCCAGTGTTGAGCATCCATTCTTTTAATGTATATCTTCATTCTGTCCTTCCATATCTTAAAGTTATCTCTATTGAACTTAGGACCTTCCCTCTTCATCATTAGAATAGGATCTTTTCCTCAAGCGGTTAAGCTTACAACACAAAGGACCTGGAGGATGCTCTGATACCAATTGATGAATAATGATGAACAGTAAATACTCAACAAATACTGAGAGGGGGGGGGTGAATCAGTATAGACAAAAAATTCCTTAAACCACTTTGACTGCAAAGATTGCACTAATTGGTAAACAGTATCACTGATCTAAATCAGGCCACTACTGGTAAAACACACTGAGACTGTGAAACACATAAACCAGTAACATCTAGATCATCACAAAACCTAATATCTCATTTCCACTTCACCCATATGCATAAGCAAGTAATACATTACAAATATAAAGACCAATGGATCAACATGCTTTACCACTTAATAGAAAACACTAAGACATCACATGAAAAAACATCACACATAACATACTGATTTTTCACATGGAAACCCAATTGGGAAAAATCACGGTGGGGATGAATACCCACAAGTTGTTCTTGAACTCTTCTGAAGTCCACTTTGTTAGGAGCCTAGTCTGGTTAAGGACTTTACAACAGGTTTTGCTAGGAACCGATCCTATTAGGGATCACCCAATTAAGGGATGGCTAAATACTCAGTTAAAGGTTAGAACCCTATTAAAGGTTACCTCACAAGAGGATTTGAAGAACTCAATGATTTTGAGTCACCCTGTTAAAGGATTTACAACAAGCTTGTTAAAGCTACTCGGTCAAGGGATTTTCCAACTATTGAAATGGTTAGAAGTCAATAGGTAAAACACTGATTTGATAACAACACTCAATGCCAAGGCAGATCCACTTTAGTTCCTTTACTTCTATAATCACACTCTGCAGATCTCTACTCACTGTACCGGTCTGGCAAGAGTCAAGTATCTCTTCACTTGGATACATACACAACATTTGCCAACAACTTCACAATGCAAATCATCATTGACCTTATAGACAACAATTAGGTCGGTAGCCAAAACCTAAAACCCTAAGCATCTAGGCTAACAACACAGTCAGTCCAATCTCGACCGTTCAATCACATTGCATAGTGTAAAACAATCTTGAGAAAATGTCAAGACGTTCTCCATCGTTCATTCTTTGCTGGTTCTGGAAGCTGATAACCCATCATGTGCTCTCCACCATTTACTGAGACTTCGCACATTCTTGAGGTAGATAGGATCAATCTTCTTCATGCAAGATCCTCAAGGAAATTCTTCACGCGCACAAGGCTGATGTGACAACATGATCTGATCTTCATTTCAATGCTAACCCATCATAGGATGGTGTTGGTCGAATCACATAGACTTGAAATGCATCAACCAGACACCCTGAAGCTGAGACTACCAACTGGTAGTCATATCAAATGTAACCCTGATACCGGTTCACATTCCAACATACTAGTTCACCATTTCGCATATACCGGTTCACATCATCATACTGATTCACTTCATACCATCATACTAGTTCTCTTGCCAGTTTGCTTTCTTCAATATAACGGTTCATACTTTAACATATTGACATCAATGACAACATACAATATCATCATGTCATCAAACTCTAGACATATGCCAACAACCTCCAGAGATACAAACAAACATTCTGTCTTCTTACTATTTTTAGGAACACTTCAATTTATATAAGGGAAAGAACTTTGTTTTACATGTTTTTGGGAGAAATCTAGAGTAGGAGAATATGCTCTTGTCCATTTGGACAATCAGAAATCCAGACCTTGAGGTTTTTTCTATTAGAGTTTGAGATCTATTGATACCTTTAGAGGGCCTACCTCCTGAGAAGCCCCTAAGGCTCGATGAGAGGGAACAACCCAAGTGAGTCTGACAAAAGCCAGGAATCCAACTCACTATAATAAAAAACTTATGGGGTGAAAGTCCTAGGAGATAGAATAATCAATGGCACTGCTTCATTTATGAGGTTTGCCTTATGTTGAGCATCTTGTAGGGCCTTGCGATCTAAATAATGCTTGCATGAATACATGGTTTCAACATCCTGCTGGGTTTGTATCTAAATCACGCTTGCATGAATACATGGTTTCAACATCCTGCTGGGTTTGTATCTAAATCACGCTTGCATGATAGTCAGGTGATCCTTCTGAACGAAACCCTTACTAAAAACTATAAGATAGAGGCTACCCGATTCACCTCTGAAAGGAGGATAATCTTTGTGCAAGAGAGATAGTAACTCTCTCAAGACACTTGCCATATCGTGCCCCCATTAGTGTTTGGAGTCGGCTAATACGACGTTGAGAATTCATTGCGTGAGACTCAGCGACCGTATTCTGATTAGCTATTGGGTGTGTACCTAAGTCAGCAAGAAAAGATTTTCTTCTCTAAGCCAACTTTTGTAGGGTTAGCGTGTTGTGATTGAATTATTATATATCTTGCGTGTTTTCTATGTTTTCATTCCTTAAACTGAAACTGAAATACTAAAACTGGAGAAAACAAATCAACAAACAAGTGATAAACTGTCTGTGTCCAAAACCGGTCTCCGTCAAATATCAAATACTTAGTCCTTATCAAAAACTGGTCTTTGTCAGTCATTAAAACTCTGTCTGTCAGAATCTCATCTTTGTCCAATCCTTTGTCGTACGAATTCCTGATTATATCAGTCCCGAATAGTCAAACTTGCCTAAAACAGTCTATAGCGAGCATAAAACTGGTTATCATCCTCCTGAGCATAAACAGCCTTGATAGTGTACCTTGTTGGTATTTTGGTATGGTTTTTTCATTGATGTCAACACCTACTAATACACCTACTTTGGAGATCCAGCAACATTCACTGGCAAGCAAGTAAACTGTGCAACAGTTACTGGTATATGGTTCACCGACAGGATATATTGTTCACTGGTACCTGGAATGATATGGAAGACACTTGGTAATGTCAAAGACATCATGTGGACACTTTATTTGAAGAAATAATCATAGGTATATTCATATTTGCTTTTACCGGCAAATAGGTCCAGGTTATCTAGGGTTACACCGGCAGGTTTATCTTTTCTAGATCAACATGGCACGCTATGGAGATGATTTATTATTGTTGTAAATGCATTAAGCTGACATGTTCAATCGGTTATTGCATCGGATATTATATTGTTTGTAAAATGTTTTTATTGTAATATCCTGTAGAGCCGACCTACTAAAATTGGTCTTAGGGTATGGTATAAATGTAAGATTTTATTTGTAAGATCAAGTGTGGAATGCGAAAAAGAATTAAGTGAAGGTATATGCGAGATCAAGTAGGGATATACACAAAGACATCATTTGAAGGTGAAGTTAGGTTTTTGTAGAAGCATATCAGCATTACACCGGTACTGAATCCAACATATGAAGATGCTATTTTGTGCAGTACACTCTTATTGGATTTAACCATCCAACTGTAGTTAGTGTGACTCCCATTTTGTGATTGAGCAGTGAGCTCTAGGTTGTTGGCCTTTCTGCATGTGCAGACCCCATTTATGTACACATACTATCTGTAGTAGTATCATCTGATTGTGGGTAAGGTTTCCCACCATGGTTTTTCCCCTTACAGGGTTTCCACGTACAAATATTGGTGTCATGTGTTGTGGATGACTTTATGTTTATGTTTCATGCATTAATCCTTACCGGTAAAGCAATTTACTGTTAACACTGTCTACTGGCATACTTAACTGGTTTACTAGTATTAAGCATTAGGTTGGCTAATAAGTTTTTGGTTCAAATTTATTTGACAATTTATTCACCCCCCCCTCTCAGTTGTCTCCGGGACCTAACAATTGGTATCAGAGCCTAGTCCTCTTTTGCAGAAGTTTAACAACTTGAGGAGATCCAATGTCTACTAATTATTTTAGGAAGGAGAGTCCTAAACTTGATGGAACCAACTATGGGATATGGAAGATCAGAATGGAGACACATCTAAATTGCATTGGTAAAGACATTTGGGAAGTTACTAAGAATGGTTACACTGCTACTGTAGCTGGTCAGACTGCTCCAACTACCTTAGCCAAAGATGAAGAAAATGATTGCAAAGCAAGAGAAGCACTTTTGAGCGCATTATCAGATCAACAAATCATGGGATTATCAGATAGGTCTTCTGCTAAAGCTATTTGGGATCATTTGGAAACACTGAATGAAGGAGATTCCACAGTCAAGATTGCAAAACTTGAAATCTTCCGAGTCAGGTATGAACATCTGAAAATGGAAGAAGATGAAAGGATTTCTGCTTTTATGGAAAGAGTAAATGAAATTGTTTTGGGTATTAAATGTTGTGGAGGAACCTTGAGTGAGGATGAAATTGTTTCAAAAATCCTAAGAGGTTTTCCACCGGCATATAAAATGAAGGTTACTGTTATAAATGAGTTGAGAGCAATGCCTAATACATCAGTAACTAGGGATATATTGATTGGAAAACTTTCAGCCTTTGAAATTGATGAATTTGGTCCTATTGCTATAAAGACTAATTTGGCCTTTAAAGCATCAACATCATTTGCTCCATCATTTGATAAATCAGATTGGAGAGCCTTTTATGCAAGAGAACTTGAAGAATCTAGAAAGGAGAATGAAGAGCTTGAAGAGCTTGAAGCACTATTTGCAAGGAAAATGCCAAAAGGTCCAATTGGAAGTAAGTATGAAGGTAAAGCACCCTTTAAATGTTTTAACTACAATAAGATTGGTCATATGGCTTCAAGATGCCCTGATAGACATGCTAGACTAAGAGAAGAAGCTAGAAGAACATACAAGCCTAATCTTGAATATCAGAGATACAGATTTAAGAAGAACAAAGACAAATCTTGTTACATTGTTGATGAAGGTGTGACTGATGATTCTGATGAGGATTCAACAGAGAATGGATGGGTTTTTGTTGCTATAATAGACGATCAACCGGCACCTACTGCTCAACTGATAGAACAAGCCCTAGCAGCTAAAGTTGAAACAAAGGATGAATGGATTATTGACTTAGGATGCTCACATCATATGACTGGAGACAAAGGTAAATTCTTGAACTTTCAAGAATACAATGGAGGTTTAGTAAGATTTGGAGATGACAAAGCCTATTCAATCAAAGGTAAGGGTTCAATATCTCTTGATGGTAAACATAACACTGACAATGTCTACTATGTTGAAGGATTAAAGCATAATCTTTTAAGTGTTGGTCAATTAGTTGAGAAGGCATTTCAGTTACAATTTAAAAATGGAAAATGTAAAATCATGAATAGAACTGGTTTGGAAATTGCAACTGGTAATCAGACTAGAGGCAATATCTTTCATTTGAATAACAGTGAAAAGGCATGCTTAATTGCACACATAGATGAAAGTTGGTTATGGCATAAGAGACTATGTCATGTAAATTTTGATTGCATGGTAAAAATCAGTACTTCTAAGGCAGTTAGAGATCTACCTAAAATTGTGAAACCTTAGAATACAATTTGTAAGGAATGTCAATTTGGAGAACAAGTTAGAGCTAGTTTCAAAAGTATTCCAGAAAAATCCAATAATGCTCTTGTGAGATTTTGCCAAGATCAAGAGCTCAATGAAATGTACAAAATAGAGACACAATATAGGACAAGAATAAACTGTATTCTCATCAATAGAAAATGATCAATAATCAAATTACATAGTTACATACAATGTAGATGAGCTTGCTTATATAGACAAGGCTAGGGATATGTGAGCACACAAACATGACATGTGGCTCAATAAGAAACAAGGGTAGGTAGGAAATAGGTGTGGGTAGGTAGAAGAAATAATATAATAGTCCACATGAGGTGGATCACCCACTGAATGTGGAGTGTAACAACAAGAGTGAAGTGTAACAACAAGATCAACACCATAAAAGGTGGAATTTCTCCTACACACACTATCCCAATGTGACACAAACACCCAAGTGTCTCATACCCAAACTATTATGAAAATGCATTTCCTAAGTAAACTTAAGTAAGTGTAATAATATCCATGATGAATTATTATTTAGACCAACAACTCTTGACTTAATTCACACTGATTTATGTGGTCCAGCTAGAACTAGAAGCTTACAAGGTGATACATATTTCATGCTAATTATTGATGATTATTCTAGAATGTGTTGGGTTACTTTTCTCAGAGAGAAATCAGAAGCACTTGGAAAGTTTAAACTATTCAAAGCAATGGTTGAAAATGAAACCAGTAAGAAAATCAAATGTTTAAGATCAGATCAAGGAGGAGAATTCACATCTAAGGACTTTAATACATTCTGTGAAGTGAATGGAATCAAAAGACAGTTGTTAGCACCTCAGACACCACAACAGAATGGAGTTGTTGAAAGGAAAAACAAAACTATCTTGGATGCAACTAGAAGTATGTTATCAGAAAGAAATCTACCACATGTGTATTGGAGAGAGGCAGTTAGCACTGCTGTCTATACATTCAACAAAGTTCACATCAAAGGTGAAACCGGTAAGACCCCTCATGAACTATGGTTTGGTAATACTCCTACTCTTAAGTATTTCAGAATTTTTGGAAGCAAATGTTATATTAGAAGAGATGAGTATATTGGTAAATTTGATCCTAAAAGTGATGAAGGAATATTTATTGGTTATTCATCTAAGAGCAAGACATATAGATGTTTTAATAAAAGATTGCAGAAAATTGTTGAGAGTACAAATGTAAAGATTGATGAATAATTCAGAGGAGCTTCAAGGTATATAGACTCTGAACCGGCAACAAAAATTGTGACAAATGAACCTATACTGAATCCACCGGTACAAAATGAAGATCCAGTTACCCCGGTATCATCAAAAGATTCCACAATAATTGAAGAACAACAACAAACTAAGACACCCTGGTATGTAAGATTGAATCATTCTAAAGATCAGATAATTGGAAATAAATTTAAAGGAGTTATGATGAGAGGAAGATTGGAAAATGAAGAGGTATGTCTTATTTCTCAAATTGAACCATCATCTATCAATGAGGCATGTGAAGATAAATTTTGGATTAAAGCTATGGAAGAAGAATTAGGACAAATTGAGAAAAATAACACTTGGACATTAGTTCCCCGGCCTAAAGATAAAAATGTAATTAGAACTAAATGGGTATTTAGAAACAAACTTAATGAATATGGTAAGGTTGTCAGAAACAAAGCAAGACTAGTGTGTAAGGGATATTCTCAGAAAGAAGGAGTTGATTACAATGAAACCTTTGCACCGGTAGCCAGAATTGAGGCAGTTAGATTATTCTTGGCTTTTGCAGCTCACAAGAATTACAAAGTTTATCAAATGGATATTAAATGTGCATTTTTGAATGGAGATCTTGAAGAAGAAGTTTAAATTGAACAACCTGATGGATTTTCTTTGACAGATGACAATGATATGGTTTGCAGGTTAAGAAAAGCTCTGTATGGATTGAAACAAGCCCCAAGAGATTGGTATGCAAGGTTGGATAAGTATCTTTTGAAGATTGGTTTTACTAAAGGAAATGCATATAGCAATTTATACTACAAAGTAACTAATGATGACATCTTGATTATTGAAGTATTTGTCGATGATATAATCTTTGGAGGAGAAGATGGATTATGTAAGGAATTTTCTCTTGAAATGCAACAAGAATTTGAAATGTCTATGATTGGAGAAATAAAATTCTTTTTAGGTTTGCAAATTTCTTAGACTGATAAAGGTATATTTTTGAGTCAATCCAAGTACTTGAAAGAATTACTAAAGAAATTTGGGATGGAGAACTCTAAACCGGTAAGCACACCTATGACTACAAATGACAAATTATCTCAAAGGGATGAATCTACACCTGTTAATCCAACTAGATAAAAATCTATGATAGGAGGTTTACTGTATTTGACACAAACTAGGCCTGATATTATGAATGCAGTATGTATTGTTTCTAGATTTCAAAGTAATCCTAGGGAAAATCATGAATCAACAGTGAAAAGGATTTTTTGGTACTTACAAGGCACAACAAATCTTGGATTATGGTATCCTAAAGATGAAAATTTTGATCTATGTGCATACACAGATGCAAATTGGGCAGGAGATATAGATGATAGAAAAAGCACCATCGGAGGAGCATTCTTTCTTAGAAAGATACTAGTTTCTTGGTTGAGTAAGAAACAGAGTTGTACATCTTTATCAACAATAGAATTAGAATATGTTGCAGCAGCAACAAACTGTACACAGGTATTATGGCTTAAGCAAATGTTGAAAGACATAAAGGTAAAATGCAAGGAACCTATTACTATATATTGTGATAACACTGCAGCAATTGATATATCTAAGAATCTGGTATTACATTCTAAAACAAAACATGTTTCTATCAAACTGGATTTTCTAAGGGAAAAAGTTGAAGAAAAGGAGATAAAACTGGTTTATGTGAATACTAAAGAACAACATGCAGATATTTTCACAAAACCTTTGCCTAAGGAGACTTTTGAGTATCTCAGAGATCAGCTTGGAGTCATACCTCCACCGGTAGAGACCTAGATAGTTGATGATTGTCATCAACTGGCAGAATTAAAAGACAAATCTTTTATTCTGGTATTTGATGAAGAAGCTACTTCTCAGGGGGAGTAGTTGGTATATTGAATTGATTGGTATTTTGTATGAACTTGAATTTTTGTGACTTTGGCATTTGATGTCAAAGTGGGAGAGATATATATGAAAAACACATTATCCTTTTGGGGAGAGATTATGAAAAACACATTTAAGGAGAAATTGGTATGAGAGATTGGTATTGTTACTCCTAGGGGGAGAAATGGGGATTGTTGGTTTTTATATTTGGCATTTCTGTTTTGGCACTTTGATGGTTTTTCCATCTTGTGTTGCCATCAATGCCAAAGGGGGAGATTGTTGGTATTTTGGTATGGTTTTGTCATTGATGTCAACACCTAATAATACACCTACTTTGGAGATCCAACAACATTCACCGGCAAGCAAGTAAACTATGCAATAGTTACTGGTATATGGTTCACCGACAGGATATATTGTTCACCAGTACCTAGAATGATATGGAAGACACTTGGTAATGTCAAAGACATCATGTGGACACTTTATTTTGAAGAAATAATCATTGGTATATTCATATTTGCATATTTGCTTTTACCAGCAAATAGGTCCAGGTTATCTAGGGTTACACCGGCAGGTTTATCTTTTCTAGATCAGCATGGCACACTATGGAGATGATTTATTATTGTTGTAAATGCATTAAGCCGACATGTTCAATCAGTTATTGCATCGGATATTATATTGTTTGTAAAATGTTTTTATTGTAATATCATGTAGAGTCGACCTACTAAAATTGGTCTTAGGGTATGGTATAAATGTAAGATCTTATTTGTAAGATCAAGTGTGGAATGTGAAAAAGAATTAAGTGAAGGTATATGCGAGATCAAGCAGGGATATACATGAAGACATCATTTGAAGGTGAAGTTAGGTTTTTGTAGAAGCATATTAGCATTACACCGGTATTGAATCCAACATATGAAGATGCTATTTTGTGCAGTACACTCTTATTGGATTTAACCATCCAACTGTAGTTAGTGTGACTCCCATTTTGTGATTGAGCAGTGAGCTCTAGGCTGTTGGCCTTTCTACATGTGCAAACCCCATTTATGTACGCATACTATCTGCAGTAGTATCATCTGATTGTGGGTAAGGTTTCACATTGTGGTTTTTCCCCTTACAGGGTTTCCACGTACAAATATTGGTGTCATGTGTTGTGGATGACTTTATGTTTATGTTTCATGCATTAATCCTTACCGGTATAGCAATTTACTATTAACACTGTCTACCAGCATACTTAACTAGTTTACCGGTATTAAACATTAGGTTGGCTAATAAGTTTTTGGTTCAAATTTATTTGACAACTGATTCCCCCCCCCCCTCTTAGTTGTCTCCAGGACCTAACATACCCCTGCCATTGCGTTGCATGATTTTGTCGATCATCTCTAAGCTAGTTCAAACAACATCTTATCAAGCCTAAGTTAACTTAGATAACATCTGACACAGGATAGATCATTCCTAAAACCAGACCAGATCTTAGTTACTTCCCTCAATCACTATGTTAAACAAATAACTAGCTTCAATTTGATCGACTTCTGCATCACATCTAGCTCTCGGTCCCATCATTTATAAATGCTTGTTCAAACCAGAAGCTCTTCTAAAAAAATTTGACAAAAGGAAGAAGCCCATGGCTACCTTAGCTCAACTAATTCAAGATCTCAAGAGATAAATATATGACATTCAAGCTCAACAAAAATATTCAATGACACCTCTTGAGATGAAAATTCATGATATTAAGAATAATAGACTTAAAGAAATTCTAAAACAATTACATGAGATGGAACAAAAAATAATTGACAATCAAAAGCCAAATCTCAAACAAGCTCACAAGACACCTTCACCAAGACATAAAGACATTTCCTCCAAATACCCTCTAGATAGACAGTTTACATGTTTGGGGCAATCTATTGAGTTGACTTTCAAAGAACTTATTTGAGCATAATCTTATCATATTGCCTAAAAAGACCACATGGGGATGTGAATTTTTGAGTAAGTATTGTGCATATCATAGACAAAATGAACACAAGAATTCGAAGTGCATGGAATTAAAACATAAGATTCAAGATCTCATTGATAATGATGTCATTGAAATTTAAGATCTTAATGCCTCACCTAAAGAAAAAGAAGGAACTAATTCTAAGCATGATCAAAATCATGAACCTATATCTAGCAAGGCTCCATATGTAGACTCCATCCCTTCCATGATGCCTTCATCTCCTAAAACTTCTCAGCAACAATCCATACCATCTCCTTCAAACAATGAAACTTCTCATGTTTACCTTCAAGGGCTATCTCCTATGGAAATCCATGTTAATGCCAATATTGATACAAGTTACTCTAAAGATTTAAAAATCCCAGATCCTATGCCACAATGCACTCCAATTCCAAATGTACCCACTCTAGAGAGTCTCACTCAAAATGCTTCCCCATCATGCCAAAATATGAAGACCTTCCAAGAATCCCCTACGCCTATGCAAAATCCTATCCCTTCCTTAGAAGTGACTTCATGTCAAGGGGATAATCTGGAAAATGAAGAAACAAGTCCTATCATAAATCAAGATCAAGACACCGAAACTCCCCAATCCCATCTAATGATTAAAAAAGATCCCATTTCACTAGAATCCCATGTTGATACCCTTATACCTTTCCATTTCTTCCAAAATGACTCAATTACATCTCAAGAGAAAAGCATTCTTCCAAATCCCATTCCTAATCCACTTCCTAAGTAAGATCATGATGCCTCTTCCACCTTTTCAAATAATCTTATTCAAAATGAAGAGTCAAACACCCTTCCTACTCTATCCAATGGTCCTCTTCCATGTCAAGATCAAAGTATCCCTTTATTCCCTTGTCATAATTCTCCATGTTTTCCTCAAGAGTCCATCATTCCCATAAAACCCTCTCATGATCCTATCATTCCTTGCAAGCCACCTCTACCTCAAAATGAACTTGCCTCTAGCATCAAAAGTAAGAAGAAACCCTTTGTTAAAAAGATCTTTCAAAGTATCCATTATCAAAGAAAAGGGTTAGACATTCATGAACAAGGTATATTAGAACCCCCTGCTATAAAAGAAAATCTTGATTATAATGGCTACATTTCTCAATCTCAAGATGTTGGTATCCCTCATAAATCCTACATTTCTCTAGTTAAATCAAAATACACACCTTCCCCTTCATTTCTTCCATCCATTCTAGGTACCCATATCCCTCCATCCCTTATGTAGGATCAACAAAGGCACACATCTTCGAGTACCTTCCATCCATCTAAAAGACCTCCATATCATTCCTATCTATCCACACATCTCCCTCCAAGCAATTTGGATGCCAAGCATAAAAGTCATAAGTTAAGTAATCCACATGTATTCAAGGATCAACATGTCCCATCTAATCGACATGTTAAAACAAAGAAAAATATGATCCAAAAAGAAAAATAAAAAATGCCTCAAAGGCCCATAAAGAAAGAAGAAAAGTCAAAAGTTATATGGGTTCCTAAGGCACTTGTACAAGCAATGCACTCTAAGGAACTACAAAAGCATGAAAAATAAAAAACCATGTGGATCCCTAAGCGGCTGCTTGAAGCACAACAGTCTAAAGAAAAATCAAAGTTGGCATCCAAAATTGTTGTTCCTCCATCCAAACCTTTCGAGTCTATTCCTCCATTACCTCCTTCATCTATTTTGGGTTCGTATGCCCCAAAATCTGTAACCTTTTCTCCATCCAAATCTCAAAATTTGAGTTTCACTTCTCTTCCATATGTCCACCATCCCTCAAGGTGTGTGCCAGTGTTGATCTTTCCAACAATTCTTCCAACATCCCATCCATTATCCAACACCTCTTTTTCACCCTTCCATCCCTCTTATCCAATCCTTTGCATAAGTCCTTGCCTTAATTTCATTTCATTATCCTGCCAATATCTTTGAGCATACCTTCATAGCCATGGTCTATTGCAACTCATATTCTAAGGGTACCATCCAAAGCAACGAGACGTTGGGGTCCTTCTTCCATCCCCTAACATGCCTCCATTATCTTCCAAAAAGAAGAAAAAAAACGATGAAAAAATGAAAAAAAAAATCAGAAAAATAAATAAATAAAGAGAAATAAATTTGTCCTTGTATGAAAACCACTTCTTGTGGCACATTGGGAAAGTACCATGATGAAAACCTGGTAAACAGGCGTCATGCGTAATCCATTATCCTTTTTCACTTTACATTAGGGGAAAGTTCCATCCATGTACATCCATCTATTATCCTTCATCCTCCATTATCCCTCATTCACTCTATCTACATTCATATCCCTTTTCCACCTTTGATCTTGACAAGGTTAAGGATCCTTGCAGGCTTCATTCATATGTCCTATCTATTACACTTGATCCAGGCCCTTTAGCTCCTATCCATTGCTTTCTTACATCCTTCATTACCACCTTTGATCTTGATTATCCTATTTGTCCCCTATCCAGATCTATTCCTTGATCTTGATCAACACTATGGACAAAATGAAAAAACATGCTTTCCACAAACCTCTTGACATGGCCACTTCTTTGGACCATATGGCTTCGTTACGCTATATCCTTTCTTTACATCGCTAAAATCCTTGCTTTACATTGCTAAAATCCTTGCTATACATTGCTATATCTGGTCCCTGTGTTGGATTAACATTGTGAGATAGTCCTTGAAAGCGTCCACCATCATTCACTTATCCATTCATGTACTCAAAATCCCTTTTGCCTTGCTAGACACTAGGGGCAAACATTAAAAAATCCTAAAAATCATAAAAATTCCTGAACAAAATCCTAAAAAGTCCTGAAGAAATCCTAAAGATCAGAAAAAGTCCTGAAGAAACTCTAAAAATCAGAAAAAGTCCTTAAAAAAAAAGAATCTTTGCCAAGTAGGTGAAAACCTAGTAAACAAGCGCCTCTTGTACTCAAGCGCTCTATCTATCAAAGCAACGTTAGCATTTCTTGTTTTCATTCCCGCTTTCTTGCATCTTTACTTTCACTTGTGCATATCTTTTAGTCACTTTTGTTACAACCTGATTCTTTTAGAACCCTCATGGCTTGAAACCGATCACTGACCTAGTCTTAGGGTAATTGATTGATCAATTTACATGTCCTAAGTAGTATGAACCAAGTCATCTTTCAGTCGGTGGTACCTGGTCATCCACTCTGAGTCAGTCACCTGTCTCCTAACTACTGTAGAGTTTTATCACCGAGAACACAAGCAAAACAAGACTACTGAAAACAATCACTAAACAGTTTGAGCTATGAATGAAATTTTCTTTGTGTGCTGTCTTTTATATTGGTTTTTGATTATTATCCCTCTGAGTAACTCAAGGAAGTCTATCTTGACTAAGAGGAGAAAGGATTGGGGGCATAATATTTTCTTTGTTTTCTGTTTGTAGGAATGATTACAATGATATGGAAACATCTAATAAGTTGGGTGTCTATGATAAGAGCCTTCACATCAAGGTGAAATCGCCACACATACCTCGACTCCACTTATTTGTATGCTATAGGGAGGTTCCCATCATTTCTTTCTTTTTTGAGGGAATTTCTTTATCATGCAATCCAAGTCCTTGCGAAATCTATCCAAGGATATGAACGAAAAAGGGTCATTGCGGACAAGATAATTAATATTGCACATGAAAAGAAAGGAACTCTAATCTGCCTGCTATGTTTGTAAAACACTCAATGATAAAAATTAAGCTTTTCAAATCCAATGACTAGGTTTCGGTTGCATCTCATCTTGCATTTCATTCTGCATCTTGTGAATTTAGAGTGATTTCAGTATGGTAACACTGATTTCTTTATCTTCTGAATGAGAAGTTGGAAGCATCATCATTTCTCAGCTAAGTGGTCTCTTTTTCATTATCATTTCTCTGATTGAGTACTTGTGTATTGAGAAGTTAGCTGCATACATAAGCATCTTATATAGATACATACATTTCATTTAATACTTATTTGCATTCATATTATTGCATGAAGAAAAATAAACATTTGCATTACTAGTTACCCATTCTCCTCATTTATTTGTATCATCATTTATTTGCTTAAAAAGAAACAAAAATAAACATCCATATTTCATTTGCATTCAATTCATCTATACTGAAAAGATATTCTTAAATATAGAATAAAGCATAGAGAACAACATCTCATAATCGATCAACATAAGTACGATGAAATCAAATCAAGAGCTCGTAAATCGGCTGTCCTGAGTCCATTTTCGGGATCAAAATCAAAATCTGATGTCAATTCCCTCATCAAAATTTCACGATGTTGACCACTTAGCACTTTCATCAACTGCTCATTCTCTTTTGCAATTTGTGCTCAATTTCTCGTTAATCAATGCTAAATATCAATTGAATTCTCACATTAACTCTGATTTTAATCTTCCTCTAAATCATTTTGTGCTCAAATAAATCAATATCATCGCTAAACAATTGCCTATAATCATGTACCCTCGCTATCTTTCGATTTCGCTCCCGAGGGGGCATACTCATGACCTCACATCTTCAAATGTCGAGAAAATTTTCAAATCTTCAAGCAACTAAGCTTCAACAAATCAATCGCTAGGGGAATATCTGTTTTATCATTTCAAATCAAGTTGATATTGTCTTTGTCTGAATCAGTCTCTTAACATTAATCAGTTTCATAGGTTTTCATCAAGCTAATTATTCATTTAAACTCAATCAAGGGTTTAAAGAGTATCTTGGATCACACACTCAATCTAAGCAAGTGCTTAGTTTCATCACATCGAATCAAGCTGGACAGTTTATCTTCGCTCATCGTATCTTGATCAATCAAGTTCAAGATCGGTTTTCACTTCGCTCACTGAGTCTAGTTCAATCAAGTTCTAGATCAGTGAGATCTGCTTCTTGATCAATCATGTTCAAGTTCAATATCTTTTCTCTTCATTGGTCCTAGTTCAATAAATTTCGAGATTAGTTTCACTTTAATCAACTCTGTTCAGTTTCATCTCTTCAAAACAAGCTGAATACCTCGCTCTTCATCTAGTTTGTGATCAATCAAGTTCAGAACTGGTATCTCCTAGACATCAAATTTTCTTTGAACCAACACGCTGCTCGCACATTAATTCAAAGAGGGGCACATGTAATACCCTAAAAATGGTCATCTAAACTATGAACCCCTAATCTGGACAACGTCACCAAGGTCCTAACCAAAGGCAATTAAATAAATCTTGAGCACACAATTAATTTCTTAAATCATCAATGTCACATGGCAAAATTAATCACTCAATATTAATTAAATATTTATTTAATTAATTAAATCATTCCAAGTAAATCATTTTAAACAATTATCTTATTTATTTTAATTAAATAAATCAATTTGCCATTAAATCATGAAAAAAGAGGAATTAATTTGAAAAATAAATAAAAATTGCCATAAATCTTCAAAAAAGGAAACAAATCAAGAAAGAGGAATTGGAAATTATGAGCACAAATCTTCAAAAAAGGAAACAAATAAAAATAGGAATTAATTGACCAAAAAATAATTAAAATTTGAGAAAAGAAATCAATTGGAGATAATCTTGAAAAACAAATTAAAAATTGACAAATAATCTCAAAGAAAGCAATTAAAACAATTAAATATTAAAATTGATTGAAATAGAGAATAAATCAGTTTTTTTTTGATTTTATCTTAATTTTAGTTCAATTTCCTTTAAAACTGAGAAAAGCATCCAATCACATCAATTCACATGGATTGTGCTTCCTCTTGGAAAATCTTGACCACTCATCATCATTTGATCTCAGCCTTTGGTTTCTTTTTGAATTTTCTATAAATTCAGGCTCTCATCTCTCATTCAAAGATCCTGGACAATATATTGTTATTATGTTATTTTTGCTCTAGGTCCATTGAGAATTTGCATTGGGATATTGCATATTAGTTATTTCATATTGCTTAAATCATTTAGCTTAAATATTCATATATTACTTAAATCATGCTAGATTAATCTTGCATATCTATTCATCCATCTTGCATCCATTTAGCTTAATATCATGCTCATATAGATTAAATCCTTCGTCTTGGTGTAGTCTAGTAATTGGTATTGCTTATACAAATATGGGGGCAATCTTATACTCGCATCTTATAGAAGGCAATTAGTTGATTTGTTATGGTTTTATTATTCATGCTTATATTTGTCTAACCATACATGTAATGACTTAATTGAAGTGTTGTGTATTCCAAATACAGATACGGGTCCACTTTTCACACACACATCTTGAGCCATCCAAAGACTAATGAAATATAAATTAATAAACACCAAACACATGAAAACTAGATATTTATGTGGAAAACCCAATATGGGAAACACCATGGCAATAATCACATTCAATATATGAATAACTAAATACAATGTTTTAGGCATAAGGCTAAGGAAGCTCACTACTCCTATTTTAGACTTGTAGGCTAAGGTACACAACCTTAGGGAAATATAGAATGGACTTGCTAGCTAAGATGCACGATCCTAAGGCAAGATAAAAATCTGTACAAGCTCCCAAAAGGACTCACTATATTTTGACAATCACAAAGGAATGACGAATTGAAATAAATAAGATCTCTTGATCATGAAACTTTCCTTGAACCTCTATTTTAAGTGACCAATATAATGACAAACACAACACACACATTCACTACCTCAAAATTCTATCACACTGAAAGATATGATCATCAAGGCTCATCACAAATTGATATTCACAAATTTTATTCCCACATATACTTCCACATCACTTTGAATCAATCCACACACAAATTCACACATCTGCACATCTATTTATATCACCTTATTCATCAAAACTCTCAACTAGGTCGAGCACAAACAAAATAAACATCATTTACACAAAGTTGGATACTATGAGCAACTATTCTGAATGTGGTTCACTCTTGGAGATAAAAGGGACCCAAAAATATCACAATATGTCTTCCTTATTCAATTCCAACAAACTACAGACAACAACACATACTCCAAAGTCGTCATTAAATGAAATATGCAGGTAAATAGTAAAGAATGTTAAACAATTAGCTTTAAAACATCACCCAATACAAATGAATTAATGTGAATCTTCAAACAACACAATAATATCCATAACAACACCCTAACATAACCTCTAATGCATATCGGGATCAAAAGAGTATGATCAAATAAAATGAACCAAGTGAGTTGACCAAAGACCAACACAACTAAAATTCACTTGTAGAGAAAACAAAACAACATAAATTCACTTGTAGAGAAAACCAACACTTGATTTCTGAACTGGAACACTACATGAATAATATGACAATATCCTTCAAGCTACAACAAATAAATCAACACTGTGGAGCATTCTCCAAACTATTCTTGACCGATGACCTCACTATTAGCAAACTGTAAAAACCAACTTCAACACCTGAACTGTTGAGGACTTGAAAAATGTAATAGTTCAAAATATTCACATAAGATAGACATTAAATCTAGAAATGAAAGAAATCATCTTCAAAAGTAGAGGAATGCAAACCATTTTACAATAAAGAATTTACATACTCTTTCCTGCATATTTGAACTTTCAATATTGTCAGCTTCTAGAAACACCACATACTCACTCAATATCAACACCAAACATCATAAAAACATGTCGAAACACTCATTTCTAGACCTTTACATGTCAAGCAACAATCCACACATATTAGGTTGAGATCAATGACAACAATGAGCTAACATTGCTAATAATATTTTCATGGAGAAGGTAGGCTCCTAAGCTGGGTAATGCCAAATTCTAAGAGAATGAACTATTAATATTCAATTATAACAAACTCTTTTATAGCTATAAGTGTTGTCAATTATGACAGATACTATGACAGTTGTAAGGTATGTAAGTGGATTTGTTATACCTATTTATGAAAAAATTTGGGAGCCAAAGTTTGGAGGTATGTAAGAGGGGTTAGAAAATGATGTACACGTGTCATTTGTATGTTTATAGGCACTAGTACATTCGGAGATGATTTTCAACGACCGATTGTCAGATTTGCAACTAATTTTCGTCGGAGCGCCGACAAAAGTAGCCGTCAAAAACTCATCATCGGATTGGTTGACGATGCCCTGCCCATCGGAAATACGACAATCCCATGGACTCTACCAATGGTGGGCATGAATGCTGTTCCGGTCAAAAAAGTCATTAGAATCAGTAGATTTCGTCACAAAGCCAATGATGATTTGGAACTTCGCACCGATGATGATGTTGTTTATTCAAAGCTTGTGTCATCGATCCATTCGGAGACATTGATGACCGTCCAACTACGAAGTGCCGTCGCACGTACAACATCCTCGTCAGATGTTTGTGTGGTTTGAGTTGGAAGTGCGACGACTCCAGAACATTTTACTGACGAGAATGCTGTATGTCCGCCAATTACATCGTCGATCAAAAGCTTGGTATTCATCTTAATTCCGACGATGATAATTTTTATCAAAAAAAAATTATTATCCAGTCATTGATATGTACAACGAAAAATATTCTATCCCCACCACCTAGCATTAGGGGCATAGGTTTGAGGCTAATATGAGGTGCATGGTTTCAAGCTAATATGATTAGGTGCACCATGTTTAATGAAGGAAAGGTTGAAAAATTTACGGTGATCTCTTCGTGACCACACCACAATTAGGACAATGATCTCAAACACACTTTTTACCGTTCTCTTGGTGATTGTGCCCAATTGTGTATGTCTTGCTTATTAATGAAAATGGCATTTTGCAGCTTTCCACTGACGATGTATTTGAGATGTCTTTGATTTAGATATGGCATAAGCTTAGTCATAGAGTGAGACTAGGGAGTTGGACCATCTCAACCATGGTGCGCCTGCATACGTATATAGATTTGTGTATTCATTAAAGATTTTCATTTAAATTTGAGCATTTTGGTTAGCAAATCAGGGGTGCACTTTACATTCTTGTTTCTATCTAATTCACTTACTTTAGCTCTATTTCTTTCTTTAGATTTGGGGTCTAGAGCTCCTCCCTAAGCAGAGATTGTTGGCTTTGTCTCCCCTGCTTTGGTTGGAGAGTTTCTTGCTATCTCTGGTAGTTTGCCCTCAGAGTTCAACTTCTCTATTGGTCGGACTACTATTTTCCCTACCTTCTTCTCCAAGTGATCCTCCTCTTGTTTCCAAGATTTTTCCTTTGCCTTCTACTCAATGGCCCTTGGTTGTGCCTTCATGCCCACTTAATGTCTTCACTAGGTTCCTATTTCTACAAGGACATTTCCTCCCCCAAAACTGTTTGTTTTTGAAATGGGTACACTTTCAGAATACAAGGACTTGGATGGGATGTCCCCCTGCCGCCCCAGTGTAATCCAATGCCATAATCTTTGAGACATCTCTACGAAATCCTTGAGACGTTTGAGGGACTCTCAAGATCCTCCTGACCATCCCAACAACCCATAAGTGATTTAAAAAAAATCAAAACTTTTTTTCAAACTCCATGCCCAAGGTCAAACCGTCACAGCCTATGGGGCCCACCCAAACCCCACCAACTTTATAAAACTGCCTCCTATTTTTGTTTCAACTCACAAAAACAAAGAGCAAGAAGCTGACAAATGTGAATGTGAGAGTGAGAGTTGCAGGTGCCAGGTGAAAAAGTGAGAGTGCAGAGCAAGAGGGTTGAGGAGAAGTAAGAAGAGAAGTGATGCCAATTTGTAATGGTCTACCCCTGTTTTGAAACCAATTTCTTTTGCACCTTTTCAACTATGCTTCTTGACAAACAATTTACTTGAATGCTCTACTACTAATTTTCAGTTTGTCTTTCTTGATTTTGTGAATGCCAATGTTTGTTTGCTGATACTTTTGAGATGGCATTTTGGCAAACAACATGCATGCACTGAAAGGGTTTCAATTTGGAATTGATAGTGTAGATACCACTTTATAATAATCAAGATTTGCATTCACTGAAATGATTTTAATCAACTAAAGAGCAATATTCATGACTTACAAGTAATAAAAAAACTTACAAGGATGAGGCATATTCATTACTTACAAGTAATTAAAAAACTTACAAGGATGAGGCATATTCATAACTTTTGTAGTCCCACCTTGGATATCAACAATAGAAGCAACTCATATTGTTTGTGTACATACAAGACAGTATGGGAGTTCATTATACCCAACAACTTGTGGTGTTGTTGTTCATGTTGGCTCTGTTGGACCCTGCAATTAAGATTCAATATACATTATTCAATAAGATTAACTGTGCAACATAATGAAATATTGAAAAGTGTGTTATCTTGTTGAGCTTCGCTTGGTTTCGAGAATAGTTTAATATTCTCTACTTAACAGGGCCAACCACGTGAAGGTGGAACCTCATTTGGCCCCTCCCCCCTCCTAACATCACTCTAAATTCCCTGTTAACATCTTATAACATTCATTCATTCATTCTTTCTACCATTAATAAAATATAGCATTCATTCATTAATATCACATAACGTTCATTAACACATAACATTGATTAACATTAATTAACACACAACATTCATCAATATTAATTAACACATATCATCCATAACCATTAATTAACACATAATTACATTCACTAACACATAAAAATCAGTCATTATCAACTAAGTTAGATTACAATCATTTCTTTTTTTTCTTTTTTCTTTGAAGCTATGAACAGACTAAGTGGAACATCAGTTTCTTCATCATTTCCCCCCTCTGCAGATGTTCCGCCAACTGCTCGTGATCTCTATGTATGCCTAGTCCTATACTGAGGACGAGGACATTGAAGCAAAGGGGGGTCCTCTACAATAACAAAGAAATGGGTTAAATTCAAAAAAAATAATTATAATTGTTACAAGTATTTCATTAATGTAGAGAACATAATTGTGGTGCTCTTTACCTGATGGGGCCACATCATTTTGTGTAGCCTCAACCTCAACATGCTGAACACCCTCTAGATCATCTGGAGTTGAAATACTAAAGGTTACATTAATGCTGAACACCAATTGCAATTATATTTGTTTAAAGCAATAACAGTGGTCCTCTTTACCTGAGTGGGGAACATCACATTCTTGATGTTGTGTACCCAGATCATGCTCCACTTGGTCACCACCGAATACATGCTCTAAAATATTAACAAAAAAGTTTACATTAATTACTATTCCAATTACAAATTAAGATGTTTAATTGTATTAATAGCTAAATAAATAAATTTGAATAGCAAATGAATACCTCCACTACTGGGATGCACATCTGGACCTTCATGTGTAGGTTGTGTTTCATGATTAGCAGGTTGCATTCCAATGACATGCACATTGTTACCATTGCTTGCTTATTTAAAACAAATATAGTCACTTTATGTTGGAACTCAACATCAATTAGATTATTGGTAAAGTATTCAATTTGAAACAATTTCCATTTAGCATATTTACCTGTGTGACAGATGCACTTGAATGTTGTGTATGCCCACTCAATTCTCCTAGCTGATCAACCATGACTGAATAGCCTTGCTGGTAGGCAATTCTCTTGTCATCTTCTATGGGTGCTCTATTGAATTTAGAGCCCTACATTTTTGCTTGGTATCGTGAATTTTTCTTGCATTGTTTGATAAAAAAAAAATGTTTGCAATTTATTAATATTTTGATGCAATATTTCATTTACATGAGATACTTACAATTCATACAACAAGTTTCATGTAACCACCAGAGTTGAGTTTGTGTTGCCCATGCTTTTCTTGCCTTGCCTTGGTTGCCTTTGACGTGTCACTCAGTCTATAAATTTTTTGAAATATGTTAGATTATATAAATATAAAGAGTAATTAATTAGTACATAATTACATTCTTAATAGTATCCCATACCTTCTTCTGACGTCTAGTGGTGTATTTCCTTTTTTCCTTTCAATTCTCTCCTTGGCATCCAAAATCAGGTCCTTCCACTCCCTCTCTAGAATCATGGGGGGATGCTCATACTTTAGGTTCCTCTCTAAATGGGTCCTGTATTGGTCCCTCACACACTTTAGATATGTGCTAGCTTTTTCAAGGAGCTTGGTTTTTTCAAAGGTGTCATTTCCAAACCACTCAACCATTTGGTTTGTCAATTCATCTTTTAACCTTTTTTCTTGGTCATTCCACCTTTTAAAGAAAAAACAAACCTGTTAGATTCAGAAATGAA
Organism: Cryptomeria japonica; assembly: GCF_030272615.1. NCBI lineage: Eukaryota > Viridiplantae > Streptophyta > Pinopsida > Cupressales > Cupressaceae > Cryptomeria > Cryptomeria japonica. The sequence goes on along the minus strand of NC_081407.1, from coordinate 645,330,519 downwards.
CTGAAGCTACATCTATTACACTTCAAGAAATGGATCAAAGGAAAACTATTCTAGCAATGATATGAAATTAAAATAGTGGATTAGGGTTAGTTCACATATGATGTACCACCTTTTATGTATGGTGGGCCCAAATATCTGGAATGCAATGTCACTAAGATGTTTATAGAAAATATCATTGCCTGCAAAAAATTCATGGGATCATTAGTCCAAAACGAGTGATCATAAAGTAAATTACAATTAGAGTATATATAATAATAATTTTAAAGTACATGGAACCTTTTGTATCTTTAAGGGAATCATTTCTTCGTTGCTCACCACCAATGTGGCCTGCAACGTTCCCGTACTAGCAATATGAGAAGATCCAAGAAATGATGGTATGTTATCAACAATAGTCACCTCTGGCACATCCTCATGTGCATCTCCTCCTGCAAAAAATGAATCCACTATGAAATGGCATTAGAATTCAAGAAAGAATGCTTGAAGGGAAATAAACACATGACATAAGATAGAGCAAAAGAGGGATCTACCAACAGTGGGCGGGCCAATATGACGTGTAGTAGAGGATGTCTGTATGCTATGTGTTGCCGACATTGCAGTCGACAATACAAGTGAGGGTAACCTTTGATGAGGGGGCGACAACATTTGCACAGTAACATTGACAACACCTAAAGAATAATACATTAAATATATGAAAAGTGCAAGAATTGTAAACAAGGATGAACCTTTATTTTGAAAATTGACAGTATCAAGTATGATGTGTTTTGGGTACTCAAAGTGATAAGCCAAGCAAGCGATAATACAAGAAAATCGTCATCACCTGAAGATCCTGTAACACCCTGATCGTGGGAACGACTTTCATGAGGGCGGATAAATTGCTGTAAAAACAATACGTACACATTTTAGTTAATGACATAAAAGAGAATAAAATATAAACCAGTATTGAACTTTTGTTATAATTAAAGCTTTCATTACTGCTTACTTGCAAGTTTTCTGCTCTCCGAAGCAATAATTCCGCCCTCTCTCGTCTCTCATCAGTAATAGGATGCATGGCTGCCAAAGCAACAATCTCTTTTCTATTTTTTCTAAGAGGCATTTTAAAGAATTTCATAAGGTGTGTGGAATCTTCAGGGTCATCATTGCTTAACCCTAATGATTCCACATCCATAGAAAGGTGCTCAGGTACTACAACTCCCTTTCCCTTTCCCCGAACATCTGTTTGTGTCAAGAATATCATTAACAATTAGAAAATTAGTATAAATCACTAAAAAAAAGAACATAATAATGTAACAGTTTGCTTCTATCTAATTTGTACAATTACGATGAGGTTTACCTGCTTGGTAGAAGTGTCGCAAGCTACATCCATGTCTGCGATATGTGATGGATCCATGTCACCCTGTGACAAAGAAAAAATATGAAAAACGTTAGCAAAATTAAACCAATAGACTTAGCAAAAAAACCTCATAATAAAATGGTATATTGGATTCATTAATTGGAGGTTGGTTAATTTAAATGGTATATAGTATGTACCACCCCCATGATATTAACTTTGTTTATATCAATACGATTCAAACAGTAATCGATTAAAAGCTCTTCGCCTGCACTTATTGATTTTATCACACATACAAATACACGATTTCCCTCGTGCGCCTCAAATATGCAATTGGGTTGTTTATTAGTTGACCCAGGTCGCGTACTATTTATAAAACCTACAATATTCCCTGTTGCTTTGGCCGACCATCAATGTATATAGCCACTCGTTTACTTTGATCATTATCTTTCTATTGTATATAACTTGCTGACAGTGCATACCTACGCATACTTTTTTTATATTTAACAATCTGCATCCAATTATTGTAATTGTAACAAGATCCAACAAACTCCATCAATTCAGCAACTCTATTGTAACAAAACTTTATGCTGTCCATGGAAAATAAGCCTAAACCATGTAATGACGAAGGTGCTAAGTAATATATCCTATCGTTAACACAAAAATCGATGTTTATTGGAGGAAGTTCCTTGGGAACCCATTGTTTCTGTAGATGTTTGTAGCTCAGTGGCACCTCAATGTCGCCTTTGGTCATCATCATAAGAACAAGACCCCCCTTGAGCAAGGAAAAATTTCATGCGTTTATTGATTTTTCTTCTAATCTTTGGACCTCTTGTTGATCTCCCTATTGTAGAGCTACTACATGTGTCACTTTCATTTTCTATTCCTGCATTTTCCTCACTCGACGAAGATAGATCTAACAAATACCTATTTGGGGGTACCTACACTCCATGAAATGAGAGAGTTAATTGGTAATGAGAGAAATTTTGCAAATGAGGGTAATGTTGATGAAGAAGTCAGCCCTAAAGTTGATTTTGGGATTAAAATTGGAATAAGTCCAATCGGGGCCTCAAGTGTTGATAACTGTATTAGATTTGCTGCTAATGTCGAGGTTTGAAAAACTGAGGAAGTTTGTTTTCCAAGTAATTTTAAAAAAATAAATTGTTTCTATAGGGTGTATTGACTAGTTATACTTGTCCATCCATGAGACTGTGCAAGATCCTCGTCAAAGGGGTTCAGGGTCCTGTACAATGTAATTCAATTATCTTATGTTAGCTAAAAATTACATAGTACACAACATGAACTTTGTAGACAAAAAGAGTATTAAATAATAAAAAGATGTTGTCATCAAAATCATTGTAAATTTTTTAATTCCTTACCTTTACTTTATGTAGACTATGCAGGATCCTCAAATAAATGGTTGATGATGTCTGTAGTCAATGACATGTTCCCACCAAGGGTGACAACATCACACAGGGACTATACCTGAAATCAACACCATCAATTGAGCATCATAAGCATTACTACATTTGTAAGTTGATAAACAATAAATACATACGTATCATAAGCATCAGAAGCATCACATGATGTGTCATCATATATGTAATTGAGCATCACATTTAGCATCACATATGTGTCATCATGAACATGTAATCCATCACATATGTATCATAAATCACCATCCATCACATAGGTAATAAACAATCCACATTCTATAAATAAACACAAAGTTCAAAAAATGTCACATGCATCATCATAAACATGTGATCCATCACATAGCTAATAAACAATCCAATTTCCATAAATAAACACAGTTTAAAAAATGTCACATAAATAGTCACTCTCCCTATCTCCATCTCCATATTAAAAGGTGCATCATGAATTAATTATGTAATGGCATTAGAATTAAAAACATAATGAATTAATTATGTAAAAATAATTCTATCAAGAAGTCACTATTAAATAGATAATATACTAATCGCATACCTCATACATTTCATTCTTCATCATCATGAACATCAAGGTCATCATCGCCATCATCATCATCATCATCATCATCATCATCATCATCATCATCATCATCATCATCATCATCATCATCATCATCACCATCACCATCACCATCACCATCACCATCACCATCACCACCACCACCACCACCACCACCACCACCACCACCACCACCACCACCACCACCACCACCACCACCACCATCACCATCACCACCACCACCACCACCAGCACCATCACCATCACCATCACCATCACCACCAGCACCATCACCATCACCATCAGCATCAACATCAACATCAACATCAGCATCAGCATCAGCATCAACATCAGCATCAGCATCAGCATCAACATCATCAACATCATCATCATCATCATCATCATCATCATCATCATCATCATCATCATCATCTTTTTCTTCTTCTTGTTCTTCATCATCATCATTGAGAAACTGTTGATCATGATCATCATTCACTTCATCTTCTACTTCTTCGGTATCTTCTTCTTCCATCACATTATACTTTATCGGCCTTCCTCTTGGATCATGTCTAACAACGAATGACCAACCCGGTTTATGTGGAACCTCTGAGTAAAATACTTGCTCACATTGGCTTGGAAGAACATAGGGCTCATCCCTAGCTGGTTCAAATGACCTTGTATTTAGCATTATAAAACCATTATCATGTTCAATAATAGTTCTATTAGGATCATTTTTATTCAATCGTAGCCTATACCATTTGACGACGAACAAAACTAATTTGAAGGAATTAAAGTCACACTCAAGTATATCATCCAAAATGCCATAGTATCGATTTTGAGACTGTTGAGGATGTATGTCATTTCTCGATGAAATATTTGTCACCTCAAAGACTGCAGTGATGCTAGAATCATAATTTTTCTTCGTGTCATCCAACTTTTTATGCGAAATTTATGACCATTGCAGCACATAGCGTTGTGGTGTTTGACCTGCGATATGTCAAACATGTAAAATTTATTCCATTGTGAGTTGATAAACATATGGGTGATTAATAAATTTATACGTACCTTTTTATCTCTTAAACCATATGGTAAATCAATTTCCCTTTGCGTAACATTGGAATCTCCATTACGATGAGCTTCTTTAACCAATGAAGCCACACCTTCCCATGTTAACGTGCATCCAGAATGTTGACAACGTTCAATCCATACCATCATCCAATCAAGATTGTTTGCAATATACAAATGTAGTGCATCCCACTCTCGACTAACTGTACAAAAAATAAATAGACGTCTTACAATCAATTTATTTTGAAGATTAAGAATTAATTAACTACAATAACATCTTATAATTACCTCTCACTTTCCTCAATCTACCTTTCCTCGTCAATTACTCCCCTTCGAATTTGTTAATGGTGTTGGGATCCCAAATGCGATCCACGTGGATCTTTGCTGCAAACTTAGGAAGATATTCAGAAATGTACACCATAGTCTGGTATACCATATATCCCTCCACCATAGAACCCTCAGGATGTGCTCTTTGTTGAACCAAAGCCTTCAAAAATTTCAAGTGCCTCTCAACCATCCACATTGACCTAGTGTGTACAGGTCCACACAATTCAATCTCCTCAACTTGGTGTATGAGGTAGTGTTCTTGTGCATTGAAAAAAGATGGAGGTAGACACTTTTGCATTTCACACATTAAATGAGGAATTTTTCTCTTCCAATATTTTATATCGTCTCTATGGATTTCTTTACAGGACAACCCCTTACAAGATATTCAAGATGCAAAAAAATATCACTACTGAACAAATATCACTACTTACCTCATGTATTTTCCAAGATTATATATGACTTGCTTGACATTATTGTTGAAGTCGTCTAGGAGAGATAGAGATAGAACGCACTGCAACAATTATAAAATTATCTTTTCATTTTTTTGTAACATAATACAATGAAAAGTACATGTACGTGTAGTACTTAAATACATACTAAAAACACAAGAACATGAATTACCTTAATGAAGGTATGCCAATCATGCATTTTCATCCCTGGCCCAAATTTACTTTTCTTTGATATGAGATTGTTTATGTTCGCAACAAATCCTGTGGGAAATTGAATTTTTCGTATGACTTCTTTTATAGCATTGCTTTGCTGGTCCGTTAATAACCAAGGAAGCTCACTTATATTAATCTGGTCTCCATGGCTATTTGATTGAATGACATTTATCATTGCATGATTGGAATCCTGATGTCACTATATATTTTGACAATTTTTTTCTTTGTCATGCCTTCCATCCAATATTTTCCATACTGTTTGTTATATTCTTTCCAATATGCATACTATCAAACAAATGAACAATTTGTAACTGCTCATAGTAGGGCAACCTACTAAATTGTCGGGGATAACTTTTTAGTCCCTTGGGAAGGTGGTCATTTATGCCTTCATGACCTTCATGATCATCAATCACATCATCAGTAAACAAAACAAAATAGAAAAGATGTTTTATGACAAACCAATAGATGGAATGACATTACCTTGACGATTAATTCTATTATATTCCAACTTCCACAGGTGAGGTGTCATTCTTCGTGGCTTTGATGTATTCTCTTCTTTCCCATTGAAAAGATGTTTTTCAGTATTTCGATACTTATGATTTTTGTGGAGAAAGTGCCTATACTCATCAAACACCTGCTTTCCTAAACTTTTTGAATGACAAGATTTCATCTTTGGACCACAAACAGGACATGCAAATTTTCCCTTTGTTTGATGACCTACAAGATAATGTATAATTGGATTAAATATGATAATTTTTTGAATTATAATGTTCATGCACAACTTAAACACTATAACATACCACAAAAATGTGTTAGCCCCGGGGCATCATGTATTGTCCATAGAAGCATCGCATGGAATTGAAATTGTCTTTGTCCTATTGGTCTAGACACGTCATACATAGTGACACCATTCCATAACTCGAGCAACTCATCGATAAGAGGCTTGATATATACATTCATATCTTTAACTTGGTACTTACCTAATCGAATGAACAAAAACATGACATAAAAATTATGACCATTTTACTGCAATATTTATAATTAAATTTAGACGACTATATTTAAATGATAAAATACCTGGAACAATCATTGCCAGCATTATGTCCTCCCTCTTTATTGACATCCATGGATGAATGTTATTGTTGATAACAAAAACAAGCCACACTGAGTAAACAAATCTCATCTCTCCAAATGGATTGACACCGTCCGCTGCCAATGAAAGCCTGAGATTACGAGGTTCTTCTTTAAAGTGTGGCCACTTTTCCTCTATGTCCATAAATGCTGAACCATCCATAGGCATTCGAATAATGTCATCTTGACTTCTATTGCGTGCATGGTAATCCATAAGTTGTGCCAAGCTAGTGCACTTGAATAATCGTTGCATACGTGGAATAATGGGAATATAGCGAAGAACCTTGCGAGGAACCCTTTTTGTTATTTGATCTGTTCGATATCTATTGATATGACATTCAGGGCATTCAGTTCAAAATTCATGTTGTTTGTGATATATAATATGATCATTGGGACAAGCATCTATTATTTGATACTCCATTCCAATATCTTTCATAATGGCAAATAATTCTCAGTATGAGCGAGGTAGAATATTTGATGGTGGTAACAAAAACTCACCTATCAATCTACAACAAAAAAAATTTAATTTGTTAATATAAAGAATATTAATGGTACATCATGATTCACAGTTTATTATGACATATATGACATACCTTAACATACGTGACATTGTTATGTTGCATAAACCATTCATAACCTTCAAGTTCACCAACAACAATACAACAGAGAGAAGAGTTGCCTGTGAGCCTTTGTAAAGGGCCTCAGATGCCTTCTCAAGTAGAGGGACATCATGAAAAACATCAAGGTCATCTTCATCATCATGATCAGCTGCACGAGTACTAAATGAGTCATGGATCAATGTATTTGTACCATCATCTTCAATTGTGTTTTCTGGCTCATGATCGTAATCTTCCATGGGATCATTATCTTCAGCTTCGATATTCACACCTCCATGTTCATCCACTTCGAAAACCATGTTCTCAGGGTTGTGTTGATCCATACCATGTGCTCTGGGGTGCTCAACCTATATAAAATTGATAAACATAAATAAACTGTGATCATGATCTCATCATCACATGATTTATTATGTATATAAATTGTTAAAATGATATAATGAAAAACTTACCAATGGATGATAATCATGCCCACCTTCAATGTGACCATGCAACCTATAATGTTTCTTCGCTGTTTTGATTAGAAGTCTTCTAGTCTTTAACCCCTTACAAATTTTGCATGGACAATAACATTTTCCATCACCTTTTCTTTTCAAGTTAGACCACAATCTAGCAATTGTCTCCTTATTTTGTTGTTCGTTGATATTGTCTGACATGGTCTTTCTTCATAGGCAAGAAAATTGGGCTATAGAACTAGTTATATAGAAGTTGAAATGTTAGTTATGAAATCATGTTTCAGTATAATATACCGAATCAAATTACTTGAAATAGAAATTATCATCATTGAACCAAAACCATCTAACTCTTCTTTTTCATCTCAAAACATATCTAATGGCTTTGTGGTATGCAATCCTTGTATAAGATATTAAGTTGACTGATGTCTAATTGGGGTAATCCATGAGTGTGTATGTGAATTCAGTATCCTAAACATTGTAGAGACCTTATTTGACTTGCCTAATCAATGTGGTTGTTGTCCTAATATGAAATACTGAGTTCTACCCTTGCCTTTGCATCAAACTTCTCACATCATGTTTCTTCAACAAAACACACTAATATGAATTGAGCCAAGACCATGAGGATAGGGTCAAGTATCAATATGGAAACTAATCATAATACGTGAAGACGAGGTTCACACATAAGTGTTGGCTCTCAACAATGCCACACTTCCAAAATTGTCAGTCTCAAGACTTGTCCTATTGGGTGCCTACATACATTGATGGCCATAAGGCCAAATCAATGTATGTAGGCTTTGAACTCCTGACTCTAGGCTAGGAGGACCCTACAAAAAGTCTATGAACACTCACTTGGTATTACAATAGAAAGAGTCTTCCTCTAGAACTTTGTTTGCAATGCACACATCAATATTGGTAATAATTGTTATGATGGATGGTCTATTAGGACGGTAAATAAAATGCTTATTTTTTTCCACCCTTTGAAACTACAACAAGGTATTGTGGTGCAGGTGCACCAAGGCAAACAAATTAATATTTTAAGAGCTTTGAGACCAAGGAGGAGTGTCCAACATGAAACAAATTCAATAAAATCAATCATGAGATCCTAAAGCCAATAATGGCTTTTGAAACTAAAAAAATGCAAAAGTTGTCAAATTGTCCTGAAAATTGTAAAATGTTGTCAAATGTTGGATATTGGGTGAAAACACCCAAAAATGGATTTAGGAGGGTTTAGATTCATCAAATATTCCAATAAGGATGAAAATCCAATAATTGTAGGTTTTATTAAAAAAGTTGTCAAGCATTTGCAAAAAATGTAAAATTCAAAATTTCAAGTTCCAACGGTTAGGAAGAATTAGGAGGGAAAAGCAAGTTTTAATTGTTTTAGTGTTAAATAAACTGTGTAACCAACCATATGGTAGTTGAAAAAACTTGGAGAGTCTATTTAAAGCCATAGACATGCTTTGTAAGGCAGATTGAATGCCAAGGAGTACGGACTGCTGTAGAAACTCAATGAAAATTAAGAATTTTGGAGTAATTTCTCATATTTTCTATTCTTTGTGAAGGTTTACTTTAAATTTGTTCATCCCTTAAATTTTAAATCAATTTTATCAACAGTCCACACCTTTGTGGATGATTTGAGTTCATTATTCGTTCTAAAATTCTGTTATAGGGCTGACTGTCATAACTTTTTGAGTATTTTCCTTTGGTAGCTTTGACAAAATTCAATCATGGGGTCATTCCATGAATGTTGAACCCTTTTTCTCATGGGATGACTATTTTATAACATTTATAATACATTCTAACAACTAAAATGTGCAATTGAGGGGTTTAGTGCAGGTGATCACCATTTGAAGGAGTGAGAAGCCTAGTGAAGAGGCTCAGTAGGGTGAAGGTTGGAGAGATCTACCTACATGAGGGGTATTTTTTATGATTTGGGAATTGGTAAAAAACCTATCTAAAGGTGAATCAACAACCAATTTGATCCAGGAGTGAGTGGACATGGGAGATTGGAGAAACCCTAGATTTTAGGGCTTTTTGATGAAAATTTGGGGCTTTTGGGGTTAGAGGCCTCACAAACTGAAATTGATTGTGGATTCCTTCATCATTTGATATTTAGAAATATTTTTTTAAGGTTATAAGTACCCAAAAGTAATATTTCTTGTAGTTTCTTTGTTAATCCATTGTTCTAGTTGCTTTGTTAATCCACTGTTCTAGTTGCTTGAAAATGAAGGAAAGTCTAAAAACAATAGATACTTTCCAAAACAACTTGCTAAATTCTCTAACTATGTTATAGAAAAGCCAAAAGGGTATCCAAAAATATATTTTATTTGTCTTGTGCCTTGGAACTTTGTAGAGTTATCATTAAATTTCTCTCGCTGTAGGGCTAATAGGGGCTCTAGGGCTAGTAGGAGGAAATTGGGGTTTGGGCATTTGGGTATTGACCAGAAGACCAAAACTAGTTTGAACCTTTCTACAAGAAAATAAAAAGTTGTCATGGCAATATGACAACTTTTTTTCCCAATGGACCTCAAACTTTCACAATTAGGTCTCTATTTGTTGTTAGAATGTGATCTATGACTAAGTATTAGAGGATCTCACTAACTTGGGTATCATGCTTTTATGTGTCTCTGACATGACTCCTAGTAACTATATAAGGATCTTACTTGTCCTAGATCTATGTCTTGTCTTTTTGATATGGTTCCTAGTGAGAATATATGAATCTTACTAGTTCTAAATGTCATAACTTTGTGTTTTGCATGCTCCATGTGTGTCACCAATGTTACTCATATTACTCACTTTCTACTTCCCTTTTATCTCAATATTGTAGATTGACAATATCACAAGTCTTGGGAGCTACCACCTTTCCAAACTTGTAGACATCTTGACTCTTCAATATCTTGGTGAAAGAATATTTGGATTCTCCATATTTTCCAAAGAGTAAATGAGCATAATTTCATACTCTTGCTAAGAGGGGGCTAAATATTGCATCATAAGTTGTATCTCTTTAAAAATATACACTAAGTTTGGACTCAATTTAAGTGGTTGTGCCTTATTTATGCCTAATTGTACTTAGGTTTGACAAAGTTTTCATAAATTTGGTTCACTCCCTTATTCATGATGTTCCTCATGGCTCATTTTTATAGGACTAGGGTCTTGGGAACCCTTATTCATGGAAATTGGACCTAAAATTTGAAAGATGAATGGTGGATTCAGAAATAGTAGGAATTTCCTCTCCAAATTTGGACTTTTGCAAAAGTTCAATTTGAAAAGGTGCAAGGACCATCCATTTAAGGTCCATCTTGAAAATTAAATGATAATACCATCCATGCATATTACATGATATAGTCAAGTAATAAAGAAGGAAAACCATTTCTTGAAGTTGTCAAATGATTTTAAAGATGCACAACAGTCCACTAAATGCAATTAACTAAAAAAAGAAAACAAAGTATGCTACAAGATAGTGGGTAAGATGCAAGGAATGAAGTTAAATAGACAAAGAAAAACCATGAATATTACCAAGTCAAAAGGAGTAGCTATGACCTCTTAGGTGTTTTTTCACTTGCATAAATTAGACTTCTTCAGGATAGAAACACATGTAGATAGTAGTATGCAGTCTTTTTGACGATTTTTGAAGTAGTTGAAGGAATGACTTATTTTAGTTATATCTAACCCAAGACAATTTCAACTCAAAGTAAGGAATAAAACCATATGTCCTATAAGTTTGGGAAGCTAATTGAGTAGCTGGATAAGGTAGAGCATGACTATAGGGTAGTCTTGAGACTCTTTTAACTCGATTAGAACATGTACCAAGTATCTAGGAGCTTACAAAGCCAATTCAACCATATTTCAAGTGAAAATGCAACAAAAGGAGTAAAAGCTTTGAATACACCCCAAAAACCACTTTGGCGACCAAGTAGGTGGAAATAGTCTTTTCCAACATTTTTTTTCTTCATATATGAAGCCCTATATTCTCTTTATTATTTGAGATGAGAAATACTTTGTTGGCGGTTCCATTATTACCCAGTCTAGTATCGATCTGATCTTGATACTTTCATAAAAGGAGTTACTATCCTAAGTGCTTGATACTATCACAAAAACTGAGTGTTGCAGTAGTGAATCTTCCTTTGACCTTTGGGTGGTCTTGTCCAAGCAAGACATAATTACAAGTTACATGTACTTGGGCCCAGCCCTAAGCTTGATTTACATAATAGATAATACATCTGTATTTTAATTTGTCATTGACAACATTAAAATACAATAGATAGGTATCCGAGCTATCTACTATTTCAACATATCTCTGATATTGTGCAAACCATTTAAGAAGTGATCCGAAACAAGGATGAAAGAAAACTTGTCTTAAAATTAAATAATTATGAAATGTATATGTAACTTGTATTATCATACCCTATGATGCATATATTGAGTGGACTGCCATGATAGTAATATAAGGAAGTACAAGGAGGGAGAACGGTGATGAGGTCCTCCTCTAGGTAGCCCACCTCATGGTAGTTGACTGATGGTCCCATGAGGCCAAGGGGGTGTAAGACAAAGTCCACCGCTCTTAGACCTAGAAGGGAAGGACATTCTGGACACCCTATTGTATCTTTCCAAACTATATCATTATTGATTATTGACAAGGGGATAAGGATGGAAGTGATGAAGGGGAACAATGATAGGATACCTCACTAGGTAGTCCACCTCATGGTAGTTTTGCCAATGGTCACATGAGGCCAAGAGGGCTTTGGATTTCACTCCAGTCTTGGGCCTAGGGTAGAGGGTCTCTTGGACACCTCATCATTCTTCTTACTCCCACTTTCTTATGATTGAGCTCCTATAGGGAGTTGGACCAGACACTAGTTAAGTTAATTTATGCTTAATTATCTTTCTTTAGAGATTTATATTATTAGTTCTGATTGATTTCTAACCTATTGCAGGACCTCAATCAGGTACGCATCTTATTCCATTTGTAGTTTTACATAAAATGGTGATTTAGGGCAAGAACTAGGGTTTTTACAAAAAAAAAGTAGCAACATGTTTATTCTATGAGTGTTTCGAAAGCTATTTCATATTGGGAATCATTTTGAACATTCCATGATCATTGCTTGATGACAAGCAATCTTGAGCGGGGCGGACTATAATGTCCCCACTTTAGAATAGAATTTAATAATAAATAATAATAATAATATTAAATTAAAAAAGAATAAACAATAAAATATAAAATAAAATATAAAATAATATAATTAAAATTTAATTAAGCTAATGAATGGTCAAAAGACATGGAAGGAAAAATTGCTATGATCTCCTAAGCTCTTCATAATAGCGTGAAAGTGTAATAGACACTCTAGACTCTAAATGGAGATGAGAGGATTCCTCTTTATAGGAAATTCATTGCTTAGATCCAAGGTGGAAGAAATCAATGATTGGGAATCGGTCTTATGAAATGGAAGGTCAAGATCAAATTGGTTGAGTGAGGGGAGAGATAAATGGAGGATGTTCCTACTACATTGACAAGATGGAAGAATATGTGGGATAAAGAACCACATGGGAAGATGCTCACAAAGACCATGAGAGAAAGATAGAAGAAGGAATCTAAGTTGTAGGGAGGTTGGAGGGAATATAGGATTCATGAGACAAGTGTCTTATGAGTCTCTTTTGACTAGGATGATGTGGAGAAACCAATCTCTACAATGTAGGGAGGGTGGAGAGGAAATAGGAAATGGAATGCCACATAAGTCTCCACACCCATTTGACTAGGAGCTGTTAGCTATACCATACCCAAGGATGTACCAAACTACCAGAACCTCGAACCCTTACCAGTCCCTGTCCCACAACTTAGGTATTCCACCTTGGATCCCTTTCAACCTCAAGGGTTTTCGTTCTTTGATTGAATCACATTGAATTGCTCTAGAAACAAGGTTGGATAACATGACAAATCAGATGATCATTTGCTTTTTGCAATTTCTTTTATATGTTTCCCTTCTCACATGGGTGCCCAACTCTTGAAAATCCAAAACTAGATCTTGGGGGTTACAAAAGGCCTTATCTGGCCCAATTAAATATTACACTTTATTTTAATCCATAAGCTATCCCTTTTTTACAAAATTTCAATTGGACAAACTTAAAACATTATTATAATATTATTTCCCTAATTTTGTTCCCATTAGCCCATAGGAAATAAATGAATGCCTTATTGGGTTTCCCTTGATTCATTTTGGAAAAAGGGAAAGAACATCATCTGCCCCAAACAAGGACCAGAACTGTATTTCCCAAGTATGGCTAACTTTCAAAGAGGGCCTCATAAGTTCATTACAGAGTTACTAACATGTTGGTTTGCCACAAAGTGCACCCACAACATATAGGAAATAAATATAACTGAACATCAAGCTGTGTAGCAGCAATCCAAACACAAATAAATGACTGAGACATTTGAAGAGCTTGGACAGTAAGTACATTCCATCCAGACATTACAATGAAGATGCTATAGTAAAATCACACAATAGCTATACCAAATTCCGCAACAGATGGACTTTATGCTGCCAAATTCTAAAACAAAAATGATATTTTTTTCATAAACAAATTTGTATAGCTAACACAACCTTACACTATATACATGGTAGCCAACTAGTTTTGTAAGATATTCTAATAATAGTTTTTTGGCAAATATTAGCCTAAGATAATCCCCGCTATGGACCCATTTTGAGTTGTGACACTATTTAAACTACAAGTCCTCTTACAGAAGCTTTCACCCTGATTTTGTGCTCTAAATATCATATGTTATAAATAGTTTATCTAATTTTTGCACTTATCAAGAAAAAAATATGCCAAACTTTCGGACAAAGCGATCTCATTTGCAGAGGATAAAAAAATATTTTTAAAACATTCCTTTGAAACAATCCTAATTAAAAAACTAGGGTCTTCAAACATAAACATTCCTAAAGAGTCCCGTAACACACAGAGATTGAAGGTGTCCTGCCGCTCAAACTAAAAAGAAAAGAGAGAGGTGACTCAATTTACTTACTTTGGGATTTTGTCCATGGACGCCCATTCTGGGTTTTTGGATATCTAGTACATTTTGTGAGTTGAGTACTAGGGGGGATTAGAAGACCCAGTTGAAGGAGGATTTGTGTGAATAAGGGTTGAGGGTGTTGGCGGTGATTGAATGTTGGAGAGTTGGATTGTGACTTAGACATGTTTATTTGTCCTATTTGAGTGTGTTTCAATGGTTGGGTGAGGGTTGGTGAGTATGGGTGTGTTTTGGGGTATTGAATCCTTTTGAGTAACTTGTGGCCTTGTGAGGGGCCTTTTGATTAAGTGAAGGGTTGACACCTAATTGAATAGGTGAGTTGGGAGAAATATCTCCCTTGTTGGTTGAGTTTATTGGATTCTCTGCATCATCATGCCTTTTTTCTATCAATCCATTCAAACTTCCACCCAAAGATTCAATCTTGTCAAAGTTCAAAATAAATTTCCTTGTTGTCCTTACTATCTTGCATCAACTTTCATATCAGTAGGTAGTCTTTTGCTTAGAACTATCATCTTTCATGGTAGGATACCATCTCAGTCCCTTGATTTAAGTTCACTTACCTTTAGAATTTATCATTTCCTAATCAAGTTGTTCAAGTGGAAAATGTCACTAACAAAGTTGAAATGTCAATTCTCAATCTGCCTAAGGTAAAAGGTTAAAATAAATTGCAAAAGATAGAACAAGGCTACAAGAAAATGAATCATCAGTATTACCTAAATCCACATTATCAACAAAATCTAGAAATAACCTTGTATGTAAATAATTTATCATGCCAAAATTGCCAATTCTAACATGAAAATGAGACTAAGGAAAGCTCTAGAACAACTACTACTATTCATTCACATGTTCGTTATTAACCTCAATCACCATGAAAGATGCACAAATTGATTATAACAAAGAAGATGTTTCATAAATGTAAATATTAATTCAAGACTAAGGAAAATGAAAGAAATAAAAGAATACCAAGCAATCAAAAAAGACTACCAATACCGTTGCAAACTATGAACTTCATTTCCATTAATTCTTCAAAATATACTAGCAAAGCACAAGTATTCAATCTATAGCCTATTGCTAAATGTCGTTTGAAAGAAAACACACTAATGAGTGTTACTAAACTTGGACATTAAATAATCAATTATTAGACCCTCAAAATGAATTTTGAAATTACATTTATAGGGAAACTTTTTCCTCAAAATTAGAGATTAAATTCCACCCAAAACTTTATCAAACTAAGAGGTACAATCAACACACAAGATACTAGCCTATAACTGAATTAAGAACTATAAGTTGACTCATGAAAATGAAATATAAGTCAGAAGGAACTTAGAATATGGAGTCAAAGAAGCATGGAGAACAAGAAAAAGAGGATGTATCTAGGCCCCCACCCCCAAGATGACTCCTCCAAAAATTTTAAACTTAGGTGCACAAGCAACAAGATGAAGAACAAAGGCCAAAGTAGGTTGTAACTACCATGAAACTGTCCATCCAAAGTGATGAGAATCTAGATGTTCTTAAGTGGCTACAATTCAACTTTGAAAGGATAAAGAAGAGTATTGAAGAAAGTAAGTTTGCAAAAGATGATCGTTGAGGTTGAGGCCGCAAGGAAGCCAAAGAAGGCAATGAATTTGTATGCCACCTAAAACTATGCAAAAGGAGAGATAGTTGCCAATACCCTAAAATAGAGAAGATTTAGTAAAAACTGCCAATACCCTAAACAAGGGTAACCTAGGACAGTAAGAAAATGGTTTGGGGGTCATATAGACTAGCTTTATACTATATGTTAATTACAAAGTGATAAGTTGTGTGGTTGGAGATTTTCAGTCCACCCCTTCTAGGTTAGGATTGTGCTGAACCAAACACAATTGTATCTCCCTAGGGCTTCTGGGTCGGGTGTGTTAGGCTGGCTAGCAAGAGAAAGAAAGGCTTGCCCAAACAACACTGAATGAATGTTGCAAATCAATTGAATAATATTCATTCCAATTGTTTTATTGTGCGTTGGTTTGATCTCCATCGATTCAGTAGCCAGAGGCAGACACCGCCCTATATATTAGCTCGTACAATAGTGAACAATCAACACGTGTGTATACATGAGGAAGGGATTGCTGTGACAAGATTGAATGCTCACTCCTCAATCACAGTTCTATGGTTTTACGAGGAGTGGATTCCTATAGGGTATTACGCATTTAGGGAACCACACCTTTGACTAGAAGCCATCCGGCCTAAGATTGGATAATCAATATGAATACGAGATTGACCAATTTGCATTAAAAACTAGGGCAATTAACCACCACATGTCTCATTTCCTAAGATCTTTTGCAAAAAAAAGGAATCTCTCATACTCCAAGAGTTGCTTCCACAATCGGTCAATATCCCACAAGAATGCAGGCATAGCTAGCATGTATATAAAAAAGCAAGCAAAAGTTGTCTCTTGAATGTATATTTTTTGCAACATGAAATTAAGGTGAAGAATCTACCTCCTGTGCGGGATTGCAAGCAATGCACAAATGCCTTCGATGTGGGTTTGATGTTGTTGGGGGTTGAAGTCATCACAGATGCCTACGCAGGATTGCAATGCATAAATGAGTTGCCCTCTTCTTCTTTTTTAAGTAATGGCTGTTGTCGTCAGAATTACGACGAACTCGAGCACTTTTTTGAAAAAAAGAAAATTTTCTTTGCTAATGCCTTCTTTGTCGAAACCAAATGGCAAATTGCCGTCAAAATTACGATGAATTTGGGTATTTTTTCAAAAAAAAATCAAATTTGGCCACAATATACCTTCTTCATTAGAAACCTCAGTCAGAAATCTAGTCCAAATGTATTAGTGAGGTGGTTAGAAAATGTGCCACATGCATTTGGATGCCTATCTCTCTTGGATTTATCTAGAAGCTTCCTCTTTTCTTGTATTCTATATACATTGGATGTCTTCGAGAGATTCGTTATGTATTCAATGCTACTGGAACGACTTTAGATAGTGACATTGTAAAGTCCTGTGAAGAAGACTTGTTTTGCAAGTGATTGTAAAACCAATTTTATCCTAATATATTAAGCATAATTTTGGAGTGTGGGTTTTCTCTATTAAAATGGATTTCCTCACAATACATCTTGTTTTAAAGTATAATTCTTTGTTGTATATTATTTTATTACTGCATGTGCATCTCATTACTACATCTGTTAAAGGTCTTATGAAAAACTTGCACTATCTCCTCTTCTTAGATTGGTGTAGGAAGCATTTCTACATACCTTACTTCCTTTCACAAGGTCCTTCAAAATGTGATCTCTATGGGGTTAATGAGGAGAGTGTGGTTTTTTTTTCACTTCTCTTTTTCTTTTTAAACACTATTGAATGCTAAGATTTGGGGGGGGGGGGGTGTGAATCAATATATACTAAAACTTAACCAAATAATTTCTAAATTTCTATTTACCACATTTGTAGAAATAAATAATGGAAAACAAAAAATAAATCGCACATGAACACCAAGAATTTTACATGGAAAACCCAAAGAGGGAAAAACCATGGTGAGAACTATTCACTATATGAAGAACATGTTACAATATTTAGGCTCAAGGCCAAGGAGCTCATTGCCCCTGATGTGGACTTGCAAGACTCAAGCACACATCCTAAAGGCAATATACAAAAGACTTGCGGATAGTAAAGATCACTTATTCAAGGAAAGATACATTACTAAATGAAAGAGATACATCAATATTGCTGAATTGTAGGCAACTGCATCCACTGATATGATGATTACAGTTCTCTGTTACAACCAATATGAAACTATCTTCATTGTTGCACTACTATACTAGTGAACCTTTATATTATTTCATAAAAACTTCACACAACACTTACAATTCATACATCCATCTCTAAAATTATTCCACCCTTTATATACCATCCGCTAACACAATAACATCAATTAGGTTGGCTCTAAAAGATAACATTGTTGATGCACACCAACACAATTTACTCAAACTACAATACAAACCACCAAGAATATTTGTGAATGCACAAAATAACATCACTTGACACCAAGGATAAAAAATTAATAGACCGCACCAATCAAACCAACTAAAGGCATAGAAATGCAACACATTTCTGCACACTGTCTCTCTATCACAGTACCAAATGGAGCTCAGACCAAAATATCTTTAAATGTAGATCACATGAGCATCTAAAAATTGAGATATAATTGGAATTTACATTCATCAACATCATATTACAATTACATGAATAGATGAAACATATGCGCCATAATCCGGACTAAAATCTAACTAATAGACCGTTCATCAAAACAATCACACATAGCTGAATACTAATTGTGAACCTCAGAGATCATCACCAATGCTCTGAACACTTCATGATACACCTTTATATACCTTCTAAAGAATTCACAAGTAGATTCTACACATCCATATGATCACAATACCAACCCACTATTATTGCAATATACTAGACCACATTCGAACCAAAGAGTGTTACCAAGTTACACATCTAGATCAACAAGCTTGACATCTCACCAACAAGTTTGACATCAATGACAAAAAGAACTCATATTTGTAACAATCTACCAATTTTTCATTGATGGAAATACTTATACCAATTCAAAAACTCACTCCCCCTTTGACATCAAAGGTAAAGGGTGTCTCCTTAAAACAAAACTTAACAAATCATACATAAATCCCCCTATCTGCAACACCTCCTTAAAACTAAAAACCAAATCTATCACCAACTTATCTGCATATGTAAAATAAAAATTGTCTTACCAAAAACATATTTAACCACCTTGCTGAGACGAGGGCATGATACTCTTATGAATGAGTTTCAAGTGAGTTTAGACGACATTCTAATCTACTCCTGTAGAGACCAAGATATTGTGTTGACTCTCCATCTTCAAAATAATATTCTCTACCTTTACATAGCTAGCCGAAACAGTTACTATCTTACTTAACTCCTAAGAGTCTTTAAGAATCTTCACAATGCTAGTGAGATGTATGTCTATCACATCTCTCAAATTACCAAAATCCTTCTTGATCTTTTTCTTCTAATCAATTAGTAGGTTTATCTTTATGTACAGGTTCTCCATTGGTAGTCTCCCATTACCATCTCCATCTTTCTTCAGATATATTGCACTAGATAACTGTACAATTCGTGTTTCCAAAGTATTCTTCATTGATACCGGCTATTGGTGACAAAATTTATATACTTCTACAATATGATCTACACACTCCTAAAAAACTCTTATACTTTCTTGTAGCTGGGTATATATATCTGTACACTTGTTTACTAGCTCTCCTAGTCTTTTCTCCTCTACCTTCTTCTCAACATATTTTAAAATTATAGCATCCAAATTAGAAGCATGATCTTTCAATCTCTTAAGAAACACTTGTAGCTGCTCCGCATCACTTAGAGATTCATCTAATGCTACCTCTGGAATTTTTTCATGAACAAACTTCAATGTATCATTGAATAAATTAGTACACTCCACCTAAGATATGATAAATTTCTTCCTTACGGTATGATGGAGGACGTCACCTAGATGTAGCATGTGGAGGGGTGACAACAGGTTGAAGTTCATTTGACCTTGGGAAATAGGTACCTGAAGTACCTCTGTAGTAATAAGTTGTGTAGACTACATCTGTAACTATGAGTATGATGCAAAATATTTGAAGGGCCTAGAAGATTTTCCAATAGACATCCTTCTCTTTTCATCCTCTACACTCTTCTCCTTCTCCTTATCAGGACTCTACTTCTTCTCTTCTATCTTCTCTTTCTCTTTTTTTATTTCTTATGTATTCTCTTCCTCCTTCACTTCTTCTATTTTCTCCTTCTCTAGATCCTCTTCTCCTATTCCTCCTTAGCATCTTTTGAAATCTCTACAACTATATTCTCTACATTCTACTCTATGTTCATTTAATCAATTGGATTAGTCTCCTAACTAGCATCACTACTCTTCTATTCTTTCATTTTCTTCTTTGGATCACTCTTACTACTACGCCGTCCTGGACAAGACCCTATGTTTGTCTTCTCTGAAGGAGAAGAAAAATTCCTCTTCAAATATTCTACATCCTACATAACAATAACTTTAGTCTGTCCAATCATCCTTTGGAGGTCATTTGAATCAACTTCCATGATGAAACTTACTCTCTCCTTGGTTTTGAATCTTTTATTTAATGTATGCACAATTTTGGCTCTATCCTTCTTATATATATGGCTACACACCTTATCCAAAGCACGTGTCCTCATATCAGACTCCTTCACCAATGCATCTTTTCTTCTTGCTGTCATAGATTCAAGTCGTTCCTTAGGCATCTTGTTAGAAACATCATTGAGACTCTTGTCAAAAGTAATCAAATACTTGATTGTAGCTTTTTGTATCTTTTCCCTATCAACCTGCAGAGACTCAACATACAATCCTACACTCATTCAATGGATCATATGCACAAAGTGGTTGATAATTGGGATCAACCAAAGGAGTACCTAACTTCATCTTCTTCATTGGTTCTTTCTTCTTCACTTGCTTCCTCTTCTTGGCTAGGGTCTCTATCAAAGAGACTAAAGTTCTCTTCCTTTGGATCAATGATACTGTTTCTTCTTCTTCTTCTTCTTCTTCTATTTTATCCTTTTGGACCATGTGCAGATCACAAATTTTTCTTTCTATACTTCTTCATCACTGATACTGCTTTCTACTTCTTCAATCACCAGCTCCAAGCTATCCTTATTTCTTGTTACTTTTTGCTTATGCCTTTTCCCTTTCTTTTCACTTATTCTAGATCTATCCAAGGTTCTAGAGGAACCTATCTTCATCAGAGGAGAGGCAAAGATAGATCTAGTCCTTATCTATGCTTGTCTAGAAGATCCCTCAATTGGAGTCACACCAAATACTTTGTACATCAGGAACAAACTAATTCTTTGATACAACTTCTCCATTCTTTTAGGATTCTCTTTCTCAATTTTGTCCTTCCTCAACCTATCCAATATCTCTATGGTAGTTCCAAACCTTGGTTCATTAGAATCTATCGACAACTTCCTCAATATCTCAATATTCTTCTCCACATCTTCCACAAACACTTCATAAGGTAGCTTAGGTAGCCAAGTAGTCCTTGGCTCAACTTCTTGAATGTAGCAATGATCTCTACTCACCAGAAAATTAAACTCATCTTTGTATTTCCAGATCAAATATGCCAGAATCGTTTCTCTTCTTGCATTCTATCCTAAGTTCTTTTGAACCACTCCAAGTACATGGTTTTGTATGCATGTTCGTTTATCCAAAAATACCTAATATGTTTCCTAATTTGTACCACAATTAGGGAAAACTTATCCCAAACATTATTCTTAATCCTTGGAACTTCATTCATGATCATGAACGCCAAACAAATAATTAAAGACCCATACCTGAATTGATATTTACTCTTCTTTTTTCTCTCAAAGTTGTCTAAAATTTGTTACCTCAAAATTTTACAAAGATGAAACCTTTCTCCAGTTATCACCATTTGATGTGATGTGTAAATTGCTATCATAATGGAAAAACCATCATGGTTTTGGTAGTAGATCTTATACACCAAACACTTAGTTACATAATAAACTCTCGAATCAATGATGTCCTCCATGGTCATATCTCTTCCATCACATATGGAACCAATAAGCTCCACATTTCAGTATCTTTTTTCACCATCTTCTTACCAGAATAGTATTGGTGGAGCACAAGCCAGTCAATGCCCTAATGGAATCCTTTGTAATCTTGTATGGGTGATCCAAACACATCACCACAAGGGAGTCCATAAGATCTTCAATAAGTTATCATCCTAAGGCAATGCATATTGTCTAGTTATCAGAAGAGGAATTTTCACCACCAATTGGTGCTGACACATCCTCTGTCTTTTCTTCCACTTTCTCTTCTGATTTCTTTACCCATGTAATCTTCATCTTCTCCTTTTAATTATTGATATCAGTCTTCTTTACTGGACTAGTAGTTTTCTCATTACTTCCTATGCAAAATCTACCAATGTGTCCTGATTTATTGTAGTTATAACAAGTTGAACCTTGTTGTGAACCATTTCCAATTCTTCTAACATTAGAACTACACTCATCAGCCTTGTGACAAAACTTGTTGCATGCATAACAATATCCATTGAATGATTAAAAAAAATTACCATATTTTTTATTCACATTTCCATTACATATCATCCTACTTTTGCACTCATTTGCTTTATGTCCAAAGTTATCATAAGAGTAGCATTGAGAATTGAATGATTGAGATCTAATCTAACTTATATGTTCACTAGGTCTATGTACAAACTTATTGCATCGAAAATAGTTACCATTAAAGGATGATGAATACTTGGTTTAAGTAGGAGGAACCTTCCTAAAATTTTTCTTGTTCTGAACCAGAATGAAATTATTTTGATCTCCATTAGGTTTCATCAATTCATCCTTGATCTTTTCCTTTCCTTTATCCTCTTTATTGGGATTCTTAGAGATTTAACCTTTTTCAAAGCCAAGTCCAGTTTTATCTTTGTTTTACTTCTGAGCACTCAAAATCACATCAAACACTTCACTACCACCTTTAAGCTTCATACCTTTGTCAATTTATTCTTTTTCTTCCTTCAACTGTTTCCTCGACAAGTTCATTTCTTCTTCAAGTTTGATGCATTCTCTGAATTTTTCATGTAGCTTTGTTTCAAGGTCATCAATGGTCTTCCTTCCTTCATGAAGTAGCTTTCTCAGATATAACTTTTTCTCTTCTTCTTGCACTTATATTTTCTATCATCCAGATTTGCTAGAGCATGCCTCAATTCTCCATCCATATTCACTACAACATCAATGTCCGAGTCATGTTGTTGCATAGGATCCAAATCTTTCTCGTATTCAGACATAGTGTTCAAATCGCAGATCTACCTCAGGTTAGGCTATTTCTTCAAGAACCTTTCTCTGATACCAATTATTGAACACTATTAGATGCTAAGAGGGGGGGGGGGGGGGTGGGTGGGTGAATCAACATATTCTAAAATTTAACCAATTTAACTACTCAATTATCATTTATCACATTTGTAGAAATAAACAACTGAAAACAAAAAAGAAATCACACATGAATACTTATGTGGAAAACCCAAAGGGGGAAATACCATGGTGAGAACTATATCAGTATATGAAGAGAAAATTACAATGTTTAGGCTTAAGGAAAAGGAGCTCATTTCCCTTGAAGTGGACTTTCAAGAGTAAGGCGCACAACCTCAGGGAAAGATACAAAATACTTGTAAATAATGAAGATCACTT
Organism: Cryptomeria japonica; assembly: GCF_030272615.1. Classification (NCBI taxonomy): domain Eukaryota; kingdom Viridiplantae; phylum Streptophyta; class Pinopsida; order Cupressales; family Cupressaceae; genus Cryptomeria; species Cryptomeria japonica. The sequence continues at coordinate 645,306,654 of NC_081407.1, read as the reverse complement.
CTTCAGGGAAAGATACATTACAAATGAAAGAGATACATGAATATTGTTGAATTGCAAGGAATCACATCCTTTGATATGCTGATTACAATTCACTATTTAAACCAATGTGAAATTGCCTTCATAATTACACTATTGTACTTGTGAACCCTTACACTACTTCACAAAAACTTCACATAATACATACAAGTCATACATCCATCTCCAAAATGATTGCACCCTTTATATACCATCCATAGTTACAATAGCATCAATTAGGTTGGTTCTAAAAGATAACACTATTGATGTACACCAACATAACTTACTCAAACTGCATTGAGGACCACCAAGAATATTTGCAGATGCACAACATAGCATCACTTGACACCAAGAAAGACAAATAAATGAACTACACCAATCAAACCAATTGAAGGAAAATGAATGTAACACATTTCTACACATTGTCACTCTATTATAGTACCAATGAAAACTCAAACTATCTTCCATTGTAGATCACATGAGCATTTGAAAATTGAGATATAATTGGAATTTATATTCATTGACATCATATTAAAATTGCATGAACAAATGAAACATATGCTCCACAATCTGAACCAAAAACCGATTGAGAGACTATTCACCGAAAGAGTCACACATAGTTGAATACCAACTGTGAACCTCAAAAATCATCACCAGAGCTCTAGAAACTTCATGATACACCTTTATATACCTTCTGAATCATTTACAAGTAGATTCCACACATCCACATGATCACAATAATAACCCATTATTACCAACCAAAGAGAGTTACCAAGTTACACATCCAGATCAACAAGCTTGACATCTGACCAACAAGTTTGACATCGATGACAATGAGAACTCATATTTGCAACATTTATAAGGGTCTTTGGAGGAAATGGTGGTATATTTGGAACTAGCTTCTAGTTCATGCTATTGTTTTTGTTTTTTTGTGGGGGTTGGATTGGGATGTCCTTTTCTTCCGATTCTTTACTTTTGGTTGCCTAGGATATTTGTCCTATATTTATTCTTCGATAAAGATGTCCATTTTGGAAATGAATTTTTAGATCTCCTTGGTTTATTAGAGTCTAATTGGCTATATATAACAAGATGTTTTGGATTCAAAAATGAAACTTTGATGGTTAACTATTTTGTAGATGAAGTCTTAGCTCCTTGTGAGATAAAGATTTTGATGCAGCTAGATTGTTTTTCGTTTGGTTAGATTTTCTTATATTTCTCTCTAGGATTAATTATTCTAATAAAGTGAATAGAATAGGTAAATGATCTCCTCCATTGGATTTTTTTTTTCAAAAATTAACACTAATATTTTTTTCATAATAATCTAGGTGTAACGAAAAATTGGTGGAGTTGGCCAAGATAGTGCTAGTTTGGTTCATTTTTCTCTTCTACAATGAGGTTTGGCACTAACAATCAAAAGGAGGACCAAACTATCCTGATGGCTTTGGAGAGATCATATGAGTCGGGTTAGAAGAAGGTAATCTATAAGATAGAGTCCATGATTTTGGTCTCTGTTATGAATAATAAGAGGTTTCACGAGTCTCCTTAAAGGTTGACATCTTTTGTGAAGTAGAATCTTCCCCTTCCATAAGACTTTCATTTGTTTCTTTTATTCATATTTCTAGAGAATGTAATAGTATTGCAAATTGTTTGATCAAATGTGCATCTAATGTTTTTACCCATTCATTGCAATTTCTCTAACTACTTCATAATTATGTGGTTTGAATTTTTTGTCTATTAATCTTAATAATTTTATGTTTTATTGGTATTATAGATTTCTTTGATTCATGAAGGTGGTAAGTTTGTGATAAACCTCCTTGAATGTTTATCCTATACACTTTAGTGACAACAATCAGATGACAATAAAGCCGAATAACAAAGTGAGAACACCTCAGAAATGGATTGAAAACCAACACATAGACACAAGACAAACCATCCAAAAAACAAGACAAACCATCCAAAAAAACAACAAAAAAATAAATAAATAAATAAATGCAATCAGCTCAAAACAGTCTGAAGTCCAAATGCTTTAGGGAGCTCTGAACCCTAACAAAATCCTTCCTTACTCAGACTCATTGACCAAATCTGATAGAAATCCTTTCTTACGTAGGGATGACGGTATAGTATTGTTATTTATTTCAAATCCTTTATCCAAAAGCGTTTAAAAATCCTCTATAATCATTAAGAAATCCTTTCTTGCGTGAGGCATGACGTAACAGTATTTTTAATTGTTTCAAATCCTTTTCTTGAGCCAAACGCATTGAAATTTTATTAGATGCACATCATCACTTTAAGTCAACGATATCATTCATTAAAGATTTATATTAGTTTATGTAAGGAAAGGAATTTGTCAGAGAGATTGTTTACCTATAAAAATTGTTCACCGAGCTCATGGAGTTGTTATCATCGCGTGTTTCAGCAACTGCAATGGCTATGATCAAAGTTCATGGCTATCAGTTGTCCACTGCAACTGCAATGGTGCGTGCTTGTTTAAATGAGAAGGACTTGGAGTATGAGTTTGTCATTGTAGATCTCTCTAAGGGCGCTCACAAGCAACCTCCCTTTCTGGCTCTCAATGTAAGTAAAACCAATCCATTTCACTTTAGGGTACAAGTTCTATACGGCCTTTGCCATTTTGTTTTACATTTAATTCTTCTATATTTTATCTTTTGGATCTTCTCTTAGTTATTAAAATAGATTATAAGTATTTTCTTATGTGATTTGTGGATGTTTTGCTTTGATATCATTGCTGAGAATACCATTTCAGAACACCCTCTTCTATGATTTATCTCTTGAATCTGATCGATGTATAAGTAGATTAGAAATATTTTCTTGTATGCTTTGTGGGTGTTTTATTATTATTTCAATATTGTCACTAACAATACCATTTTACAGCAGATATGAGGTACCATCTTCATTGACCACTTTTTACAAATAGAAAATCTTCTGTTTAGCACCAGCTTGAAAGTGACAAGCTTAAATATCATCTTGTAGAATCTATCACATGCCAAATATCGAATTTAGTTTATAACAAAATCTGTGCCGCTAATTAAGCACAATACAAATTAGGTTGTAATTTCTCAATTATATCATTTCCTGCTTAAATTTTCTATTTTATGATAATAGATTTGTTTGAGCAATGAGTTTGTAGATCTGGTGATTAAGCGCTATGTGGGTGTCCTTGTTTTATTTTTTATGTTCTGAAAATTAGAATAAATTCCATATATTGGCAAACGAATCTTAGGACTGCACTTTGCTATTTTAACTGATCTTTTGATGGTGTTGCAGCCATTTGGACAAGTTCCTGTCATTCAAGATGGAGATCTCACCTTATTCGGTAAAGCCAATGCCACTAGATTTAACTATTTCAGTAAACTGTTCACAAATATATTTAAATAGCATATTTTCAGTTTTAATCTGTTTAAGTATCTTATCTAAAATTACACTGCATATTGATAAAATCCATTTATTAATATGATTTTAAATGACTTATCACAAAGTTATCTGAACTATAATTTTGAATTTAAAAGTCCACTCTAGAATCTCTTTGCATTTACCTTGTATAATCATCAAATCTTAACTCAGAGAATTCTACCTACTTCATGAAGAATGGAGGTATCCTGAATTTTGCTAATATGTAACTGACATGCAATTGCTTTTGGGCAGAGTCGAGAGCCATTGTCAAATATCTAGCAAAGAAGTACGAGGGGCAAGGGACCAATCTGTTGGGAAGTACAATAGGAGAGCAAGCCATGGTAGAGCAATGGTCTCATGTGGAATCACAATCATTTACTGCTCCCTGCTCTGAAGTGGTGTTTCAGATCCTGATCGTCCCCATGATTGGAGGAAAGACAGACCAAGCAGTAGTGGATAGCAGCCTTAAAAAGTTGAGTAACGTGCTGGACATTTATGAAGAAAGACTTTCAAAGAGCAAGTACTTAGCCGGGTCTTTCTTTAGCTTGGCTGATCTTCAACATCTATCATATATCCACGCCCTTGTGAATCTAGCTGGACAGGGAGAAGTTGTAACCTCCAGAGTGCATGTGAAGACATGGTGGGAAGACATCTCTTCTCGCCCTGCTTGGAAGAAAGTTGCAGAGGCGATGAAACTCTAATATCATCAAATTCGTGTGTTTAGGTTTCTTTGGTGTTGGGTTTCTTCAAAGAAAGTATTTAGTACTTTGTAGGTTTTAACTGCAGCATTAAATAAATCGAATATGCTTGGCTGCTTGATGGCCTCGAGCTTTTTGGTGTTTAGTTTTTTTCCCTTAAATCTTGAGATGTTGCTACTCAAGATAAAGTAGGAATCCAATTAGCATACGAATCTGAAAATTGCATAAGGCATATGCATTTGTTTCGCTTAAAATATCTCCTTTGACCACCATTTGTCCTCCTTTTGATTGCTTTTACAAGTAAAAGATATTGAAATCAGTGAAGAATGAGGTATCTACACATGAACCATGACCAAGTAGTTCCAATAGACAAAATGATGATTGAGAAATAGCCCAATTCTAGATTGAAATGATCGAAAATCTTCTAGACAATGATGAAGTGAGTGTTGAGCAATTTCAACAAAATTATTTAGAATTGGGAGACTTCCAACCAATAGAAGTTTGGAACTTAATATTTAGAAAGAGAAGCTTAAATAGTTATATATATAAAAATTTCATTTATTGTTTATAAGACAATGTCAATGATACTTTTATTTTATATATTATGAAAGGTGAGAAGATTTGTGAAATTTTCAATGCCTTCCACTTTAAGAAATGCTTAAAAAAAAGAAGAAAGAAAGATCACATGAATTACATTCTTGTTATGTCTCATTCTTAATTAATTTAATTTTATAGACAAATTATTCATTCCAACATTTTCTATATAAAATAATTGTGAAATATTTTATTTAATATATAATATTGGACCCATGATGAACTATATCTTTAAGATTAATGGAGGTCAACTAAATATTAAATTTGTTAATTTTTTTTATTTTTTATTTTTTATTTTTTATTATTATTATTATTATTATTATTATTATTATTATTATTATTATTATTATTATTATTATTATTATTATTATTATTACCTAAAATAAGGTGTTAGATTCCTCATGAGGCAATTAACAACTTTTAAGATCATGTGACACCTTATTATTTTAATAGCTTGCATAAGGAAATTATTTCCTATATTTAGTAAAGAATTAGGTAAAACTTATAATAAAAATTTTAAAAAGCAATTTTGGTGGGAAGTTCTAAAAATTATATTTTATTTATTTATCTAATTTAGGAGTTATTAAATTAGTTATTTGGAGGAGCATATCATAATTATTCATAACTAGTTGAAGTGGGTGGAAGAAGAACATTCTTTGTTGCCTAAAGCTAGTTAATGATCAAGTGGAGGTTTTAAAAATTCTTTATGGGGGCTTATTTTAGAGGGAAATAAATTAAAATAATATTATTTTATTTATCTTTTGAGAAATCATTTTAATTTTCTCCTCTATTTATTTGTAGGTAATTTCAAACATCTATTTCAATCTTATCAAAATTCTACTAAAATTTGTCTAGCTAGTGAGGGAGAAGTTATAACCTCCAAAAATGTATGTGAATACATGGCAAGAATCTCTTCTTGCCCTGCTTGGAAGAAAGTTGTGGATATGATGAAACTCTAGTATCAACAAATTAGTGTGTGTAGAGGTTTCTTTGGTGGTGGGATTCTTCAAAGAAAGTATTTAGTACTTTGTAATATTTAATGGCTACATTAAAATAAATTGAGTATGCAAGTGGTTTTATAATTTACTTTATCTTTTTGGCCTTTAACCCTTTTTTCATAAATTTAAAGATGTTACTACTCAAAATAAAGTAGAATTTAATTAGCATACAAATGTCATATCCACTTGTTTCACTTCAAAAATCTCTTTTGACCACCCTTTGTCCCTCATTTTATTGCATTTACAAGTAGAAGAAATTGAAATCAACAATGAACGAGATATCTACATATGAACCTTCACCATATAGTTTCAATGGAAAAAATGATGATTGAGGAATACCCAATTCTAGATTGAAATGATTAAAAATTTTGTAGACAAAGATGAAATGAGTGACAAATAATTTCAATGAAAAGGAGTGATGAATACCATATTTAGAACAACAAAATTTGATGATCCTAAAATTACTTGAACAATATGAAAATTATTCTATTTATTTAGATTTTCAAGAGAATGAAAAATTGAACATCACTTTTATTTTCCCTCAAAAGGAAAAATCTCACATCCCACGTAAACTTTGAGAATTCTAACAATTTACAAGGGATTAGGAGTACATAAGAAAATGAAAGGTTTGAATTTTCAAATAAACTTAATAGTTAAAAAATACACAAACACACACACACATACCAATACATATACATATCTACAAGAAAGCCTCATACATTATTAAATAGAATAATGTTAATGATAGCTTCTTCTTATACACTATAGAAGGTGAGGAGATAGGTGAATTGTCAATGCCTTCAACCCCAAGAAATGCTACATTTAAAAAAAGCAAATCCCATATGAATTGTATTCTTGTAATGACCCATTTTTTATTAATTAAATTTCATGGATTAATTATTCATTCCAACATTTTCTATGGGTGAAAGAAGGGGATTGCAAATTATTTATTTAATATTTAATACCAGAGACCCATGATAAATTAGATTTTTAGGATCTATTGTGGATTTTAATAAGAGGATGAAACTCATTCTATTCAAAGATTTAATTCAAGGATATTGTATTGAATCTTCAAATATTCCCATGATAGTTTAGTTATTTAGTGTGTGATTGTAATTGTTGTAGGTTACAGGTGAATAAGTGCACAATTTAGATTGCATTTCGATTTCGATATTGAGTGTGTGAAACTATAACATATTGATTTGGATGATACTATTTTTTATTATATTATTTTAAATCAGATTTAGATGTGGTCATTGTTAATTCTTAGTTTGGAGTCTTTAAGTGTTGCCAATGTGTGATATTTGTAATGTTATCACATATTTTAGAGAGTCTTTTTAAAATTTTTTTTTAGCAACATATTTCATTTATTAAAATCAAATATAATTTATAGAAGAAATTTTAATTTTTTTTTGTTAATTGAATTGCATAGATATTTGAATAAATTATTAAATGTTTATGGGTATTTTAGTTTATGTTGAAAAGTAACTTCATGAAGCTTTAAGAAACATATATTTTTTTTTAATTTTTAATTTTTAATTTAATTCTAATTAATCTGACAAAACAACCCACTTTGAACATTCCAATTTTATTCATCTCATCCTTTTGTGTGTAGTTGGTTGCTCATTTATGATTCTCATCTTGTTGGAGTACAAAGAACACTAAGAGAGGGGGTGAGGGGGTGAATTAGTGTTCTAGCAATGTGCTATAAAATTAAACACCTCAAATGGCTTATTTTTTATTTACTTGAATAACCATAGAAGCAAACAATTAAAATGAATATGACAAATATATCATACAACCATGAAATTTAACACAAGGAATTTCATGAGTGGAAAACCCTCTTGGGGAATAAAAACCACTCGTAAATGCCTCACTGGCTTAATCTGAATACTTTTCTGTTTACAGTGCCTCACTGGCTAATCTTATGTCTCATTGACTATACTATCTCACTGATAGATTTTACCATGCCTCACTAGTTTCATCTTTGTTTCTTTTCTCAACATCTTCTAATCTCATATCAAATTGAGATTTAGAAGCAATAGTACAAATGATTCACATACAATACATCATTGTGCATATGCAAATATACACTATAATATAATATAGTGAACCAGATCATTCACATATAATATACCATTGTGCACATGAGAAATATACACAGTAATATAGTGTAGTCAAATTTATTCACAATATACTGCAAATGTTCTTTGTACTTCTTTGCAAAGTAATGGACAACAAAAAGATTTGTATTTTTAATCGACCACATAGATCTGAAAACCTTCACAATACATATATAATGTTCAAACTATTTGAACTGAAAAACAACTGTCATTATCACACATCTGCCTTTTAAATAACAGAGTGTCAATGTCTTAACAAATGACAGAGAATTTGTTATTCAAGACTCTAACAAGAGTAATAATAGAAAATTAATCATATAACACAAAGGTTGAACCATAAGGTTTCAAATATATATATTTTCTACAAAAATACATGATAACTCAATAATAAACAGGGGTATGCAAAAACTACTCATAAGTTGGGTTATAGAATCTAAACCCTCATCATAGAATACACAAACCCATATGGATATATATAACTTTACCACAGATAAGGAAACCCATAAAGTTTCATATTGCAATTACAAAACCCAAAATAAAATTATCTTACTCCATACCCTAACAAGGGTTTACACAAGTTTCTAAACAAAGACTTGTAATCTTTATCTGTAAAGAAAGAAACTTGTACAAGGGTTTCAGTAAAACTAAATCACATATTTCTTGTTAACACAATTTCAGACTAAGAAAGATAAAATGACATTTTCTTTAGGAAAATTAAACACTTTTCACAACAGTCTTAACAAAAACACAAACCCTTAACTTACTGAAAAACTGAAATCTATACCAGAGTTTGAGATAGTTAACAAGAATGGTACTACATATAAAACACATTATTATGAATGAATAACAAAATCCGATAGAAAAAATAGAAAGATAAACTTTTCTTTTCAGATTTTGAAACAAGAACGAGAATAATGGAGAAGATACACCTGTTATGAATCTTCCCGTCATTGAAAAACTGAGTTGCCACCTCAGACCATGTGCCTCTATACTTCCTTCAAGCTAAAACCCGTGCCTTAGCTCGAGGGTTTCTTCGCAAAATGAAATAAGAGAAATGAGTTTCAAGTTACACTTGGATATGTTTATGTCATATGCTTCGTGCCCACATAAAATGCCGATAACAAACAATGTCCCATACATTTTGATGGGATCATTTACCATTAACTTCAAGCACAATATACTCCCAAGGCCTTGTCATATAAAGTGACCAAACCTTATAACAACCATTTAACATTTCAAAGTCTTTAAGAAGTGTTACCATTTTAACCTTTAGGTGCCACTAGGAAATGTTATATGTTCAAAGTCTTTTGAACTTTAATTTTGAGTGTCATATAAACCTATTTCATATAATAATGAATTGATCAATATGTAAACAAGTTTCTCAAGAATATAATTCCCTTGTAGATATACAACGTTGTAAACATATGATCATAAATATTTGTCACACCAAGTCATCGCTTGTGCTATAAGAATAAAACCAATCAAGTATACCATAAAGAGAGATCACCTCTTTGTCTTATTATTTTGACATTGATGCCAACACATGCCAAAGGGGACAAAACATCTTCGTTAGAGTCATAGGTTACTAATATATGAGTGGTCTCTTGTAGGTCATAAGACTTCCTAATCATAAAATTATGGATGAATTCCTATTATTTTCCTAACAATATGAATACATTAGTATTGAGATTTAAATTGATCCTCGTCTCAGTCACTATAATTTCTTAGTTTTATCCTCATTAGGTAACTTGGCTTATAGATACTTAAAAGACAAGGGAAGTCTCCTCAACTCTCCTTAGTAATGGGAGTTTGAAAAGTGAGTAGGTACCCATTTGGTTTCATCTAATCCCTTATCATATTTCCTAATACTTGGTACTAAATATTCACATCTTCTTAGTAATATGGGATTACTAGGTCATCTAACGCTCTTAAAGTCAAAATTCAAAATCATAAAAGAAAAGGAAAGAAGAAAAAATATGAGGTGATATTTGAATAGAAAATAAGTATATAGGAAAAAAATGCACACACAAGTTATGTAGAAAAATTCAAGAGCCCTATTCACCTTCAAAAGGACTATCCTTGCTAAGGAATCTTTCATTCACCCTAGAATTAATTTTTCCCCACTATCGATCTAAGTGTAGGAAGTATTTATAAAAAATGTTATTTGATGATATTTAGCGTTAATGTTAGTGTAAAAAGGTACTTTATCTAGACGGTTCATTTCTTAGCTATTTATCCCCTTAGGTCCTCTTTACACTATATAATGTTTACTTAGTGATAAGTTTGTTGGGGTTTAATGATACTAAGTTGTTGTGAGTTTTCACATATTGTCCCACCTCATAGAATGGTAACACTTGTCATAATATTATTGTATCTTAAGTCTCACCTTGGCCTCTATAACCAATGGCTTCTCTTTGTAATATAAATCTCATGCTCATTGTAAGTTTTAAATTTTTTGAGTAGAATAGATTTTATTATTATTATTTTTTATTTATATTTTTTTTCCTTTATTGATTTGCATTATAGGTGGGAATTTTTAACCCAATCTTACATGTTATTAGAGGAGTTGTGAGTCATGGATTAGTAATTTTTACAAAATCTATGAGTGTAGTGATATTTTTTTTCAAAGAACATGGGTATGATATTCTCTTATATACCTGGATGATCCATATAATAAAAAAAGTCTGGGAAAAATACTAGTTTCTATGGAGTTCATACTTTTTACTTGTCAATTGTATTTTTTTTGAAGCAGCTAAAATATTCATAGATGCCTTTTGTTTCGCTTTGAAGAAAAAATAAATAATCAAAATTAATTATTATAAGATTGAACATTCTAAAAAAAATATTTTTTTGAAAGGGTAAAGGGATTGAAAAATGTAACGATTTCATCAATTTGACATAGGCAACCAATATGCATTCTCTAGTTTGGCTTTATGGGTAGCATTTGCATTACTCAAAATTTTATAAACTATTATATAAAATATATAATGTGTATGCCAAAAATGTGGTCTTCAACCTGCAAAAAGAAAAAAACTTCAAACACACCAATGAAGCATTGCATTAGAGTTAGAAATCATACACAAGTTAGTGGATTTAAAACTCCTAAAATTGCCTCATTGTCCTCTATCTCTAAAGATCTTTAAGATTCAAGGTGGCCCTCACTTGGAAGAGCACTTGATCTCTTAGATGACAACCTAGAGAACGAGATTTTAGTGATGTGCTAAGATCAAAATGGATGCAACTAAGATCTTAGCTAAGATGAGATGATGGATGAAGATAGGATGCAAGATGCAAGACTAGATGATTAAGATGTTAAATGTATTCCAAATTGAATATTAGATGATGCTAGATGAGTAAATTAAACTAGACGAGTATAAAATACTATGAGATGATATGCAATTAACTCTGATGATATGCTAAAATGAAGCTAAAATGCTAATGCTAATGCTAAATGGCTTGGATGCTTGAAGATAGCTTGAATGCTTGAAGATGACAAGATGAGCTCCTTAACCTGCAAAATGACTATAATTTAGATGCACAAGATTGAGATATGAATTGAAGGAGAAATGGGCTCTATTTATAGAAGAATTAGAGAATTGGATGGCTAAGATTGAATTGGCTTAAGGAGGGTCAAGATTGAAAGTTATCAATCCATGTGATATTTTCAACCCAATCCCATGTTGACAAGTGTCACCATGAGATTGCTAGAGAGGAGAGGGAGGAGGCATTAAATTATTTAGAAGACTTAATGGCTAATCCCATGTGGAAAAATTCATGGAATACAACTTTTATCCAATGAACAAAATCTTGTGTAAAGCTCAATGTGTTGAAAATGTGAAGTTTTGTAAGAGCATTAAAAGCTCTTTGGAGACCTTGTAGGTTATCTTGTTGGTAGTTAGATAACCTTTAAGATTTTTGTGAGAGTCCTACAAATTTGGGGAACTCAACAAAGTTAGCTTGTTGAAAAGATAAAACTTTAAATGCATTTAGAAAACTTTCTTCCAAAATTAGAAGTGACTTCCCCAAAATTTAGGGATGTGACCATGATAGGAGAATTAGACTAATTAAGTGGGTTTTGAGAGGTTCTAGAAGAATGCTTAGGAAGTTAATGGAAAATGTAAGAGAATGCAAGTGGGAGAAATAGGAATTTTTAATTAAAATCAAAAGATTTATTTCAACTAAAATGAATGCAACTAGCATTTGGATAGATATTTAAATAAATATTAATTTATTTAAATGTGAATGTGAATTTTAGATTTTATTTAAATAAATCTTAATTTATTTAAATGAGAAAAAGGGGGATAAAGCATTAAATGCTTGAAGACTTTGAGGGAAACCATTAAAGGCTTAAGAAAACTTTAAGGGAAACCATTAAAGGTTTGAGAATAATCTAGAAGGAAGCCATTAAAGGCTTGAAGACTTTGATGGGAGCCGTTAAAGGTTTCAAGTGGGTGCAGATAAATAGGATTTCAAATAAATAATTTATTTATTTAAAATTGTGGTAAACTTGCATTTGTAAGAAAATGCAAGTGGGTGGAGGAAACTAGGATTTTTTAGATAAAATAAAAGATGTTTTTTTAGCCAAAAGGAGATGCAACTTGCATATGTTGTAAAATGCAAGTGGGGTGAGGGAAATAGGGGTTTTTAGTTAAATGTAAATTTAGTTAAATTGGAAAGGGGATTTTAATTAAATGTTAAATTTAATTAAAATAGAAAGGAGATTTTAATTAAATGTTGAATTTGATTAAAATGGCTAGAAGGGGATATTTAATTAACTATTGAATTTAATTAAAATGGCTAGAAGGGGATATTTAATTAAATGTTGAATTTAATTAAAATGGCTAAAAGGAGATATTTAATTAAATGTTGAATTTAATTAAAATGACTTAGATAGAGGAAAGGGGGAATTAATTTAATATTTAATTTGATTAATGGTTGATTAGAAGAAAAGGGATATCGATTAAACCTTAGTTTAGTGAATAGGCGGATTAGGGTAATTAAACAAACATAAATTCATTTAATTAGTTCTGCAAGTTTTAGGTGTCTACATTTTGTCCCCTTTTGAAGTAACGTGTGACCACATGTTGATTCAAAGAAAAATGCTTGATTTGTTGTCAATTTTTTTTTTTGATATGATGTTGCTTATCTAAAATGTCGATATGATGCCCTAGATATGAAAATTGTGTCGATATGAAATTTGATGATAGAACCAATGTCGATATGAAACTGATATGATGATGCCCCCTCGAGAGATTGTTCATTCCTTAAGGGCATGAATGATTTCTTGAAAGAAGAAGAATGTTATATGAAAGATAGAATAGTGAATAGATTGATGACATGTATGGGTTTGATTGGATTGATAAGATTGATGGGATTGATAGAATCGATAAGATTGACATCAAGTCTGGTTTCAGGAATGACACCTCCTAAATAAGACAAAGATGATCAAAACGTCTAGTTTCAGAAACCGTATATCTTGTATAAGACATCATCAAAACGTCTAGTTTCAAGAAAGATAGATCCTTTAAAAGACATGATAAATGACAATTGGATAAATGATGAAGAAATGAAGCTGAAGAAAGATTCCATGATGATGTGATAGATATGCATGTGATGGATCTAATGATGAAATATGATGATGTGACTAAATACAATGATATGCCACTAAATGCAATGATTAAAATGATATGCTACTAAATGCAATCTAATATGTACACATTAACATGATAATGAAGCTAATGCTTGATATGATATACAATGATAATGCAACTAAAGCAAGATTAAAATGAATTTTCATTCCCAAATGTTGCCATTTGTTTGGATCAAACTATCAGTGTTTCCTTTGTTTTCATCATCAGGCCTTGATATGTTGAAACTTGATACAAGCATTGTGGTATAATTAAACCATAATGACCTGAGTATAACTTACATAGATTTTGATATTGCAAGGTAGCACAAGCGTCGAGGTATAATTGAACCAAGACTTCCTGAGTGTTGATTGCTTAAACAAACAAGATCAAACAAGAGTTAACCTTAGGCCAATGCAAATCTGAAATGTCCTTAGCAATATGCCACCTGATTGCTTCATAGGACAAATTTGCATGGTAAAAGGCTGAGCACTCACATATAGTAGACAAAGAAAACATCACGTTCCTTCCTTGCTTCTCTAGTCGTGAGACATCCTGGAGGTGCTCAGGGGATATGATAAGAAAAAGATCAAAACCACAAGTAAACATGCATGCTATTTGAAATGTATTTTTGTCACATAAAACATCTTGCAATTATGATCTTTGTTTATCTGTAATCAGTTCAAAGAGCCTTGATGTTTTTGCTCTTATGTTGATATGTTCCTCGTTGATTGCCATGATCCTTTTTTTTTTCTTAATGCACGTTTGATCTAATGCTAAAACTCAAAGGTGAGATTCCCCTAGCAAGGTCAGTATTTTGCCCCCACTTTAGATACTACTCAATATGGATATGTACAACTGATTACCAAGCCATGGTAGGATATGATGGAGATAACTGTTTAGATAAGCAAGGATAGTGACTACGCTAAGTATGTCCGAGATAGGTGTTGCATAACAAAGTGTTCTTTGATGGCCATTGGCCTAGATCAGATGGTGCCAAGATATGTACACACACTTATAGATGGAGGAGCTGCTTATCACAAGTAGCGCTTGTTGCCAGGTTTTCACCACTTGTTTTATTGCACTTTTTGATTTGATTTTCATTTTTTATTTTTTTTCTTGCTTTTAATTTTTTTTTTTAAGTCACAAAGGCACTTGTTTGCCAGGTTTTCACCATAGTGACGATTTTGATAGATTTTTTTTTTTTTCGCTTTTTTGCTTGATCCGTGCATTGGACGACTCAAGTGTAGAATTTCTTCAGAAGAATGCTATTGGTAGGATCGTCGAGCATGCCCCCTTCTGATGTTGATAGTTGATAGGCCCCTAATCCATAGGCAACTATGATGGCAAATGGTCCCAACTAGTTGGGATCAAACTTTCCCTTCTTCTATCAGTCTTGTTAATTGTGGGGATTCTCCTTTAGGAAAAGATCACCAACTTTAAAAGCCCTACGAATGACCTTATGGTTATAGCTTCTACACATTCTTTATTGATATGCCTTGAGATGGTCATAGGCACGTTGTCGTCTCTCATCAAGAAGCTCTAGTTCCTACAACCTATTCACCCGATATTCCTCATCTGGGATGAGGCCTTTCAAAGATACTTGGAGAGATGGGATTTCTACCTCAAGAGGAAGAATTGCTTCTAGACCATACACCAATCAATATGGTGTAGCCTCTGTAGGTGTCTGGATACTAGTACTATATACCCAAAGTGCTGGATTGATTTGCACATGCCAGTCTTTGCCAACATCATTTATTGTTTTCTTGAGGATTTTCAAGATTTCTTTTGTTTGATTCTTTTGATTGGCCATTCCCTTGAGGATAGTACGGTGTGGAAAAGTGATGTTGGATATTGAATCACTCACATAGCTCTTGTACATCCCGATTCTTGAAAGGACATCCATTATTTGTGATGATGGAACTAGGGATGCCATATCTGCAAATGAGAAAGTTGAGGATGAATGATGAGATCTTTCCAGTCACGGTGGTCATTGGGACTGCTTCGATCCACTTGGTGAAGTACACGGTAGTTGTGATGATGAAATTGTGTCCATTTGATGAGGAAGGATGATTATTTCCCACTAGATTGAGTCCCCATTGACAGAAAGGCCAAGATGTGGTGAATGGTTGCAATTCCTATACTAGCGCATGTATGAGGTTACCATGAATTTTGCACTTAGGACATTTCCTAGAAAATTGATAGGACTCTCTTTCCATTGTTGGCCAATAATATCCCATTCTCAGAAGTTTCTTGGGAAGAGTAGGACCACTTGAATGTGTACCACAAATACCTTCGTGAAGCTCCTATAAGGCAAAGTTAGATTCGTTATGATCAAGGCATTGAAGAAGAGTACCATCTAGACCTTGGCGGTAAAATGTGTCAGTAGTTAAGGTATAGCGGCTGGTTCGTCAGATGAAGCTTCATTTTTGGTTACGAGATAGGTTGGATGAGAGTGCAATGTTTTTGAGATAATCATAGATCTTCCTGTATAGAGGGGAATTTGAACTAGTTAGGGCACATATGACTTGGGATGCAAAATTATCATAGGTTGGGAAAAACAATTCCTACACTAGGAATTCGTAATGATTCTGTTTATCTGGAATTTGTAGAAGCAATGCGATAGTGGCCATTGCATCGGCAACTTTGTTTTCCAATCTCAAAATTTTCTCAAAGTTGATGTCCACAAAGTACTTTTTGAAATCATCCACAATTCTCTTGTAAGGCATTAGCTTATCATCTTTTGTCTGATAGTCATCATTGATCTGATTGATAACTAATTGAGAATCCCCATAGACTATCAATTCTATGATTATCCATTCTATAACAAATTTGATTCATGTTACTAGGGCTTCATATTCGACAATGTTGTTGGTGCATGGAAACATTAGTCGGTAAGATTGGAATTGTGTGCCCTTCTAGAGTGACAAACAGGATGCTGACACCCAATCCATGTTGTGTATAAAATCCATCGAAGTTTAGGGTCCATTGCTTGGGTGTGATAGTGAGAACATCCATATCTGGAAATTCCACCTATAGTGGGTGGTGGTCTAGGAGTGGTGCTTCTGCTAGTTGATCTGCAATTGCTTGTCCTTTGATATCTCGTCGTTCTGTTTATTAAATGTCGAAATCAGTGAGGATCATGACCCATTTAGCTAAACTTCTTGCGAGAGTAGATTTGTTGAGTAGATACTTAAGAGGATTAATTTTTGCTACTAGCTTTATTGTGTGGGCTAGCATATAGTGTCAGAAATTTTGAGAGGAAAACACCACTGCTAAGAAAGCCTTTTCGATGAATGTATAATTGTGTTCGTATTTGTTCAAAGTATTGCTAATTTAATAGATAGCACTTTCTTTGTCTGTTGGATCTTCTTGTGCTAGAAGTGCCCCCAATGATACTTCTATTGCTGATATATAGAGGATGAGTAGATTTCCTGCTATTGGTGGCACCAAAACTGGTGGATTCATCATGTATTGTTTGAGCTGGTGGAATGATTCTGCACATTTGTCTTCCCATCTAAAAAGAACATTTTTATGTAGTAGATGTGTGAATGGAAGATATTTGTCTGCTAATTGAGAAATGAATCATCTGATGGATTGTAGCCGACCTTGCAGAGATTTGAGTTGGCTAATATTCTTAGGAGGTGGTATCTCCATGATAGCCTGTACCTTTGTTGGATCCACCTTGATGCCTTTTTTTGATACTATGTAACCAAAGAGTTTTCCAGATGTGACTTCGAAAACACACTTCTTAGGGTTTAATCTGACATTGAATTGTTCCATTCTTTGAAAGATCTTATCTAGGATTTCTAGGTGTTTTGCTCTTGTGAATGATTTGGATAGCAAGTCATCTACATAATCCTCCATGAAAGTATGCATCATGTCATGGAAGATTATTTTCATGACCCTTTGATAAGTTGCATCAACATTTTTCAAGTCAAAAGGCATGACGTTACAACAATATGTTCTCCATGGATAAGTGAATGTAGTTTTATCTTGATCCTCTGGAGCTATCTTGATGTAGTTGTAGCTAGAGAAACCATCCATGAGGGATAGAATAGCATGCCCTGCTGTTAGGTCAACAATAATGTTGATGCTTGGCAAAAGAAAGTCATCTTTCGAACATGCTTTGTTGACATCCCTAAACTCTATACAGATTCTGATGCTTTTGTTAGGTTTAGAAATTGGTACAATGTTTGAGATCCATTCGACATAGTCTATAGGTTTGATGAATCTGACATCTAATAACTTCTTCAACTCTGCTTTGACCAATAATGCCACATGTGGATTCATTTTCCTTAATTCATGTTTGATAGGTTTATCTCCAAGAGAGATGGACAAATGATACATTATTAGATTCATTTCTACCCCTGGCATTGTTAGGCCCAATATGGAAAGCTAATGTACTGAGAGGGGAGGGGTGAATCAGTACTTCAAAACTTTTCTTGAATAATAACTTTACTGTTATGCATAAACAAAATAGTGCAGTAACATAAACTAAAGTTAAAACAGATAGATAACAATCATAAATGATTCACTCCATAACACATATATTTTGGTTATGCAGAAACTCTTGGTTAGAGAGAAAAATTGCGGTGGGGATGGCACCCACAACTTCACTACTGCAATAATAAAGAGTGCTTGGTTAGAGCTACATTTTAGCTATTTCTGATAGCTTACCCTGTTAGGAGTAACAAGATCTGATAGATCTACCTTGCTAAAGGATTTTACAACATTTATTCTGAATGCTGCACCTGGTTAGAGGCTTTACAATTTATAGACTTGATTAGAGTATTTTACCCTGTTAAAGGTTTCTCTTTCAACTTCACAATATTACAATAAAATCATTACAAATATCTGCAACTTTACATTTGAAATGTTATAGCAGATTCTATGTGCTCAGAATAGATTACCTTGCTTATAGCATACCTCAGTAACCCATATAGTAACTTGATAAACCCTTCTGTTTACTCTGTTCTTTGACTGTTCTCTGAAAACCTTCTCGGTGACCACTGTGTCTCTATAATAGTCTTCTTACATGTGTACACACCCTTAACTAATGCTGTATAAATAGATCTCTTAAGATGGTGATCCAATTCATTGCTTCAATCTTATAAACAAGATTCCTTGAATGAATAACTATACAAAATATTTCATTGGTTAGATTGATCTCAAAGTCATACACAATCTTCTGGTGCAATTTCCAATGTAATAACGGTTAGATGTGCCTCGATCTTGTAACATGTTTTCATATGCATGTCTAGGTTCAATGTATCTAGTAACACGTTTCACTTGGTGTATATTAACTCGGTGTGTCATCTTTGCTGCTTGGTAGTCATAAAAACATACTCGATAGACAACTCAGTGCATACTGCGTTCTGTGACTGCTTTCCTCTGTAATCGACTAGACTGTGCATACCGACTTCTCTATGTGTACCGACTGCATGATTTGGTAGTGTTAACCGACTAGAGTATATAGTATGACTTTGAATATAAAAACTAATGGCAATTTGATAAGTAGTAACAATCTCCCCTTTTGACATTAGTTGAGATGTTTGACAAAAACTACTTTCAAAGTCATAACTCAAAAAAATCTATATACTTTGCAAAATGACTATACTTGACAGTATATACAATAGTCAATGAAATAGTATATTCAGATATACTCTCCTTATCATTATACTATACATAACTCTGATTTTTGCATGCTCGGTTCTGTGTTTGTGTGCTCTGCTTACTGTCCTTGGATACTCTGCATACTCTGCTCGGTATACTCCTCTTGTATACAATACTCTGAATACTGTATCAAAACTGTATCACAAAACTGTATTACCAAAACTGTATTACTCCCCAAATATATAGTATTACTCCATATATTGTATTACTCCCCCTTTTTGACAAACATCAAAAACTTAATTTCCATCCGGGGGTGGTAATTGATCAAAAATAGATTTATACTTCTTCCAGACGTCGGTGAGAGGGGAAAAGAGTGCATCTTTTACACTTTCCATTAAAGAATTTTGTGCTTGAATATTAGCCAAGAGTGATATTAAGCCATCAAGAGTGCTTCCCTCTTGTGTAGTAGATAGGCGTGTGGCTCGGTTAATCTGTTCTTGAACTGATGAAAGATGAGGAAGGAATAATGTTTGGAGTGTCATTATATCCATCCGGATCTTATGTTCTGCATTTCTGAGTTCTAGTTGTTGAGCCATGAGCTGTTGAAGCTTAGTATAAATTTTTTGAACTGAATTGGGCTTAGGAGTCAACTTATTTGAGAGATCGGTGATCTCTTTCTCAATTGCATCAGTTTTATTCTTGATATCTTTAATGAATATAGAAAATGTACAAAGTTTTGAAATAAATAAAGAATATGCTTGAGTTGAGGGGACAACTCAACAATGAATTTGACAAGTTTGACTTTGCCAATAGCTAGAGATTTTTGTACCTCTTCAATCATTTTTGCAGTAAGCTCCTTGTCTTTTAGCTTGCTCAAGTACTCAGATGCATCAACTCCGGATGTTTCTATTTGATTTAGGAGTTCATCCAGTTAAATGTGGATGGCTGCATCGGTTGACACTGTAGCTGTAGGGAGCATATCAGATAGCAGTGTCTTCACCTTCTGAAGTACTTTATTCTTCTTTTGTATGGCCATCTATTTTTCTTGTTCGGCCTTTGCTTTGCATAGTTCACCAAAATCATTGAGTGCTTGCTCCTTTAATTTTGATATATCCACATTGGGCAACACTATTGGTTTAGATAAATCAACTTTGAAGCTATGCTTTTTCACCTTCTTCTCTTTACCTTTGGTCGGTCAGACCAAGACAATAGCTTGAGAGGTTTGCTAACCCTTGGTAGGTTGCTCGGTAGAGGCAACACTTTGGTTTGTTCCTATAGCTGCTGTGGTGTCTTTTGGTGTATCGGTACTGGGTGTCTCAGCTGCTACATTTTTGGTGCTCGAGGGTGCTTGAGAAGTCTAGTCTTGAGTAGTCTCTTCTCCTATTATAGACTTGTGACCTTCAGTGCCTTGTGCTGTATCCTGAGGAGCTTCGGTAGAGACAGGTTGAGTGATCGGTGGATAAGGCTGAACTTGTTCTAAAACGGATTCACTAGATACAAGTTTTGCATATGTAGTGCCTTCTATCATCTCCTGCTCCTGTTCCTCTGTATTCACGACATCTTCATTAATTTGAATAGTGTCAACTGGGTCGTAGCATCAGGACCGTGCTCAGTGACATCAGGATCTTGCTCGGTGACATCAACGATTTCAACTTTAGATTGTTCATCGACATCTTTGATTTTGAAGATTTCCTGCCATTTTGCTTTTGTCTCATTTTCTACATCAATATATAGCCCATTCATCAATTTTAAGGCTCTCTGTTTGACAAGAAATTTTGAATTGTAAGTTGTCAAGTGTTCCTTTATTTCTGCTACAGACATGTCAAGAAATAGATGGACTAGACTTCTTTCTCTAATTTGTTTCTCTGAGTCCATTGCATATTTCCACCTGTTATCAATATGTAAGTAAAGTTCATTCGGAAGTGACTTTACTAGTTCCAATGGAGCTAGTCGAAACTTTAGAAGTGTACAGATGACAGCTTCTTCAATTTGTCGCTTCTCATCATTATTTCTTGTTTCATACTTGACATATCTAAAAGAACCAAATCCACCATATTCTTTTAGATTGGCACAAAAGTTTTCAACACTATGTATATTTACCTTCTTGCTTTTGATAATTTGGAATTTGTTGGCATCCTCAGATTCTGTATCACTAGACTCTTTTGCCAAAATGAGTCTCCGAGTAGATTTCTTGTAGGTCTTGGTTACCTTGGGAGCAGTAATTATCTTTTGTTTCTTACTCGGTGATGCAACTGATGCTCTTGTATTAGGTCTATTTGTTGGAGGAGTCAGTAGGTGCTTTGAAATGTCCTGTTTCTTTCTTTTCAATACTTTACCCTTAGGCAGTTCGGTGCTCAATGTTATTGCTGCCTCTTGAACTTCTGATGCCTCTTCGGTGATGGTAAGAGCACCTTTGACAGGTGTGGAGGAATATTCTTCTCTGAATTTCTCCGTTAAAACCTTTATCATCTTTGTTGCTTTCCTTGTAGCTTTGGGTACTACAATGCTCATGTTTACTTTTCCCTTCACCTCTTCATAGGTTCCATGCCTTGGTAATGAAAGATAGGCATCAATTTGCTGTTGTGTGACATCAAAGTCAATCTCGTAGCCCATAGGTGGCAAAGATTGAGTCCTTGGTTCCACAACATTCACATAATAGTAATCAGTATCTACCTCAAAGCATATATCATCTTTATATTTCTCCACTAGCTAAGGTGGAATCCGGTACCTGTTGTACATCTTCTCTTGAAATTTGCTGAAATAATCATCCATAATGTCATTGAAATTATCACCTAGCATCTTGATAAAGTCATTAATCTGATGGGTGATTGGTTGGTGTAGCTCCCAAACTACTTTACCGACCGATGGAAAGAATTTTTCAAAGTAGAAAAACATGCATACAAGAAGTGAACCAAACTTTAGTGTATTTGCCGAGTTGTTCTTCTTTGGCTTCCTTATTATGTTTAGGTTCTCAAATAGGTTCTTCAGTAATACTTCACATAAGTCAATCTTCAGTCCCTTTTTCACAATTTTATAAGCTATGTCAACTGCGGCACAGGGTACACTGTTTTCCCTTGCAGATTGGAAGAAACAGTAACCGATTACTCTAATGGCAAACTTAAGTTCTGCATCAGTGACATTGTTCAGTTTTAATCCTCTGTAATCAAATTCAACTCCAGTTAAACTGATTAATTCCTTCTGTGATATCATTTTCTGTGCTCGTGCATGATCATAGATAGGATAACCGGTGATCACATGAACGATTTACTTGGTGATTTTGAATGGTTGCTCTTCTAGCCACATGAAATCATCATGAACTCTGTTTAGAGAAAACTTGACCCATTGGGGCTTGAACACACGAGGGTAGGTTAGGGCTTTAGTCAATCCTTTGATCTTGATGTGTTCATACTTGCTATTCAATTTACCATCTGTGCATAATTCATCATAGGTATTTCTTATCTTAACATGACCGAGATCTTCAACATGACATTTGGTGAAGAATCTAACATCTTCAACTAACAAGACTCGATCCGGGATGAGTGAAAAGGCGGTTTTGTCATCCGGTTCAGAGGCGACTTTAGGAGTCAAAATGTATTTCAGTGATGGCTTCTCTACATTCTTGACAACTATGGGATCTTGGATCTTGGGCGCCATTGTAGATTTCAGGTAAAACTTAGCAAACTATCCTCAGGGTTTGATGGTTTACAAATGACAGACACTTCACACTCAGCAGATAATAACAATTTGATAAGACCGGTAAACCAGCTTAACAATGCGATGAGATTTGATGTAAATACCTTGAAATTTGGTCTAAATGAGGTTTGATCACCTTGATTCACTCTGCTTTGCTCTTTCAAAAACTTGGTGAATGTAAATGACCACGAAAATGATTTGAAGTACACAAAATACCTTATCGGGCTCCGTGCGGGTTAGGTCAAAAGATTAAATGCACTCGGTTCACCTTTAACCGATTTACTCACTTTTTTTTGTTTTAACCAAGTAACCAAATTTTCTTCATTTACCGACTTGACAGGCTTCCTGTAAAGTACTTTTGATAGAATTTTAGACTCATTAACGCATCTTAACTATGCAGATTTTGAATTTTGTACATAATAGAATAGGAACTATTATGATTTTAACCTTCAGAGAATGCAGTCCCTTCATACCTTTGCTGATTAATTTGGAATAGGTGCACCTAACTCAGTAGGTAAGGTGCTTTCTTCATTTGACACAATTTCCTTCTTTGTCCAAATCATCTTTAATTTTTCTTTTATTTCTTCAGTGTCTCCTCTAGGTTGATCTCTGCAATCTCCAGCTAAATGTCCAACTTTGTGACAATTAAAACATGCCATACCAGGATTTATCCATGATCTTCGGTTGTTCATTCCAAACCTTATAAAACACTTGGCACTAATATGTCCATATCTTCCACAACATTCACACCATATCCTTGTATTGTAATCCCATGGTACTGCTGCATATTGTCGGTAAGGATTTGTGTGAGTTCGGTAACCTCTAGTGTTTGCTTGGTGTGTAGACCACATGTAGTTCTTTTGCTTAAGCTAGCACTTCTCAGTACTATGTCCATATCTATTGCAGTTTCTACAAAACCCTTTGAATTTTGCCTTCTGATAGTTGTTAACAGACTTTGTCCTACATTGATTAGATGTGTGACCATATTTATTGCAATTGTAACAATAATCATTGGACTTAGTGATATTTGGTTGCTTACCTTTTCTGATTTGGCATATGTTGGCAGTGTGACCTTGATTTCCACAGTAGTAGCAAATATGCTTCTTTCTTTTTATGTTATTCCTTTTTCCAGCTTGCTTTGATGATTCTCCTCTCTCGGTAGTATGAATTCCTTTCTTGGTAGAGTCTTTTCCTTTGTAACTAAGTCCTGCATCTTTGTTGGGTCTTCTTGTATTCAATTGCTCATCCAACATCTTTGATGCTTCATAACTCTTCTTCAGTGTTTCTTTGGATTTCTCCTCTGTTTCAAGTTCATCGGTCAACCTTGATACTTCAAGTTTCAATGCTTGATTTTCATCATTCTTCATAATTGCTTCATGATGTGCATAACCTAGTTGATCTGTCATATTTTGTTGAATCCCAATCAATCTTGTGATTTCATCATTTTTATCAGATACTAAGACTTCAAGTTGTTGTTTCTCTCTTTGTAGATCTCTTTCTTTATCCTCAACCGTCCTTAATGCATCTAGATTTTCAGTCATTTGTGTGCTGAAATGTTCATATTCTGTTTTCATTGCTTTTAGTTGATCAGCCAGTGCTTTGTTCTTTTCTTTCAATACTCCAATCATTTCTTCAGTTTCTTTAGATATACTATTCTTAGATGATGTCTCAATTTGTTCCACTAACTCTTGAGAATCCTGCAAGTCATCAGATAATCTTCTTCTTACTTTTAGAGATTTTTGCATTTGCCTTTGCATGTCTGCAATCACTTGATTACCATGATCCAACTCTTCTTGCAAATATACAATCCTCCGAGATTGTTTGTAGCCTTCCATTGATAAGATCTTTCTTTTTAGGCAGTTAAACCCTTTTCCAAGATTGAAGCTCTAATACCAATTGTTAGGCCCAATATGGAAAGCTAATGTACTGAGAGGGGAGGGGTGAATCAGTACTCCAAAACTTTTCTTGAATAATAACTTTACTATTATGCATAAACAGAATAGTGCAATAACATAAACTAAAGTTAAAACAAATAGATAACAATCATACATGATTCACTCCATAACACATATATTTTGGTTATGAAGAAACTCTTGGTTAGAGAGAAAAACTGTGGTGGGGATGGCACCCACAACTTCACTACTGCAATAATAAAGAGTGCTCGGTTAGAGCTACATTTTAGCTATTTCTGATAGCTTACCCTGTTAGGAGTAACAAGATCTATTAGATCTACCTTGCTAAAGGATTTTACAACATTTATTCTGAATGCTGCACCTAGTTAGAGGCTTTACAATTTATAGACTTGATTAGAGTCTTTTACCCTGTTAAAGGTTTCTCTTTCAACTTCACAATATTACAATAAAATCATTACAAATATCTGCAATTTTACATCTGAAATGTTATAGCAGATTCTATGTGCTCAGAATAGATTACCTTGCTTATAGCATACCTCGGTAACCCATATAGTAACTTGGTAAACCCTTCTATTTACTCTGTTCTTCGACTGTTCTTTGAAAACCTTCTCGGTGACCATTGTGTCTCTGTAATAGTTTTCTTACATGTGTACACACCCTTAACTAATGCTATATAAATAGATCTCTTAAGACGGTGATCCAATTCATTGCTTCGATCTTACAAACAAGATTCCTCGAATGAATAACTATACAAAATATTTCATTGGTTAGATTGATCTCAAAATCATACACAATCTTCTGGTGCAATTTCCAATGTAATAACGGTTAGATGTGCCTCGATCTTGTAACACATTTTCATATGCATGTCCAGGTTCAATGTATCTAGTAACACGTTTCACTCAGTGTATATAAACTCAGTGTGTCATCTTTGCTGCTCGGTAGTCATAAAAAGATACTCGGTAGACAACTCGGTGTATACTGCATTTTGTGACTACTTTCCTCTGTAACCGACTAGACTGTGCATACCAACTTCTCTATGTGTACTGACTGCATGATTCAGTAGTGTTAACTGACTAGAGTATATAGTATGACTTTGAATATAAAAACTAATGGCAATTTGATAAGTAGTAACAGGCATGTCAGCATAAGACCAAACAAAGTTGATTTGCTTCTCTTTGAATAATTGGATGTAGTCCAGTCATTCTTGTTTTGTCAGCGATTCTGCCAGATTTATGGTTTTTACTACTGCTTTAGTGCTGATATTTATTGATTGAGTTGGCTCAATCATGATTGGTGACCTCTCCTGGTAATGTTCAGGAAGAGTGTCAAGCCTCTCATCTTTAGGTGCCTCAAAGAGGTTTTCACCCTCCGATACTTCCTTTCTTTTTACTTTTTTGTTTTTGTGATCTAATACTGCCATTAGATGGTTTTCATCATTAGATCCATTTTTTATTATACTTTTATGACTGAGAGACTTGGCACTCCCCTGATTCCATATATCGTTATGTGGTTCACTGGTGGAGCATGTTTCCGGGTTAACTGAGCAAAGGTATTGAACAATGGTCTCATCGTTTGGGAATATAGGTATATCATGTTGCTCGGGTTCTTCACAATCTATGAGGTCAGGATATATGAGCAGTAGGGAGTCATTTGGCGGGTCAAGATCAGATGCGGTAAGTTTCATGATAGAGATATTATCATAGTTGGCTGGGACATCGGTGAGGTCTATGATATTCTCGAGGTCTTCAATGGTACTCTCATCAACAGTGCCTCATTCATATTGTCGCTGCTCATTCTCACTAGCCTCATATATATGTTGTGGTTCGAATTCAAAAGATCGAGATCTTGATCCTTGTCCCTCATGAGAAATGGGTGTATATGCATGGATTGTATCCACTCCAATATCCTTTGTAACATTAGTACAAGTATTCCACTCATACTCATTGGAATCAGTTTTAGAATCACTATCCCAGGTTACCTCACTGAATCTAATAGGTATATTGTATGGTGAGAAAAATTACTGATAATTGACACAAGTTTAGTAGCTTGTTCTGATTCGGGATCAGTGTTTTCTTGTACTCTTTGAATTTGTTCGTACACCATTTCTTTTCCGTGAGTATCCATTTATTTAGGTTGTGGCTCAACCTTGGTTTGATCAGGTTCTTGTACATGATGTATTTTTTTATAAGAAGCTTCCTCCTTTTGAATAGCGAGTTCTTCTTGTCGTTTCTCATCTTCTTCATTCTTTTGTTCCTTGCTTGTCTTTTCTGCTACTTGGTTTAGTTCTTCTTTCCATGAGTCTTTGATATGTTTTTTATTTTTTTTACATTGAGGTCTTTGATGATGAGCTTTCTTTTGTATAGGTGGAACATGTTGGCCAACCCAAGTCTTGTTTTGTCTTTTGCAAATTGTGAATGAGGCTATATGGGTTCTATGATGCCTTCTTGATGCTTGCCAATAGGTCCTTTTCCTTTGTATCCCATTCATTGCATGATCCAGAACCCATATCCATACTATTTTGTTGGTATGGCCACTTCTATGGTAGCAGCCCTAATTTCTTCTTATCCTTGTATAGCCACCTAAGGATGTCTTTATTTTTTGATTCTTCAACCAGTATGCCTATTTGGATAAATTTACCATCAAACTTGGTGATGGGTTGTGTTTCCTGATGTCTTGATGTGGAAGGTTTTCCATAAGACCTTGGTGAAGTTGGCAATTTAGATAGACACAAGGGTTCAAAAGAGTACTCCCCCATGCCTTGGTCTTTTATTTTCGTCTTTTGCTTGAAGTTCATGGATAAAGACTTGAGTTATTCTTGATGGTTGGATGCTGAGGAAGCTTGGGCCTCCCTGTTGTGTGGAACCAGGCTATCTTGAGCTACCCCCATAGCATTGCAGTACTGAAAAGGTTTATTATATGCAGATATTGAAATTTCTGGTCAATTGTAGGGGAAATTGATACATTGATGGTACGTGGAAGGCGTCACTTGCATTTCATGGATCCATGGATGAACCAATAGTATATTATATGTCAAGTCTATGTCCAAGACCTGATACATGGTGTCTCTTTATACAAGACCCACTTGAATGGGTGGTATTACAGTTCCTTTAGATGATCTCTATTCATCATCATAAGATTTGATAGTGATTTTCTTTTTGGGATCAAAAGCTTGCCCAGAGAAGCCCAATGCATGGATAATCTTTAGAGTACATATATTGAGACCAACTCCTCCATCTATTAATACTCTTTTTACCCGATGTAAGACCTCGATATGGAGTAGGGTGTTATGCGGATGACTCAAGGAGACATCATTGTGTTTGGAAAAAGATATGTTATGTGGCACCATGGCTTGGAACCGATTGATATCCAGATTGTTTGGAACCATTGTTTCTACAAGAGATTGTTCCAATATATCCTTGTGTCTTGGTGAAAGTTTGGGCAATCATAGTATGGATATCTGAGCGGGTGTCCTTTGTAATTGGTCAACCAAGTTATAATGAATTTTGGGGATAGCGGTTGTTTTCGATGTACTCCCCTTCAAGACATTTCTGAGCCCACATTGTCACATTTAGCAACAGATTTTCTTGTTTGCCTTTGATTTTTATTACATTCACTTGATTGTCATATGTCAATATGTGATTTATGATGATGTCATATATGTAATTGATGCAGGCTCCTTTGTTGTTGTTTGACATTGATGTTCCTCCCTTGTTGTAATTAGGAAGAAGATTTTTGAAAGCCTCATGGTCATCATGTTAGATAGTTCAAATAACTGGAAGACAACTGAGAGGGGGGGGGGGGGGGGGTTGAATCAATTGTCTCGGACTACCAAAACCATAAGCAATTTAAAATTTAATACCAGAACCCAAAACATTAATATCGGAATAGGAAATAAACCAATTACATAACTACAAACCATGTCGCCCTTAGACCAAATAAATAATATTTAACACATAATACATCCCGAAAATACATCAATAGGTCCTATCCACATGTTACATTAAAGCTGGTCCATAACTTAGATCAACCGGGACCAAGTATAGGTCCACACGCCACAAAAATGATCTCCAACCACCAAGTCTTGAACATGATCTTCGACAACATCCTGCAACTCCACCAGAAGCTGCACCAACACCACTTATACAATTCATCAAATATCTCCACCAAAAGCTCCATCAGTGAAACCCTTGCTGGAACTAGAAACCAATCTTCTACGCAGGCAGGATATCAACCGATTACTAGACCAAAACCAACTGACCAAATATGAGCATGAGTGTCATGAACAAGCTGATTCTATCACCAGATTATACTGGAAGCTATTGGATCATGCCAGATCCAAGTTAACCAGAAAACACTCAACCTGCTGGAACCAGAAGGGTGCCGGTAAAGTATCCAAACAACTAGTCTTGCCATCAATGACAAAACACCAATGCAACACATAATCAATTCCACCTAATGGCCAACAATATCCCCCTTTGGCATTGAAGGCAACACTAGATGTGAAAAACATCTAAGTACCAATAAATGCCAAACAAGTGTCCCCCAATGGAAGACAACCAACAAACTCCCACATATAGCTCTGAATATCAATATCTCTCCCCTTTACTTTTATTATTCATATCTCTCCCCCTTTGACTTTTTATTTTTCTTTCATTGTCTTTTTCACATTAATATCTCTCCCCCTTTGACATCAATGCTAGAAATATGACAGAAATATCAAAGCAAAAACATAAACCATAAAAGCAGACTACTCCCCCTGAGCAGTAGCATCCCATATCAGTGCTGAAATGAATAGTATCTCTAATAATGCATGCCGAACTGATGCCAAACTACATAAATCAAGTCTCTACCAGAGGGGCAAAAACTCCCAATCTACCTCTCAGGTACTCAAATTATTCCTTGGACAAAGGTTTAGCAAAAATATTTGCAAATTGCTCTTTAGTGTTCACATAAACCAGTCTAACTTCATTTGCTTCCACCTTTTCCTTCAAAAAGTTATACTTGATAGATATATGCTTTGTTTTAGAATGAAATACTCGATTCTTTGATATATCAATAGCAACAGAATTATCACAATGAATAACTACCAATGCATCACAATCCACCTTTATATCCTTCAACATTTGCTTCATCCATACAACTTGTGTACAGTTAGTAGCAACAACAACATACTCAGCCTGAACAGTAGATAAAGAAGTACATGACTATTTCTTTCTGATCCATAAAACCAACTTCTTTCCAAGAAAG
Source organism: Cryptomeria japonica (assembly GCF_030272615.1). Classification (NCBI taxonomy): domain Eukaryota; kingdom Viridiplantae; phylum Streptophyta; class Pinopsida; order Cupressales; family Cupressaceae; genus Cryptomeria; species Cryptomeria japonica. Next base: position 645,276,719 of record NC_081407.1, on the reverse strand, counting down.
AAAACTCCACCAGAAGTACTTTTCTAATCATCAACATCTCCAGCCCAATCAACATCTGTATATGCACATAAAGTAAAGTTATCATCCTTAGGGTACCACAAGCCATATTCTAATGTACCTTGCAAGTATCTAAAAATCCTTTTCACCACTATCTCATGATTTTCTCTAGGATCACTCTGAAATCTTGAAACAATACAAACAACATTCATAATGTTAGGCCTAGTCTAAATCAAATAAAGCAGACCTCCAATCATAGATTTGTATCTTGTAGGATTTACCGGTGCAAAAACATCTTTTCTTGTCAATTTCTCACTTGTAACCATAGGAGTACTTACCAGTTTAGAATCTCCCATACCAAATTTCTTCAACAATTCCTTACAATATTTAGTTTGACATATGAAAATACCTTTGTCAGTTTGAGTAATCTGCAAACCTAAGAAAAATTTCATGTCACCAATCATAGACATCTCAAATTCTTTTTGCATATTTTTAGAAAATTCTATGCATAACTTATCTTCACCTCCAAAAATATTGTCATCAACACATACTTTAATAATCATTATATCATTATTAGTGATCTTATAATATAAATTACTGTCAGCACTACTCTTAGTAAAACAAAGATTCAAAAGTATTTATCCAACCTTGCATACCAAGCTCTAGATGCTTGTTTCAATCCATATAAAGCTTTCCTTAACCTGCAAACCATATCTGTGTCATTTGATAGTGAAAAATCATTAGGTTTCTCAATATAAACTTCCTCATCAAGATCCCTATTAAAAAATGCACATTTAACATCCATTTCATAAACCTTGTAGCTCTTATAAGCAGCATATGCAAGAAATAATCTTACAGCTTCAATCCTAGCTACAGGTGCAAAAGTCTCTCCATAAACAATTCCTTCCTTCTGAGAATATCCTTTACAAACCAATCTAGCCTTATTCCTTATAAATTGACTATCCTCATTCAATTTATTCCTAAAAACCCATTTTAGTACCAATAACATTTTTTATTTTTAGGCCGGGGAACCAAGGTCCATGTATTATTTTTCTCAATCTGATCTAATTCTTCTTCCATAGCTTTCAACCAATGTTCGTCTTTACATGCCTCAATTAATGATACCAGTTCAACTTATGAAATTAAACATACCTCATTACTTTCTAGTCTTCTTCTTGTCATCACTCCATTGCACTTATCTCCAATGATCTGATCTTCTGAATGATTCAATCTCACATACCTAGGAGTCTTCTGACTTTCTGTTCCTCTTCCCTATTCTTCAGTTACTCTAGAATTCTCTGATGTTGCCAGAGTAACCTATTCAACTCTCTGTTTCGGTAAAGGTACTACCAGTTCATATATAATCATTTCCACTATCAGTTCCTTCTCATAAACACTGATTTGACTTTTGTTAAGCTCATCTACTTTGACATTAGCACTTTCCAAGATTCTCTGCAATCTCTTGTTATAACATCTATATGCTTTTCTTTCATTAGAATAGCCAAAAAATATGCCTTCATCACATCTAGGATCAAATTTTCCAATGATATCATCTCTCCTGATATAACATTTACTACCAAATTTTTTGAAATACTTAACTGTAGGTGTGTTGCCAAACCACTGTTCTCACTGCTTCTCTCCAGTAGACATGAGGTAGACTAGCTTCCATCATCAATGTTCTAGGAGCATCCAAGATAGTTCTTTTCTTCCTTTCCACAACTCCATTCTGTTGAGGTTTTCGGGGAGCAGAAAATTGTCTTCTTATACCATGCTTGTCACAAAAGTTATTAAAATCACCGCATGTGAATTCTGCACCATGATCTGATCTCAAACATTTAATCTTCAATCTTGTCTCAGTTTCCACTTTAGCCTTAAAGATTTTAAACTTTTCAAATGCTTCATATTTTTCTCTTAGAAAAGTAACCCACATCATTCTAGAATAATCATCAATGATTAGCATGAAATATCTATCACCTTGAAATTTTTTAACTCTAGTAGGGCCACATAAATCAATATGAATAAGATCAAGAACATCATTTGATTTATCTTGTATACTCCTAAAAGAGGTTATGACTTGTTTACCCATTTCACATTCTTTACATACCCGATTATAGGGCTTCATAATCTTAGGTATATCCATAACTTCCTTAGTTGAACTGATCTTTACAATGCAATCAAAATTTAGATGACACAACCTTTTATGCCATAACCAACTCTCATCAATCTGCGTAATCAAACATGTCTTCTCACCAGAGTTCAAATAAAATATATTACCTTTTGTTTGTGTACCAGTTGCAATCTCCAAGCCACATTTGTTAATGATTTTGCATTTTCCATCCTTGAACTGTATTTGAAATCCTTTATCTACCAATTGTCCTACACTCAAAAGATTATGCCTCAAGCCTGCAACATAATAAACATTGTCGGTATTGTTCTTACCATCCAATGATATAGTTCCTTTTCCTTTGATCATACATGCCTTGTCATCTCCAAATCTAACTAGACCACCATCAAATTCTTGCAAAGACATAAACTTCCCTTTATCTCCAGTTATAAGATGTGAACAACCTCTGTCAATTACCAATTCATCCTTGTCTTCAATTTTAGCAACAAGTTCCTTCTCTTCAAGTACATTCTCTTCCTGTGTCGGATCATCTTCCTTGATAGCTAGAAATATCCATTCCTTCCCATTACTGGATCTGCTAGCAGAGTCTTCTGTTGGTTCATCATCTGAATCAGTAATGCCTTCCTCATCCACTATGTAGCATGATTTGTCTCTATTTTTCTTGTATGTATACTTGTTCTCATATCCAGGGTTAGGCTTAAATGATCTTCTAACTCTTTCTTCAAATCTTGAATTTCTTTTAGGACATCTAGATGTAAAATGGCCAATCTTATTACATCCAAAACATTTAAAAGGTGCTTTTCCTTCATACTTACTCCCTATCGGTCCTTTTGATACTCTTCTAGAAAATAGTGCTTCAAGTTGCTCAAACTCATCATCTTCTCTCTTCATATCTTCCAATTCATTTGCATACAAAGCTTTCCTATCTTTCTTACCGGTTGTAGATGTAGATGCATGAAAAGTAGGTTCAGACTTCACAACTCTAGAAGGTCCAAATTCTTCAAGCTTAAAAGCAAATAATTTCCCAACCAAAGTATCTATTGATAGATGTATTAGCCATTGTTCTCAACTGATTAATAGCAGGAGCCTTCATTTTGTAAGCCGGTGGTAGGGCTCTCAAGACTTTTGAAAAAGTTTCATGTTCACTCAGAGTTCCACCACAACATTGAATTCCCATAACAATCTCATTTACCCTTTCCATGAATGCAGTAATCCATTCATCTTCTTCCATCTGCAGGTTTTCATATCTCACTCGTTAACCATCACGTTTATCAATCTTCACTATAGGGTCACCTTCTATAAGAGTCTCCAACTTATCCCATATAGCGTTTCTAGATAATTTGTCAGTTAATCCCATTATTTTCTGATCAGAAAGTGCACACAAGAGGGATTCTCTTGCTCTACAATCATTCTCAAGCTCCTTGTCCAGGTTTGTCGGAGGAGGATTTCTAGATCTTGGATTATAGGGTGTGACACCATTTTGTATGATCTCCCAAATCTCCTTGCCAAGACATCTCAGATGAGTCTCCATTCGAATTTTCCATATTGTGTAATTTGTTCCATCAAGCCTCAGAATATCCATTCGAAAGATAGCTCTAGAAGAACTGGATGAACTTGAACTATTAGTCACCATAGGATCTTCCTCAAGGAGTTAGGATTTCTGCAGAGAGGATCAAATCTCTGATACCAATCATTAGACAGTTCAAATAGCCAGAAGACAACTGAGAGGGGGGGGGGTGAATTAGTTGTCTCAGATTACTGGAACCATTAGCAATTTAAATTTTAATATCGGAACCCAAAACATTAATATTGGAATAGTAGATAAACCAATTACATAATTACAAACCATGTCGGTCTTAGACCAAAAAGATAATATCTAACACATAAGACATCTCAGAAATACATCAATAGGTCCTATCCACACGTTACATTAAAGTTGGTCCATAACCTAGATTAACCGGGACCAAGTATAGGTCCACATGCCACATCAATGATCTCCAACCACCAAGTCTCAAACATGATCACCAAAAGCATCCTGAAACTCCATCAGAAGCTACACCAACATCACTTATGCAACTCATCAAAGATCTCCAACAAAAGCTATACCGGTGAAACCCTCGATGGAACTAGAAACCAATCTTCTAAGTAGGTAGGATATCAACTGATTACCATACCAAAACCAACTAACCAAATATCATCATGAGTATCATGAACAAGCTGATTCTATCACTAGATTATAACAGAGCTTACCAGATCATGCTAGATCCAATTTAACTATAAAAAACTCAACCTACTAGGACCAAAAGGGTGCTGGTAAAGTATCAAAGAGGAGCCTAAACCATAATTTACTCCTCTTGATAAGTGATTTAGAACTAGGTTGTCTCTTATTCAATTTAGTCTTTTGATGAAGACTTCTTCTTCTCAAAATGTGGGGAGTGGTCATACACAAATGATCAATGTTAATTTTTGATGTTTGATATGGATACTTCATTTTGGAAACTCAAGTTTACTTGTCAAGTAGAAGTTTTGTGTGATTCGTTTCCACGACAAAGTGTGTCAAATGATATGAGTCAAGTTTCACGATGTAGAAACTTAATTTAAAAATTTGAGAACCTAACTAGGTATTTGTTTTGATAGGACTTGTTGGATGTTGGAACCTTTGATCATTGTTTTGATACTCCTCAATTTTTTTGGATGAAATCTGATCTCAATATAGTTGAAAATTTGATACCTTTTTTTAAGGTTGCTCGTTGCTCTTTATTTTGAAATTGATTGTTGTATTGATTTATTTGTAAGATATTTTAATGTTTATGACAAGAAGACATAGCACACATGAAAAAATTGGTCATTCCTATGCTAAACATTGAGTGTATGTTTTGTGAGGATGTTTTCAAATCCCCAATGTTATCACTAGTTTGATTTACAACAAAAGACACATTAGATAGATTCTTTATTCAAAAGGTCATTGACAATATCATATCCCACTAGTCTCAATACACCATCAACTCAAACAACCTTGTTACCCCCCACAGGGAACCCTTTTTTTTTTTGCCTTTTGCTAGAAATTAACCCAAAGTGAATTGATTCACAGTTGAGTAGTTATCTTGGTAGATATATGGTGAGTGATCTTGGGGGCAGATTCTTCCCCACCCTTGCACTATGATATTACCAATGTATGGCAATTGACTTAGCTCAAAGTTTCTACTTCTATGGTTTGTAATCAGGCTTCTGTTCGGTCTTTAGTGATAAACTCTCTCGGGAGGCTTCTTAACTTTTAGAACAAAGGATTTATGTATCTTAAAGATACTGGAGAAGGCTAATCATTGAGAAAAACCATTGGAGGGGATTTTCACCAGTCTCCACATTTGTTTATAGTGGGTTAGAATATTTGGTGATAAAGCCATTGCCCACTTGGGTCGTACCCTTCTCACTAGCCCCCTCAAGGCTTCGGGAAGGCAGACCTTCTAAAGGATTTAATTGCTTGAAGTAAAAAAAAGCATAAAAGAGTGGGTTTGACTTTTTGATCACCCAATTAAGGGGAGAGCATACACCTACCACTCAAAATAAAGAAAACAATGACTCTTTTAAACCCTCAGAGCAATAATTTTCTAACTTCTAATTGGAGATGTTTCTCCAAACAAGCATGGTGTTCTTTTTAGCCCTTCATAAAAAAATGTGTTTTTCAAAACTTTGGAAAATAAACCTAGTCAACAAAATAAAAATCGTGTAACCAATCGTCAATGAGGTTCTTTTTATTTTGTACCAAATAAAATGAGGTTCTTTTTAGTTTGCACCAAAATGAAAATGCGATCCTTTTTAACTTTGCAAAAAAGAAGAAGGTTTGTTTGTAGTTATTTTTAACCTTTTGCAAAATAGAAAGTGAGGTCTTGTTTTAAACATCAAAGAAATGATGAGGTTCATTTACTCTGCACCAAAATGAAAGTGAGATCCTTTTTAACTTTGTAAAAATAAAGGTTTGTTTGTAGTTCTTTTTAACCTTTTGCAAAATAGAAAGTGAGGTCTTGTTTTTAAACACCAAAGAAATGATGAGGCTCTTTTTAGGTCCTTGCAAAATAAAATTCGGTTCTTTTTTTAAATCCCTTTGCAAAAGAAAATTTTGAGAAAATAAATCAAAATCTACTTTAACTCCTTGGAACCTGCAACAAAATTTTAGACCTGCAAAAAACCTCTCAAAAAGTTAGTTCATATGATGGGCTTTACAAGCCTAAAATTTCCTTGTGTTAAAAGAATTAGCTCTCTTCTTGTTACAAAAGTGCTACCCTGGAGAAGGTATGTGCTATTTTGATGATTCCATGTGCTAAGAGAAAGTAAGGCGGATTAGATTAGAAAGGTCCACATATGCACTAGAATATCTGGGCATGAACCTGTGGAAAATTCGTTCAAAATTTGTGGGTTGTCCCATAGTGGGCACCAATTAATGTATGCCAAAAATGTGGTCTTCAACCTGCAAGAAGAAAAACAATTCAAACACACCAATGAATCATTGCATTAGAGTTAGAAATCATACACAAGTTAATGGATTTAAAACTCATAAAATCGCCTCATTGTCCTCTATCTCTAAAGATCTTCAAGATTCAAGGTGACCCTCACTTGGAAGAGAACTTGATCTCTTAGATGAAAACCTAGAGAACAAGATTTTAGTGATGCACTAAGATCAAAATGGATGCAACTAAGATCTTAGCTAAGATGAGATGATAAACGAAGATAGGATGCAAGATGCAAGAATAGATGATTAAGATGTTAAATGTATTCCAAATTGAAGATTAGATGATGCTAGATGAGTTAATTGAACTAGATGAGTGTAAAATACTATGAGATGATATGCTAAAATGAAGCTAAAATGCTAATGCTAAATGGCTTGGATGCTTGAAGATGGCTTGAATGCTTGAAGATGACAAGATGAGCTCCTTAACCTACAAAATGAATATAATTTAGATGCACAAGATTGAGATATGAATTGAAGGAGAAATGAGCTCTATTTATAGAAGAATTAGAGAATTCGATGGCTAAGATTGAATTGGCTTAAGGAGGGTCAAGATTGAAAGTTATCAATCCATGTGACATTTTCAACCCAATCCCATGTTGACAAGTGTCACCATGAGATTGCTAGAGAGGAGAGGGAGGAGGCATTAAATTATTTAGAAGACTTAATGGTTAAACCCATGTGGGCAAATTCATGGAATAAAACTTTAATCCAATGAATAAAGATATTGTCCAAGGGATAAAATCTTGTGCAAAGCTCAATGTGTTGAAAATGTGAAGTTTTGTAAGAGCATTAAAAGCTCTTTGGAGACCTTGGATGTTATCTTGTTGACAGTTAAATAACCTTCAAGAATTTTGTGAGAGTCCTACATATTTGGGGAGCTCAACAAAGTTAGCTTGTTGAAAAGATAAAACTTTAAATGCATTTAGAAGACTTTCTTCCAAAATTAGAAGTGTCTTCCCCAAAATTTAGGGATGTGACCATGATAGAAGAATTAGACTAATTAAGTGGGTTTTGAGAGGTTCTAGAAGAATGCTTAGGAAGTTAATGGAAAATGTAGGAGAATCCAAGTGAGAGAAATAGGAATTTTTAATTAAAATAAAAAGATTTATTTCAACTAAAATGAATGCAACTTGCATTTGGATAGATATTTAAATAAATATTAATTTATGTCAATGTGAATGTGAATTTTGGATTTTATTTAAATAAATCTTAATTTATTTAAATGAGAAAAAGGGGGATAAAGCATTAATTGCTTGAAGACTTTGAGGGAAACCATTAAAGGCTTAAGAAGACTTTAAGGGAAACCATTAAAAGTCTAAGAAGAATCTAGAAGGAAGCCATTAAAGGCTTGAAGACTTTGAGGGAAGCCATTAAAGGTTTCAAGTGGGTGGGGATAAATAGGATTTCAAATAAATAATTTATTTATTTAAAATTGTGGTAAACTTGCATTTGGAAGAAAATGCAAGTGGGTGGAGGAAACTAGGATTTTTTAGATAAAATAAAAGATGTTTTTTTAGCCAAAAGGAGATGCAACTTGCATATGTTGTAAAATGCAAGTGGGGTGAGGGAAATAGGGGTTTTTAGTTAAATGTAAATTTAGTTAAATTGGAAAGGGGATTTTAATTAAATGTTAAATTTAATTAAAATAGAAAGGAGAGTTTAATTAAATGTTGAATTTGATTAAAATGGCTAGAAGGGGATATTTAATTAACTATTGAATTTAATTAAAATGGCTAGAAGGGGATATTTAATTAAATGTTGAATTTAATTAAAATGGCTAAAAGGGGATATTTAATTAAATGTTGAATTTAATTAAAATGGCTAAAAGAGGATATTTAATTAAATGTTGAATTTAATTAAAATGGCTTAGATAGAAGAAAGGGGGAATTAATTAAATCTTTAATTTGATTAATGGTTGATTAGAAGAAAAAAGATATTGATTAAACCTTAGTTTAGTCAGTAGGTGGATTAGGGTAATTAAACAAATATAAATTAATTTAATTATTTGTGCAAGTTTTAGGTGTCTACAATATGTATGTGTTGTAAGCATAAAATTTGATGATACAATGTTTCATCAAGGCTTTTTGTTAGATTGTTTAATGTCTTATCTATCCTTTCACTTTTGCATACATTTCTATATGATTATTTTTAGCTATAATACATGACAAAAATCCTTGTAATATTTTCTCTTTTATGTGCACATTTCCTATTCCAAAGATTTTAATTTAACACAAGTATGGAGGATGGTGTAAATGTTATGGAAAAACCTTTTTAAGAAATCCATTTTGTGTATATCGTGTAATTTTGAAATCATATTCACATCCAATTATTTTTCTAAGGAAATGGTTCTTATATATGCACTTGAAAAATAAAAATAAACATATTTAAATACTAAAAAAATAGTATAGTAGGAAATAATTAAATAAATAGTCAAATATAATTATATTAATATACAAGTTTACATATAGAATTAATAGGTTGAATCCTCTTTTATTTCTACTAAAGAAAAAAGAAACAAGAACTACAACTAGAATTAAAAAATATTTGTTACTAACTCTTAGTAGGTAAAATTTAAATGTTTTTCACTTCTATGTGAAAATTGCTAAACAAAATATAGAACACTTTCCCCTTTTTGATAATTTCTTAGCACTACTATAAAGCTGGTAAAGAAAGGGTACAAAACTATATAAAAGTAGTTAAATGACTACAAGCGATGAAGAAAATAGTGTTATAAGGATTATATATATTTTTTTTTGGAAAAATGGGTAAAGATTTATTCAGAAATCACAGAAATACAAAGATCCGGCCTTAGGCCCACCAAGATAGTAACATAAACTAAAAGGATCCTAAAAAAGCACCATCACCACCACTACAAAGTCCAGTGACCATAGCATTAGATCCGACCGTCAGATATCCAATGATAATACCTTTTCGGAAAGCCCCCAAAAAGATGGTGTGCCTCAAAGTAGGGCCAAAGTTTAACTACTTTGGAATTACACCAAAAACTAGGCTCATCCGGAGCCTCGAAGGGCCTCAAAAATGACAATGAAAAGGAAACAAACATAAAAGGGAAATTGATCCTACACCATTGGGTTCTCTTGCATCATCATATCTTCTAGCATTAACCTTTCTAACGTTTCAAGATAATTAGGAGGTAGATCATCCCTTCCACTAAAATCCCAACCTTCAACATGCTTTGAAGTCCACTTGGCCAAACAATTAGCCACTCTATTCCACTCCCCGGGAATATGACAAAATGAGACAAATTCCAATGTATTACACAGTTGTAAAATTTGTCTAACCACAGAAGCTAATTGCCAACTCACATCATTCAAATTTTGTTTGTTCAACATGTCCACAACAATCTGAGAATGTGACTCACAAATAATCTTCCTCCATCCTAAAGAATAGCTTCACTCAACAACAATCTTAATCGCTAGGGACTCCATAAGATTGTTAGAGTGTTGCCCAATAGAAATAGTGAAGAAAAAAACTGCACAACCATCATCATCTCTACCGATACCTCCAATACCTAGATGTCCAAGATTCCCATGGGAAGAGCCATCTATATTAATTTTTGATTCCCATAGGAGGGGGAATCCACCTTCCATCTCTACTTATCCATTGCTTTGCATGTCGAGATCTATTTCCAGTAGCACAGTCCATTTTAATGTTTTCCAATTGCAGATTCCTTACAATAGCATAATGACTCGGATCAACATTTTCAGACAAATTGCACTTAGCCAAGATTATCTCTTGAAGCCTATTAACTATCTTTTGCCACAATTGATGACTCCCTACATGTGAATCACAAAATACCCTTCGATTCCTTTCTAGCCACAGATTCCAGATAATAAGGGTTGGCCTAATACACCAGGCCACTTGAAGAAAAGAGGTCTTCATTGGGGGTCTGCGCAAGCTATCCCAAAAGTCAATTAAGGAGGTAGCATGAAAACAAGCATGTTGCCAAGCCTCCCACCACTTGTGCCGAATCTCCCTAGAGAAAGGGCATAGAAAAAACAAGTGGGAGTAGTCTTCCTCATGATGTATACAAAGATAATAGATAGATGGTCCCTGGAAGCCTCTCTTACAAAGACTCTCCCACGTGAGGCATTTCCTCTAAGCAACCAACCATAAGAAAAAAATTACATTTCGGCCAAGAGAAGCTATTCCAAACCTTCTTCCACTAGGGAACATCAGGCCATGCAATTGCCTATCAAGCTGAGCATAACCTTCAGCAATAAAAAACTTACCTTTTGGGTTAGGACCCCAAGACAAAATATCTCTCTCCTTGAGGGAACTACATAACCTACCCTCCAAGATATTAACCAACACCACACGATCTTCATTCAAGCCACCCAAGGGTCATTCAAGAGGATCCTTCTAGCAAGTCACCACAACCTGTCCAATGCGCCTAACCATTTTAAAATTCTCCACCTTAACCCATCTAGCATCAGTAAAAATGTTGCAAAGAGGCTGAAGTTGTGGATAACTAGACAAAATAGGAGGGTGACTATCCCAAGAGTCCTACCAAAAGAGAGCTTTAGAGCTTCTATTACAAATCCATGAAAGGCATAAGCTAGGCCTCTTTTTTAAGAGTATCCCAGATACAAGAGCCCCTGCCCACTAAACTAAGATGAGGCATCTCATGATCAATAGCACTAGGGAGATACTTGTGGGTTAAAATATTGGCCCAGTCCTGATCCTGACTGTTACACCACCTCCAATACAACTTAGTTGCCAAGGCCTTGCTAACCAAAGCAATAGATCTAAGGCCAAGACCCCTAGCATGTCTCGGTCTACAAAGAAAGTCCCATCTAACTAAAATCCACTTAGAAGAAAGAAAACTACCAGACCAAAGAAATTGATGGGAAAGAGCATCAAACTCTCTCACAAAGTTGGAGGGTGGAGCCTGCACAAAACACCTATAAATGGGAAGCTCTTGCACCACAGTCTTGAGAAGAATCACTCTTCCAGCAGAGCATAACCCCCTATAAGTCCAATGATTAACCTTGCAATAAAATTTATCCAAAATTCCTTGCCAAAAATCTCCATGCTGACCCCCAAATCTAAAGGAATCCCGAGGTACAACAAAGGAAAGGACCCCGTCTGAAATATGAGGATCTTGGCAATCCTATTCTGAATAAGCTGAGGAGTATTAAAGAAATATATGGATGATTTATCTTCATTAATTTTTTGACCCGAGGCTTTACAATAGATATCCAAAGATCTCCTGAAATTCACTACCTCATTGATTTTGGCCTTGTCCATCAAACCTGTGTCATCCACAAAATGAAGATGAGACTAGGGAGGTAAAGCATTGCTCCAACTCCAACCTTGAATAAGACCATGTCTCACCTGGGAAGTGACAAATATGCTAAGACCTTCAACCATGAGAATAAATAAATAGGGAGATAAAGAGTTCCCTTGCCGAAGCCCTCGTGAAGCACTAAACAATTCTCAGGGTTCCCCATTATTAAGAACTGAGAAGGAGTAGAAGTCACATAGCTAAGAACCCAATTCACCCACTCTTCTCTAAAACCAAAAGCCATAAGGATCTTCTGTAAGAAATCCCAACTCACCCTATCATAAGCTTTGGCCATGTCAAGTTTAATAAACATAGCCTTCTCTTTAGAGGAAGCCATCGAATGAATATCCTCCATTGCTATCACAACTCCATCAAGGATCTATCTTCCATTAATGAAACCACCTTGCTCCTTAGAAACCAAAGTGAAGAGGAGAGGTTTGAGTCATTTAACAATCAATTTAGTGATTATCTTGTAGACAACACTACATAAAGAAATAGGCATGTACTGATCCAAAATATTAGCCCACTCCTTCTTAGGAATGAGAGCCAAGAAGGTAGAATTATAGATTTGAGAATTTGTTTATCCCTATGAGATTCTTGAACCACATCTAGAAGATCATACTTTATAATCTCCCAAAATTCTTGAAAAAACTTAATAGGAAACCCGTCAGGGCCAGGAGCCTTGCCTTGTTTCATTTGAAATACAGCCCCCTCAAGTTCTGACAACAAAATGGGGCGCAAGAGAGAATCATTCATTTCAACAGAGACAAGAGGGGGAGTACAATTCAAGATGGCCCTCTCTTCCACCATAGCATCAAGATCCTCTTTGGTAAACAGATTAGAAAAATAATTGACAACTTCCCTAGCAATTTCTTCTTTAGATGAAAGATGAACCCCTTCTGAAGATATTAGAGAGGTAATAGAGTTATCATACCTCCGAGCTTTAACATAATTATGAAAAAAAGTTGTGTTTCTATCACCTTCTTGGAGCTAATCCACACGAGACTTTTGTTTCCAGAAAATCTCCTCATGCAACTCCCACTCTTCTAAGTCCTTTAGAGCAAGGGACTTACCCATACTGAGCTCCATAGTCATCCCTTGATCCCTAATTTGACATGTAACCTCATCTAGCTTGGATTGAGCTGCCATCTTGTGTCTATGGAGATTCCCAAAACATTGGTTTTCCCCCTCTTCATCCTATATTTCACATGTTGTAATCTCTTCCCAAAGGTGTACATAGCCCGCCTGTGGGTAAGCACCCTTTCATACCATTGATCAACCATAAGATCCTTCAATGACTGATCACGAAACCACATCAATTGGAATTTGAAAGAGGGATTTTTGGAGGTTCTAAAAGATGCAATAGAAATCTTAATAGGCCAATGATTAGAGCCCCTCCAATCAAGAATTTTTGAACTGGTGGACCACCTATCATGCACCCAATAGCAAGAAACCAAAAATTTATCAAGCCTTTCAGAGACAGCCTCAACACCACTCCTCCTATTATTCCATGTAAAGAAACCATTAATTGGCTTTACATCAATGAGATTCAAGAGACCAATATTATCCTTGAGTAAATTTGAGGAAGGATCAAGCCTGAATAACCCACCTTTCTTTTCCTCCAAACTAGTAACAACATTAAAATCTCCAGCCAAAATCTAGGGGAGAAAAGGATCTTGAGCCCGAACAAGATTGATGTGAGCCCAAAGATGTGACTTACCCAAAAGATCAGTAGGAGCATAAATATTAGAGAAGAGGCATCTTTCTCCAGTCTCAAAGCTAGAAGCGACCATAGAAATGGAAGACCTACTACAAAACCACCACAAATGGGAAACTTTCCTTAGGTTCCAGAAACAAGCAACCCCCCTTGAACTACCATGAGAGCTCACTCCCTACCAAAGGCCCTGGGGCTAGACACGCAAAGCACAATTGGCCAAACCATCCACTAAAAGCTTGGTTTCTTGAATAAAAATAACATTAGGAGACTCAGAGTCAATTAATCTGTGAACAACCTTTTGTCTAGGGATGATGTTCATCCCCCTTGCATTCTATGAGATCACAATCATTTATGTGGTTGAGAGAAGTGGGAATCAATGGGATTCATAGACCTCAACTCAACCAAAGTATCACCAATAAGCTTAACCTTTTCCTGATCTATTTTCGTCCACTCCTTAAAGGTTTGTATAAAGAATCATTTTTGAGGATCTTCTGCTGCAAGCCTAAAATAGGTGGGGCTTTGTTATTATTCATAGAATCTGAGGCCACTATAGTGGAAGGAGGAGTAGATGTCATGACCACTACACCTCTAGGGACCTGTGACCCACTAAGATCTCTGTTGTCCTGAACATGGGAAGGCAAATCCATACTCATTTGAACATCCTGTTGATTCTCCAAAGATAGGGCCCGACCCTCTTTCTTGGAATCCCCATCCAACACCTTATGCTGAAATTCAGAACCCAAGGACATTTCAACTGGAACTCCTTCCTCTTGGACCAAATCATCTAGAACATCAAATCTATTTAGGGTGACATCATTTTGCCTATCCAACCAAGTTCTCTTCTTTCCTTTGCCTTAATTCTGAGGTTTGACAGGAATGCAACCATCTTTATTAGTAGGACCATCAGGCAAAGGGGACTTCCCCTTATCTCCCCCTAGAATAGAGTGAGGAGGATAAAAAATGACCAATTTAGAAGATTTATTTTTGGGACATCTCCATTGTAAATGACCATATTCATGACAAATTCTGCATCTAAATGGCAGGGTCTCATAGTCTAGCTGTTGGATCCAAGAAGATGTCCCCAAACAGATTTTAAATAGAGTCTGGCAAAGGATTATTTAAATTAACTTCTACACATATACAAGCATAGGAAATTACCTTTTGATCTTGAGTTTGTGATGTCGAACCCACAGGTTTACCAAGAAGCAGTGAGATTGAGTGAAGAATATCTTCTTTCTAGAATTCCAATGGAAGCCTCAACAATCAGATCCACATGGGCACACGAGAGGGAAGATCCTCAGTAGAATTAAAGCCAATATGCCAAGGTTTGATAAAGAGTCCCACCTGGTTGAAAAAATAAGGGACACCCTCAAAAGCCTTGTTCCTGTTTGCCAGGTTGGAAAAAATAACTAGAAAATAGTTATTGGCTGCCATAAGCAGCTCCATATCTCCTTTAGGATTCCAGACACGACATTCCCAAGACTCTAAAATAGGTATATAGAGGCAAAGACCGATAAATTTTCATATGAGAGCATGATCTTACACCAATATTCCACATCCTCCAAAATGTTTTCAAGTTGAATAACCAGAACTGGATGATCTTGGGATCTCTCCAAACAACCATTCACCTTTTTTATGTGAAAAGGCTCTTTCAAAGAAGAGATGCTTGCCCCTGATTGGGAATTACTAGTGTGTTCCTTTCCACATGCATACATCAAATGAGATGGATTCGCCATATCAAGATCTCCAGAGATCATCAAAGAAGAGAATAATCCTCTATTCTCCATGGACCCAGAGAAAATACCAAAAAAAAAGGAAAAGAAGAGGGGCTGAAAACCCAACCCCAAAACCCTACACACCCCTAGCAACAACCCAGAGTAGAAGAAACAAAAAAGGGTTGCAAAAAAACCCCGCGGTAGCCCAGGAAATCTGACCCCTAGTAAGCAAGAAAACCACCCCTTGGAATGAAGCAAGTAGAGCACAGGACACAGGCTAGGGCACGTTGGCCCTAGCAGGACAACCACGCAAACATAGAGCCATCCATATTCAAACCGTGTTATAAGGATTATATTAACATATTTGATAAAATATCAATTTTTCACTTTATTAGTGACCAAGGAGTTCATCATCATCCTCTTAAGTTTTCAGTAATTAAAATATATCATTGGTTCAATTTAAGCTCTACCTTTAAACCTATCACCTCTTTATGGAATTCTATAGCCTTTTTTAACTTATTCTCCATATGACCTTCCTTAGCTAGGCACACAGTATTATGGGCAAGGTAGAAAAGTAAGAGGCTATACTATTTTCTTAGAAGCCCTCCCTAGAAACAACTGTTGGCAATTAAAGGAATTGATTATGTGTTGCATTGATGTTTTGTAATTGATGGCAACACCAACTGTTTTGATTGTTTACCGGCTTCCAGTAGGTTCAGGTAGAGTGGTTGGTTTATGATATTGATCTGGTATGCTTTGGCTTGTGGATTTGGTTTAGATCTGTCATTCATGCTATTTAGATGGGTATCACGATCAGTTGGTTCGGGATTTGATTCTAGTAAGCTTTTTGGTCATTGGTAAGGCTTCTACCGACAGAGCTTTGTTGAAGGCCTTTTGATGGAAATGATAAGTGGTGTTGGTACATCTTCTAGATGGCTTTCGGGATGTTTTTGGCTATCTTGTTTGTGTTTCTATTGAATGATGGTGTTGGATTTGGGTCTAGACCTAATGCTATCTTATTCGGCTAGGTTATGGACCGGTTTATGTAACGTGTTGGTGGATGATCCCGATGCGTTACCGATTGGGTTTATTGATTGGATTATTTTTTTTTGGTCTTAGGCTGATTTGGTTGACAATTAGATTGTGGGTTTAAGTTATGAATTTATTGCATTATCTTTTAGGTGGCCGACCTAATAGTTTAGGTCCCAGGTTGGTATAAATATGATGTAATATTTCTTTTTAGATCATGGGGATTTCATGGGATTAATATGGTTATAGCTTATCTGTGTGCAAATAAAGGTGTAATCATATGCAGAGGTTTTTGGTTGATCATAGGTGATTGAATTGGGTTGGTGATTGAGGTTTAAAACCTCTGATACTAAGCTTAACCGGAACTGTACTAAGGCATAATAGATGCTATTCTTGCAGTTCATTCTTCTTCTAGATTGTAGTCTAGAGTTATTTTGTAGTCAATGAGGCTCCTTTTGTGATGAGAAGTGCACTCTAGGTTGTTGGCCTTCCTGCATGTGCAGGCCCCTCTTATCATAATCACATACTTACAGTAGAAGAATTATTTGACTGTGGGTAGGCTTCCCACCATGGTTTTTCCCTTTACCCAATTTTCCACGTACAAATCTTGGTGTTATCTTTTGTGGATTGTTGGTAAATGTTCTATGGTTTATATTTGTGCTTAACTGTTATATCTGCTATTCTGGTATTTGGTTTATGTATTTTGGTAATAAGGTTTTAATGCTTAAAGTTATATAATCTGTTGACAACTGATTCACCCCCCCTCTCAGTTGTCTAACAATTAGTATCAGAGCATGGTCCTCTTTGCAGAAGCTTAACCACTTGAGGAAGATCCTATGACGTCTAATAGTGCAAGTTCATCAAGTTCATCTGCTACTATTTTTCAGAGAGAAATTCCCAGGCTTGATGGAACAAATTATATAGTATGGAAGATTCAGATGGAGACTCATCTGAGATGTCTTGCCAAAAATATTTGAGAGATTATTGAGAATTTCTATACACCTCATAATCCAGCATCTAGTAATCCTCCTCCAGCAGGCTTGGATAAGGACATTGAAAATGATTGTAGAGCTAGAGAAGCCATTCTGTGTGCACTTTCTGATCAGAAAATCATGAGACTATCTGACAAATGAACTGCGAAGGCTATATGGAATAAATTAGAGACTCTGAAAGAAGGTGACCCTACTATTAAAATTTCTAAATTTGATGGTTACCGGGTGAGATATGAGAACTTGAAGATGAAAGAAGATGAAAGGATTACTTCTTTTATGAAGAGAGTTAATGATATTGTCATGGGAATTTAGTGTTGTGGTGGATCTCTGAGTGAAGCTAAAATAGTTTCTTAAGTATTGAGAGCTTTACGACTAGATTATAAGATGAAGGCTATGACAATTAATGGGTTGATAACTATGGAAAACCCCTCTATTAATAGGGATACCTTGGCTGGGTAGTTATCTTCTTTGGAGCTTGAGGAATTCAGTGATAACTCAATGATGAACAATGAGTACCAAACCGGTACTGAGAGGGGGGGGGGGTGAATCAGTACAGACACAAAAAATTTTCCTGAACCAGTTTGACTGCAAATAGTGCACTTGATAGACAAACACAAATACCGGTCTAAACCAAATTACTATTGGTTAAACATAATGAGACTATGAAAGACATAAACCGACAACACTTAGCTTTCCATACAACCTACTTCCTCATTTCCACTTTATCTTTATGCATAAACAGATATTCTATCATTCTAAGATAGAATAATTTGCTAGATCAACATGATTCACCACTAAACAGGAAATAACAAAACATCACATGAAAGTGGCATCACACATGACACACATATTTTTCACGTGTTAACCCAACTGGGAAAAACCACAGTGGGGATGAATACCCACAAGCTATTTTTGAACTCTTTAGAAGCCCGCTCCGTTAGGAGCCTAGTTCGGTTAAAGACTATTACAACAGGTTCTGTTAGGAACCGATCCTATTAGGGATCACCTGGTTAAGGGATGGCTAGAATACCCGATTAAGGGTTACCTTGTTAGAGGATTTTATGAACTCAATGGCTTTGAGTCACCCTGTTAAAGGATTTACAGTAAGCTGGTTAAAGCTACCCTGTTAAGGGATTTTCCAACTATTGAAGTGATTAGAGATCAACAAGTATTACAATGATCTGGTAATAGCACTCAATGCCAATGCAGACCCAATTTAGTTCCTTCCTTCTGCACACACACTTTGCAGGTATCAATTCTCTTATTTGGTCTGGCAAGAATCACGTATCTCTGCATTTAGATACACACACAACATTTGCCAACAACCTCAACATCAAACACAACATTGACCTTATAGGAAACAAATAGGTCAGTAGCATAAACCCTAAACCCTAAACATTTAGGTTGAGCAATTTAGTCAGTTCAATATTGACCATTGAACACTTTGCATTTGAATACAATGGTCTTGAACATATCTCAAGGCATTCTACATTGTTCATTCTTCATCACTTCTTGGAGGCGATAACCCATCACACGTTCTTCACCGTTTGCAGGGACTTCACACATTCCCGAGGTAGATAGGATCAATCCCCTTCATGCAATATCCTTCATGCGCATGAGGCTGACGTGGCAACATGATCTGATCTCCATTACAATGCTAACTCATCACACAATGCCATCGTTTGAATCACACAGGCTCGAAACAGTTCAATTGGAAACCCTGAGGTTGGAACTGCCAACCAGTAGTCATACCATATTAAACCTTGATAGAGAACATTCCATATATCGATTCACTTGGACAAACGTACTGCTTCACCTTTTGCACATATACTAGTTCACAACATTATACCGGTTCACTTTGCTAGTTGCTTAACTTCAATAAACTGGTTCATCTTCAACATATTACCGGTTCACTCTTCAACATATTGACATCAATGACATCACAATATCATCATGTCAACATACTCTACACATATGCCAACAATCTCCCCCTTTGGCATTGATGGAAATATACAAAGATATCTCTATTTCTACATCATATCTTCTCCTTAATATTGTAGATATCTTCTCCGCTTCACATCTTCTCCCCCTTTGACAACAATATCAAAGTGGAGGCACGAGATTCACTATTCTACTATGCTGCTCCCCTTGAGGAGTAGCATCCTTCAACACATCAATCCTGAAAAGATATAGAAAAGTAAGATTTGACTGATGTGGAGCACAAACCTTTAGTTTACCTCTTGAAGGGGCAACACCCCTAATTCACCTCTCAAATAAGTAAAAGTAGCCTTTTGTAGAGGCTTGGTGAATATATCTGCTAACTGCTCCTTACTGGAAACATGTTCCAATATCACCTCTTTGTTCAGAACCTTTTCCCTCAAGAAATGATACTTGAGTTCAAAGTGCTTGGTTCTAGCATGTAAAACGGGATTCTTGGAGATGTTAATTGCACTTGTATTGTCACAAAATATACTTACTGGTTCATAGGAACTTTGAAGCCATTCAATACATGCTTCATCCATAAAGTCTGGGTGCAGTTCATAAAAGCTGCAACATACTCTGCTTCTGCTATAGACTAAGAGATACAACTTTTCTTTTTACTCATCCATGAGACCAGTCTACCACCAACAAAGAATGCACCACTGAGTGTGCTCTTCCAGTCATCCACATTACCAGCTCAATCAAAATCTGTGAACACTTTTAGGTTGAAGTCATCATTGTATGGATACCATAATCCATAGTCAATAGTTCCCTTCAGATATCTAAGAATTCACTTGACTGCTACCAAGTGGGATTCTCTTGGGCTTTTCTGAACTCAAGTGGTAATACCCACTACATGTGCAATGTCCAATCTGCTATGCACTACATAATGCAACTTACCAATCATTGATCTGTATTCGTTCTCATTTACCAATGCTGAGTCATCCTCTTTTGATAGTTTACAATTGGTCACCACTGGTGTACCAACCGGTTTGCTATCTTCCATGGCAAAGGTCTTCAACACCTCTTTGACATACTTGGATTGAGTAATAAAGATTCCATCTTTCATTTGCTGAATCTGCATTCCAATGAATAACTTAATCTCCCCTATGAGTTACATCTCAAATTCCTTTTTCATCTCATCTGCAAAGTCATGACTCATCTTGTCATCTCCACCAAAGATTATGTCATCAACAAATACTTCACAAATTTGAATCTGATCTCCTTCTGATTTCAAGTAGACATTGCTATCTTCACTTGTTCTTTCAAATCCAATCTTCACAAGATGGAAGTGCAAGAGTTCATACCATGCTCTAGGTGCTTGCTTCAGTCCATAGAAGGCTTTATGTATCCTACACACCATGTCACTATCTTCTGATAGGGAAAACCCATCTGGTTGCTCTATATATACCTCTTCTTCAAGTATTCCATTTAGAAATGCAGATTTTACATCCATTTGGTATACCTTGAATCCTTTAAAAGCTGCATATGCAAGAAGCATACGAACTCCTTCCAATCTTGCTATTGGAGCAAAGGTTTCTCCATAGTCTTCTCCTTCTTCTTGGGCATATCCTTTACATACTAGTTTGGCTTTGTTCCTTACCACTATGCCATCCTCATTTAGTTTATTTTTGAAGACCCATTTGGTTCCAATGACATTTTTATGCTCCGTTCTGGGTACCAAAGACCATGTACCATTCTTTTCTATCTGATCAAGTTCCTCTTCCATTGCCTTGATCCAATCTTCATCTTTATGTGCCTCTTTGAATGATTTAGGCTCAAATTTAGAGATCATATATGAGTTTTCTTTGACCTTTCTTCTAGTAAGAATTCTTGCATCTTTGTCTCCTATGATCTGCTTTGGATCGTGATTGAGTTTTACATACCTAGGTATATTCTTAACAGATTCCTCTTGCTTTTCTTCTTCATCCTCATCTTCACCAGCATCAACATCCACCAGTGAAGGAGTACAATTACTGGTACTGGGTTGATTTGCAACCGATTCCCAGAAGGTTACTACCAGTTCATCTCCTACATGCTGTCTACCAGTTTCCTTAGGTTTCTCAGATTTTTCATCAACCCTAACATTGATGCTTTCAACAATTCTCTAAGTCCTATTATTGAAACATTTGAGAGATTTTCTCTTTGTGGAATACCCTAGGAATATTCCCTCATCACATTTAGCATCAAACTTGCTCTGATGTTCACTCCTCTTGATATAACATTTACTACCAAACACTCTGAAGTAGCTTACCACTGGTGTCTTACCAGTCTAGTACTCATAAGGAGTATTATCCTTTCCTTTCTTAATGAGTACCCGGTTCATTGTGTAGACTGCAATGCTCACCGCTTCTCTCCAAAAGGTGTGAGTAACCTTTCCTTGGATCAACATAGTTCTAGCCACTTCAACCAGAGTCTGGTTGTTCCTCTCTACTAAGCCATTCTATTGTGGATTCCAGGGGGTAGACAGTTGCCTCTTGATGCCATTCTCTTCACAATATTTTTTGAATTCACTAGAAGTGAATTCCCCTCCTTGATCAGTTCTAAGGCATTTGATTCTTCTACCGCTTTCCTTTTCTACCAGTGCTCTGAAAGCTATGAACTTTCCAAAGGCTTCAGACTTGTCCTTTAGGAATGTGACCCACATCATTCTTGAGCAATCATCTGTAAGAATCATAAAATACCTATCTCCCTACACACTCCTAGTTTTCAGAGGACCACACAAATCAATATGCACAAGATCAAGTAAATTGTTTGTAGTGAAGGATTTACCTTTGAAGGTTGAGGAAGACTTATTCCCCAGTTGACACTCTCTACACAAAGGATTTTCTAGTTTGCTCAACATAGGCAATCCTCTAACTGCCTTGATCTTACTGGCCTTCACAATATTGTCAAAGTTTACATGGCAAAGTCTCCTATGCCATATCTAGCTATCCTCAAACTTAGCCATTAGACATGTACTGACATTAGCATTTAGCTGAAATAGGTTACCTTTGGTCTGCATACTGGTAGCCATCAGGTTACCACTCTTTCCTTTGATTTTGCACACTCCATTTTTGAATTCTAGAGTGAGTCCATTATTATTCAGTTGAGCAACACTCAAAAGGTTGTGCCTTAGACCTTCTACCTAATACACATTGTCAGCATTGCTTCTTCCATTCAGAGAGATGGAACCTCTGCCTTTTACCATACATGGTGCATCATTACCAAAACGAACCATAGCACCATGATACTCTTCCAAAGATAGAAACTTACTCTGGTCACTAGTCATATAGTGATAACAACCACTGTCAATAATCCACTGATTGGAATTATCAAAGTGGGAGACAATAGCCTTCTTGTCTGACACATCTTCCTTGACTTCTATAAACACAATATCTTCATTTTCTTCATCTTCTAATTCCTCATTAGTGACACCTTCATCAACTGCTACATAACAGTTTCTCCGGTTTCCTCCTTTGAACTTCTTGAACTTTTTTGGTTTGTTCTTACTATCACCATTAGGACAGTTTACAACAATGTGTCCTATCTGGTTACAAGAGAAGCATTTCAAAGGAAGCTTACCTCTGTATTTACCGGTTTCCTTAGGAAGTCTCTTGGCAAGAAGAGCTTCAAATTCCATCAGGATCTCCTCATCATCCATTTCTCTACTCTGTCTTGGTTCGCCACTGGTACTAGCTTCTTTGCCTTTTCTAGATGGTGCAACAAATGCTCTAAAGGCTGATTCAGTCTTCTGAACACTGCCATCAAAACTATTTAGCTCATAAGCTGTCAACTCTGTGATGATGGAGTCTAGGGATACCTTAGTCTTGTCTATTAACCTCAACTCCTGAATAGCAGCAACCCTTATTGCATGGACCGGTAATAAGGATCTCAAAACTTTTCTAACAACAGTGGAATCTTCCATTTTACCACCTGCACTCTTGATATCTCCAACAATAGTTTTGATTCTTATTCCATATTGTTGAATGGTCTCTCCTTCAACCATCCACATGTCTTCAAACTTTCCTCTAAGGCTTTCTTCCTTAGCTTTTTTCACATGCTCATCACCGCCATAGATATTCTCAAGAGTATCCCATACTTCTTTGGGATTCTCTTTGTCCTAAACATCAATAAACTCAATGTCAGATAAACTACTAATTAGGGCTTCCATGACTTGCTCATTCTCCTGAATCTCTCTCTTTTGGTCATCGGTGAGACTACCGGTAGGGATAACATAAACATTCTCAACATAGCTCCAATGTTGAGCACCCATGCTTCTGATGTATATCTTCATTCTGCCCTTCCATGTTTTAAAGTTATCTCTGTTGAACTTTGGACCTTCCCTCTTCATCATTACAATAGGATCTTTCCCTCAAGCGGTTAAGCTTTCAACATAGAGGACCTGGAGGATGCTCTGATACCAATTGATAACTCAATGATGAATAGTGAGTACCAAACCAGTACTGGGAGGGGGGGGTGAATCAGTTTAGACACACAAACTTTTCCTGAACCGATTTGACTGCAAATAGTGCACTTGACAGACAAACACAAATACCGGTCTAAACCAAATTACTACCAGTTACACATAATGAGATTGTGAAAGATATAAACCGGCAACACTTAGCTTTCCATACAACCTACTTCCTCATTTCCACTTTATCCTTATGCATAAATAAATATTCTATCATTCTGAGATACAATAATTTGCTAGATCAACATGATTCACCACTAAACAAGAAATAACAAAACATCACATGAAAGAGGCATCGCACATGACACACATATTTTTCATGTGGAAACCCAACTGGGAAAAACCACGGTGGGGATGAATACCCACAAGCTATTTTTGAACTCTTTAGAAGTCCGCTCTGTTAGGAGCCTAGTCCGGTTAAAGACTGTTACAACAAATTCTATTAGGAACTGATCCTGTTAGGGATCACCTGGTTAAGGGATGGCTAGAATACCCGGTTAAGGGTTAAACCCTATTAAGGGTTACCTTGTTAGAGGATTTTATGAACTCAATGGCTTTGAGTCACCCTGTTAAAGGATTTACAGCAAGCTGGTTAAAGCTACCCTGTTAAGGGATTTTCCAACTGTTGAAGTGATTAGAGATCAATAGGTATTATAATGATCTGGTAATAACACTCAATGCCAATGTAGACCCAGTTTAGTTCCTTCCTTCTGCACACATACTTTGCAGGTATCAATTCTCTTATTTGGTCTGGCAAGAATCATGTATCTGTACACTTAGATACACACACAACATTTGCCAACAAACTCAACATCAAACACAACATCGACCTTATAGGAAATAGATAGGTCGTTAGCATAAAACCTAAACCCTAAACATTTAGGTTGAGCAATTTAGTTGGTTCAATCTTGACCATTAAACACTTTGCATTTGAGTACAATGGTCTTGAATAGATCTCAAGACATTTTCCATCGTTCGTTCTTCACCGCTTCTTGGAGGCGATAACCCATCACACGTTCTTCACCATTTGTAAGGACTTCACACATTCCTGAGGTAGATAGAATCAATCCCCTTCATGCAAGATCCTTCATTCGCATGAGGCTGACATGGCAACACGATTTGATCTCCATTACAATGCTAACTTATCACACAATACCATCAGTTGAATCACACAAGCTTGAAACACTTCAACAGGAAACCCTGAGGCCGGAACTACCAACCGGTAGTCATACCATATTAAACCTTGAAAGAGAACATTCGATATACCAGTTCACTTGGACAAATGTACTACTTCACCTTTTGCACATATACTGGTTCACAACATTATACCAGTTCACTTTGCCAATTGCTTAACTTCAATAAACCAGTTCATATTTAACATATTACCGGTTCACTCTTCAGCATATTACCAGTTCACTCTTCAGCATATTGACATCAATGACAACACAATATCATCATGTCAACATACTCTGCACATATTCCAACATTCGGTCCTTCTGGAGTTGCAAAATTTGAACCCACTTTTCATGCATCTACATCATCTATTGGTAAGAGTGATTGGAAAGCCTTATATGCTAAGGAACTAGAGGAAATGAAGAAAGAAGATGAAGAGTTTAAGAAACTTGAAGCCCTATTTTCTAGAAAAGTACCTAAAGGTCCTGCATGGAGTAAGTATGAAGGAAAATCACCTTTTAAATGTTTTGGATGTAATAAGATAGGTCATTTTGCATCTAGATGTCCTAAAAGGAATTCAAGAATTGAGAAAAGAGTTAGAAGATCTTTTAGACCTAACCATGATTATCAGAACAAGCATAAATTTAGGAGAAATAAAGAAAAATCATGCTACTATGCTGATGAGGAAGTTGTGATGGATTTTGATGATGAACCGACACAAGATTCAACTAGTGGATCTAGAAATGGAAAGAAATGGGTATTTTTGGCTATCAAGGGAGATGATCCGGTACTTGAAGAGAACACCCTTGATGCTAAAATTAAAGACAAGGATGAATGAGTGATAGACAGTGGATGTTCACATCATATGATTGGAGATAAAAGGAAATTTCTATCTTTGCAAGAATTTGATGTCGATATGGTTAGATTTAGAGATGACAAAGCATGCATGATCAAGGGAAGAGGAACCTTATCACTGGATGGTAAGCATGATACTGATAATGTTTATTATATTGAAAGATTAAGGCATGATCTTTTGAGTGTAGGACAGTTGGTGGATAAGGTATTTCAGTTACAGTTCAAGGATGGAAAATGCAAGATTATCAATAGATCTCGATTGAAGATTGCAACCAGTACTCAAACTAAAGGTAACATATTTCATTTGAACTCCAATGAGAAGACATGTTTGATTGCACAAATTGATGAGAGTTGGTTATGGCATAAGTGGTTGTGTCATGTGAATTTTGATTGCATTGTAAAGATCAATTCTACTAAGGCAGTTAGAGATATACCTAAGATTGTGAAGCCCTATAATCCAATATGTAAGGAATGTCAAATGGGAAAGCAATTCAGAACTTCTTTTTAGAGTATACAAGAAAAATATATTGATGTTATTGATCTTATTCATACCGATTTGTGTGGTCCTGCTAGAATCAAAAGTTTTCAAGGTGATAGATATTTTATGCTAATCATTGATGACTATTCTAGAATGATGTGGGTTACTTTTCTAAGGGAGAAATCTAAAGCATTTTAAAAGTTTAAAATCTTTAAAGATAAAGTTGAGACAGAAACAAGATAGAAGATTAAATGCTTAAGGTTTGATCAGGGTGGAGGATTCCCATCTGGTGAATTTAATAGTTATTGTGAAAATAATGGGATAAGGAGATAGTTATCTATACCCCCATACACCTCAGCAAAATGGAGTTGTGGAAAGGAAGAACATAACTATCTTGGATGTGACTAGAACTACGATGATGGAAGCTCATCTACCTCATATGTACTGGAGAGAAGCTATGAGCACAATGATATACACATTAAACAGAGTTCATATCAATTGAGACACCAGTAAGACACCTTATGAGTTATGGCTTGGTCATACACCTACAATTAAGTATTTCAAAGTATTTGGTAGTAAATGCTATATCATCCATTGGAAAGTTTGATCCTAGATGTGATGAAGGGATATTTCTTGGTTATTCTAATGAAAGAAAAGCATATAGATGTTATAACAAAAGATTGTAGAATGTGAAGGTGGATGAGAAAAACATAAATCAAATCAAAACTTATGAGAGAGAACTGATAGTGAAAATGATTATAACTGAACCGGTAGCACTTGGACCAGAACAAAATGTTGAAATAGTTACTCCAACAATATCATAAAATTCAATAGTAACTGAAGATCAGAGCGGAGGAACAAAAAGTCAGAAGACTCCTCACTATGTAAAGATGAATCATTCAAAAGATCAGATCATTGGAGACAAGAACAAAGGAGTGATGATAAGAAGAAGGTTGGAAGCTGATGAGGTATGTTTAATTTCTCAAATTGAACTGGCATCAGTAATTGAAGCATGAAAAGATGAAAGTTGGATGAAAGCTATGGAAGAGGAATTGGATCAGATAGAAAATAATAACACATGGACTTTAGTTCCGTGGCCTAAAAATAAGAATGTTATTGGAACTAAATGGGTTTTTAGGAATAAATTGAATGAAGATGGACAAGTTGTGAGGAATAAAGATATATTGGTTTGTAAAGGATATTCTCAGAAGGAAGGAAATGATTATGATGAAACTTTTTCTCCAATAGCTAGGATTGAAGCTGTGAGATTATTTCTTGCTTATGCTGCCCATAAGAACTACAAGGTTTATCAAATGGATCTTAAGTGTGCATTTCTGCATGGAGATCTTGAAGAAGAAGTTTACATTGAGAAACTTGATGGATGTTTACTTTCACATGACAAAAACATGGTTTGCAGGATAAGGAAAGCTTTATATGGATTAAAATAAGCCCCTAGAGCTTGGTATGCAAGATTGGATAAATATCTTTAGAAGATTAGTTTCACTAAAGGTAATGCTGATAGTGGTTTATACTATAAGATCACTGATGATGACATATTGATTGTTGAAGTCTTTGTTGATGATATCATTTTTGGAGGTGAGGATAAGTTATGCATCGAATTCTCTGAAAATATGAAGAATGAATTTGAGATGTCTATGATTGGGGAGAAGAAATTTTTATTAGGTTTTTAGATTACTCAGACTGATAAAGTTATGTCCATCTATCAAACTAATTATGCTATAGAGTCGATGAAGAAATTTGGTATGGAAGTGTAATGGTGGAAAAAATGGTGAATGATAAATCAAGAAGAAAACTACCCTTTCCCTCAAAGAGAGATGAGAGTCTCGCTATCAATTACCATTGAAGAAATTTTCACCATGGTGCATTAGGAAGAGGAAAGGATAATTCACTAGATTCAATATCTCCACACAAAGATGGTAGATTGAATTTTGAATGAATTGGAAATGCTAAGTTGATCCCCTCTTCCTTGTTTGAAATGGAAAGGAATTGATTGAACTATGTCGTGCAAAAGTGACAAAAAAGTAATTATAACTTAAGATTGGAATATGGGATGAAGCTATGCACTTGGATCTGGTAGTAAAATGTCAAGATGAAGCTGCTCAGCGAATTTGAGGAAAATTTGCTTGGACCATGGTAGGAATGTACATGGTCCTCCGAAAAATATGTGAAACGAAAAGGGTTTTTCCACCTCTGCAAATAAAGCCCGAATATGAAAGTACAACTATGCACCTGCAACCTACACATAGAAAAGAAAGGAAAATGGGTTGGGATTGGGGGTTTTCCTTTAGGTTAAACCCAAACTTTGGAATTAACCAAGTAATAAAAGAAAGTACTTGCAAGTAGATGTAAATGAAAGACTGAATTGTAAATCACCTCAAGGGAAGTTGTAATAGAAATGTTGATAGAAATGCTTGTGTGGAATTGAATGTTGGAATCAATATCCACTTTAATGGTTGAATCCTTGACATGAATGCAATGCCTATCCTTGGAGGGGGACTTGAGAATGCTCAATGCTGGAAAAGAACGCTTGAATGCTCTTGAATGCTTGATCTCATGTAAACTTCCCACTTATCCAACTTATGAAAATGAGAGGATGAATGCCCCCTTAAATACATGTTAGTGGATTTGAATTTCATCATGGGCCGACATTGGGAGAGTATCTTGTCCGATGCCCAACCAACAATGCAACTCTAGGAAGGGTCTTGCCCCAAAATAGGGCAGGGACAAGGGCGCCATGCCCCTATCCTAGGAGGAAAAGGGTGCCACGCCCTTGTCCAAGGGGGGATAGTGGCACCATACCACTATCCTACCCCTTTCTCCAAGGAAGAGTGCAGATGAGGTGATGTATTGGCCAAGGAAGAAGCTGTTTCCGCAAGTAGAGCAATCTTCGATCTCTGATCAGGCTAGAGGATTTGAATTTGCATGCATGAGGACCCTAATGCAGTCAAAAATTGATAGGGTCACAATTTTATGACACTACATTTAGCCCCCACTTTAGCGGGAGTATAAGCGTAGGCCAATACTACTAGTAAAGTTCAAGGAAACAAGATTGAAATACTTTTACCACATCAAGGAGGCAAGATGCGCCAAGCCCCCAATGGACTTAGGATCTTATGACCTTGATTGTAAAAGTAAAAGGGAAGATAGAGAAGGGGAGAACCATGACTGCAAGTAGAAAAGTTCCCTTCACTATAAGTCATGAAAGCAAGAATACAAAAGATTACAAAGAAAAACAAAGTTCACTAAGTATTCTAAGTATCACAAGAAGGAAAGTATGAGGGGAGTGTATACCCCCACGCTAAAGCAATCGTAAGTGCCTTATCAAGAGTGATTTCTTTAAGGTAGGATACACCCAAGAGAGAGATGGAAGGGAGCACATTATCGCAAAGATTTAACCTCCAATCGAGGAATAAACCCAAGGATAATAAACACAAAACATGAGGTAGTGTCACTTTCCTCGGGGTTAGTATGTTGTATGATAACTCATGTATATCATGTATGTATATGCATATAATAATCATAATTCCCCAAAGAAAGGAAACTTCCTTGGAAGAAAGGGAAGACAAGAGTCTTTTGGGTCAACATGAAAGAGACCAAGAAAAGATCTCAATGCTTTTCATCATCCCCAAGTAGACATTAAGGGAAAAATAGAAGAATAGGGATAGACATAGAAAAATGGTCACAAAGAGAAAGAAAGGAGAGAGAGAGAGGATCTATAGTGCTAATATTGATAATCTAGCACAACATCCACCTCTCGATCTTGCCGATCACTATTTTGAGAAGGTGAGCAACATACCAGAGGAGCGATATTGAGCACAACAGATGGAGCTATCACAAGATCCAAACAAGGACTATGCTCATGTTGTAAGTCACTTTGTTCAGTCGAGGAGATAGGATTAGGGTTTGTGAAAACTCATATGATAAATGCTTGTCCACATCAACATACTCATACTCACTATTAGAAGCATTAAGAGTTGTATTCCCGTTCTGATAACATTCTCACCCATTTATTCATCAAAGTTTAGAGAAAGAGGAGCAAGAACACAAATAGGAGTAAAACCATCACATGTTTTATGCAACTTATGAATTGGAGATGTTGGTTGAAATTATTGATTAGGAGAAAAGGGAATCATGTCAATTGTCGAAATCTAAGGAGATTGAGTATTGTGATGGATAACTTCACGAGCTTGAACATGGTGTCTTCATTGGCGTTCTCTCGCACAATAATTCCATTGACTCTTAGTGGAAGGATGAGAAGAAGGAAGAACATTTGAAAAAGTAGGAATGTTTCTCTCCTTGATAGTTGAAGGTTTAGGTTGAAGTCTTTTTGGTTGAAAAATAGGAGAAACAATTCTCTTCTCTCGATAAGAGGAAGGAGGTGGAGCTGCACCATAAAAAGGAGGAATATTAGGTGAAGGCAGGAGACCGGGTCCATCATGAGGAGGAGGTATAGGTATAACCTTAGGAAGAATATTGTTGTTCTCCTTAAAAGAAGGTAAAGTCACATCCATAGGAGTAGGTTGACAATCTTCCTTAGGAGGGAGTTTAGTTGTATTCGAGGGGGGAAGAACCTCATCTTGAAGAATAATAGGAATGTGAAGTGTTGGCAATCTAGGTTGACTTAAGGATAAGATAATATCCTTCTTCCATTTTTGATAAGATTGAAAAAGAGCATCGCTCCTTGATGGAAGAGATTGAAATTGTTTAGGCCAAAAGAGATCAATAGGAACATTGGGGTTTCTTTCGGAAGGACGAAATAATCTATGGTTCATGGTCATGATTTCTCCATTGTGAGGAAATTTAAGACACTTGTAGATTGGAGAATAAATAGCCTTCATAGAAGATAGCCAAGGATAGCCCAACTTTACATGGAATTGCTCAGAAGAAGGTATGATAACAAAGTCAACATCCATGGATTTAGTATGAACCTCATCAGGAAGGGTGATAGAACCAATAGTAGGACAAGAGAAGCCATCAAATAACTTCACAATCACATTAGAAGCATCATAGATTAGTTTATGTAATCGTAAAGTGAAAAGATACTCTTCAGTTATGACATTAACCATGCAAGAGGGATGAATCAGAGCACCATAGCAAGGGATATCCTTAACCTTTGCAACTATGTATAAAGGGCCATTGGGTGCTGTAATGGTCTCACTAGGGTAAAATGTAATACAAGGATCCTTTGGCATATCTTGTGTTTCTACCATATTAACCAAGTTTGGAGCCATAGAGGTGAATTCTTCAGAAGATGAGGATTAGGCACAATCTCAATAACGTTAGAGGTATAAGATGGCAAGGGATTAGTGAAAATCTTAAGATTTTGATTAGGAGGAGCTACTGATTTATTCCCTTTATCATTCACACCTACCACAAAAATAGTATTACTATCAATCAAGTCTTTAATCTTATTCTTCAATGCAAAACATTTTTTAGTATTATGACTAGGTTGATGATGAAATTGGCAAAAGGAATTGTTATCAAAATAAGGAGATACAAGTTTGGAAGGATCAATTTGTTTTATAGGAGGTAGTTTGATAATATTTTTGTGCAGCAACTGAGACACAATACTATGTAAAGATTCATTCAAGGAAGTAAAATATCTTTCTCTTTGGAAAAACTTAGAAATAGAAGGCACTCCTGTTGTAGCATTCACATGTTTATTGTTGATTGGATCATTGAACTTGATGAAGCTTTTTGTCAGTTTGAACATCACAAAAGGTTGTTGAAACACTCTCCCCCTTATCAATCTGAGCCATAGGAGTGGATTGCTCCATTTGACTCACATACAATTGATAATTATGGAGTGTTGCACATAACTGCGGAAAGGAAGTAAACTCAGACAAAAGAAGCTTTTCCCTGATATCTTTTTATAAATTAGAAATGAAAATTCTTTGAATATCATTATCAGGTACATGAAAATAAATTTGAGCACACAAATGCTTATATCAACCAATGGAATTAGTCACTTTTTCTTTAACACCTTATTTACAATGCATTAAATCAGTCAAAGTGATTTTAGGACCAATGATTTTTTGAAATTGTTGGATGAAAGCATTTGCTAGTTGTTGAAAGGAAGTGACAGAATAAGAAGGCAAAGAGAAATACCATTGTAAGACCTTATCTCTTAGTGTTCTTGTAAACAATTTTGCAAGCAATCTTTAATCACAAGCAAAATCAGTACACAAGATTTGAAATGTTTTGAAATGCATAAGAGGATCACCTTTTCCATTATAGAGTTCCTATTGAGGGATGTCAACATGTTTAGGTGGCACGACTTT
Source organism: Cryptomeria japonica (assembly GCF_030272615.1). Lineage (NCBI taxonomy): Eukaryota > Viridiplantae > Streptophyta > Pinopsida > Cupressales > Cupressaceae > Cryptomeria > Cryptomeria japonica. The sequence continues at coordinate 645,244,088 of NC_081407.1, read as the reverse complement.
AAAAATATCAAGAGAAAGTGGGATCTCAACATCAAAGGTGGGCACACTAAACTTGGATTGACTCATAGAAGCAATTTGTTGTTGTAAGGAAGACACAACTTGGGAAAGGTTGTTGACTGCCATTTTGGTAGAAGAATTGATGTTAGACATAGGTGATTGAGAAGGTGATGTGGTGTTATTGAAAGAAGACATGGACTAAGAATAAGGTGGTGGGACATTATGGTAAGTAGGCATGGGTGATGATTATGTAGGAAAAGGGGCATTTAAAGGAGGAATAACATTGTTGAAGGAATTGCCCCCTTGTGTCACACTGATTGGTTGAGGAATAATAGGAACACTCATGGAAGACATAGGTAATGATGGAGGATTAAATGAAGAAGAAGGATTTCCCCCATGTCCACTTGTTGTAGGGATGACATTTTGAGTTGAAGTAGCCATGATGTTGGATGTGAAAGTAGGAATACTAGTCATAGGATTAGTCAAAGGAATAGAAGAATTAAGTAGTGTTGAAGGTGGTGAATAACCTAGGGTTTTGACAAAACTCTTGATAGGCATGATATTAGAATAAACAATATGTGCAATGCCACACAATATATCAATTCTGTTCTTATCACTTTGAAGCATGCATTAAAGACCTTCAATTAATGGAAGAGCTTCACTATTAGGGTATTCTTGGGACATCCATTTTTGAAAGCTATCAAATTGATTGTCCCATGTGGAAAGTTTATCTAAAGAAATAATAGTTAAAGCTTCTTCTACATCACATCCATTAACATGATCCTCATTAAAGAAGTCACCCAAATTAGGCTCCATCTCCTCGGTAATTAAACCTTGGGAAGCCTTAATTCTAATGCTTTATCTAATGGGAATAGGATAGGTAGGACTAATAGCGGTAAAACTCATGCACTAGAGGGAAAATTTGAATTTTAAATTGTGGAACAAAGCTTAACAAATTGAAAAATGCAAAATGGAAGGAAATAATGATTACACAATTTGGACTTTGTTGGGGGAAGAGGATGACACAATTTCCAAAAATGAAAGGAAATTGGAATTTTAAGATTAGGGTTGAGGGAATACCACTTAATATTAAAATTAAAACTTCTAAAATCAGGGTAGACTATAATTAACCTCTTAATTTTAAAAAATTTCTTGAAATTTGAAATGTTGATTTTTGAATGTATTTTAGATTCTAGAGGAATCAAAAATCACTAAAATCAGCCAATCTTCTATATTTAAGTTATTAAATACAATCATAACAATCTCTCAAAATTTTGGGAAAAAAGCCAAGGACCATGGTGGAAACGCACATGGTTGGACCAACTTTTTCCAAAATTTTTCAGGGATGGTTATTACGATGATTTTAAAAAACCCCCCAAAATTGGCAAATTTTATGATCTCTAGATGGGCAAAATGAAGGTGCAAATGTGAAAATAAGACCCTATTAGGGTTTTGAAAAAAAGAGGAATTGGATTGTAATTTTTGAAAAGGGTCAAACCTAATGGATAGGGACACCTTGGAAAATGTTTAGAAATCTAAATATAAATAATATTGATTTGAAATTCACACAAAATCCAATTAAATTTGAAAATTAGGTTTTGATGACCTAACCACTTAATTTTGAAATTTGAATTTTGGGAAAAAGGGGGGAAATTGATAATTTGAATTGTAGGATTGAAGACAAATATGAGAACAATCAGAAATCTGAAAATTAAATTGAAATTCAATTTTTGCACAAGTTCAAGATGATTTTTTAAAATTAGGGTTTTAACAAGTAACCTCTCAATTTTGTAAATTTTAATTGCAAATAGAGTAAGACAAAGAGGAAATTGAATTTGACAAACAACACAATTTTTATATCTAAGATAACCACAAGCAATTTTAAAAAACCACAAGCAATTTTTAAAAATCACAAGTTCAATTTTAAAAGAAAAACTAGGGTTTTGAATATTTTAACCACTAAGTTTGCAGAAAGTTGAAACTTGTAAATGAAAAATATGCAATTTTGTTCAAAGGAAAGCATGCAAGATGTCGGGTTCACCAAAATGTAATGGTGGAAAAAATGGTGAATGATAAATCGAGAAGAAAACTACCCTTTCCCTCAAAGAGAGATGAGAGTCTCGCTATCGATTACCATTCAAGCACTTTTCACCATGGTACATTAGGAAGAGGAGAGGATAATTCTGTAGATTCAATCTCTCCACATGAAGTTGGTAGATTGAATTTTGAATGAATTGGGAATGCTAAGTTGATCCCCTCTTCTTTTTTTGAAATGGAAAGGAATTGATTGAACTATGTAGTGCAAAAGTGACAAAGAACTAATTATAACTTAAAATCGGAATATGGCATGAAGCTGTACACCTGGATCTGGTAGTAAAATATTGAGACAAAGTCACCTTGCGAATTTGAGGAAAAGTTGTCTGGACCGTGGCGGGAATGTATATGGTCCTCCAAAAAATCCACGAAACAAAAAGGGTTTTTCCACCTCTGCAAATAAATCCTGAATCCAAAAGTACAACTGCACACCTTTTTAGATCTAAGATAACCACAAGCAATTTTTAAAAACCACAAGCAATTTAAAAAAATCACAAGTTCAATTTTAAATTGAAAAACTAGGGTTTTGAATGTTTTAACTGCTAATTTTGCAGAAAGTTGAAACTTGTAAATGAAAAATATGCAATTTTGTCAAAGGAATGCATGCAAGATGTCGGGTTCACCAAAATGTAATAGTGGAAAAAATGGTGAATGATAAATCAAGAAGGAAACTACCCTTCCCTCAAAGAGAGATGAGAGTCTCACTATCGATTACCATTCAAGCACTTTTCACCATTGTACATTAGAAAGAGGAGAGGGTAATTCAATAGATTCAATCTCTCCACATAAAGTTGGTAGATTGAATTCTGAATGAATTGGGAATGCTAAGTTGATCCCTTCTTCCTTGTTTGAAATGGAAAGGAATTGATTGAACTATGTAGTGCAAAAGTGATGAAGAACTAATTATAACTTAAGATTGGAATATGGGATTAAGCTATGAACCTGGATCTGGGAGTAAAATGTCGAGACGAAGTCACCTTGCAAATATAAGGAAAATTTGTCTGGACCATGGCGGGAATGTACATGGTCCTCTGAAAAATCCATGAAACAAAAATGCTTTTTCCACCTTTGCAAATAAATCTTGAATATGAAAGTACAGCTATGCACCTGCAACCTACACATAGAAAAGATAGAAAAATGGGTTGGGATTGGGTGTTTGCCTTTAGGTCAAACCCCAGTTTTGAAATTAACCAAGTAATGAAAGAAAGTACTTGCAAGTAGATGTAAATGAAAGACTGAATTATAAACCACCTCAAGGGAGGTTGTAATAGCAATGTTGATAGAAATGCTTGTGTGGAATTGAATGTTGGAATCAATCTCCTCTTCAATGGTTGAATCCTTGACTTGAATGCAACACCTAGCCTTGGAGGAAGACTTGAGAATCCTCAATGCTGGAAAAGAATGCTTGATCTCATTTAAACTTCCCACTTATCCAGTTTATGCAAATGAGAGGATGAATAACCCCTTAAATACATGTTAGTGGATTTGAATTTCATCACAGGCCAACATTGGGAGAGTTTCTCGTCCGATGCACAACCAACAATGCAACCCTAGGAAGGGTCCTGCCCCAAAATAGGGTAGGGATAGGGGCACTATGCCTCTATCCTGGGAGGACAATTGTGCCATGCCCTTGTCCAAGGGGTGTTAGTGGCACCATGCCCTTGTCCTACCCCTTTCTCCAGGGCAGAGTGCAGACGGGGTGACGCAGAGGCCAAGGAAGAAGCTGTTCCCGCAAGTTGAGCAATCTTCGGTCTCTGATCAGGCTAGAGGATTCAAATTCACATGCGTGAGGACCCTAATGCAGTCAGAAATTGCTAGGGTCACAATTTTATGACACTACAGGAAGATTCTAAACTAGTTGGTACACCTATGGTTACAAGTGAGAAGTTGACTAAGAAAGATGCATCAACATTGGTAAATCCTACAAGGTATAAGTCTATGATTGAAAGTTGACTCAGACTAGACCGGATATAATGAATGCAATTTGTATTGTATCAAGATATTAGAGTGATCCTAGAGAGAATCATGAGAGTGTAATGAAAAATATTTTCAATTATTTGTAGGGAACCACTAAACTTGAATTGTGGTATCCTAAAAAATGATGACTTTACACTATGTGCATATACAAATGCTGATTGGGCTGGAGATGTTGATGACTGAAAGAGCACATCTGGTGGAGCTTTCTTTCTTGGAAAGAAACTTGTTTCTTGGATCTGCAAGAAGTAGTCATATACATCTTTGTCTACTACTGAAGCTGAGTATGTTGTTGCTACTACTAACTATACACAAGTTCTATGGATGAAAAAAATGTTGAAGGATATTAGGGTGGATTGTAATGAACTGGTAGTTATTCATCGTGATAACTCTACTGCTATTGTTATATCAAAGAATTTGGTATTTCATTCTAAGACAAAGCACATATCTATCAAGTATAACTTTTTGAAGGAGAAAGTGGAAGCAAATGAAGTCAGACTAGTTTATGTGAACACTAAAGAGAAGATTGCAGATATCTTCACTAAACCTTTTCCTAAGGAATCATTTGAGTAATTTAGAGACAGATTAGGGGTTTATTACCCTTTGGTAGAGACCTAAATGATGTTGACTGGCATCAGTCTAGCATGCACTTACAAAGGTACTATTAATTCTGGATTGATGTGTTGGTACTACTACTTAGGGGGAGTAGTTAGTTGTGTGGTTCAGTGGATTTATGATTTTTCTTTGATGTTCATGTCAGATTTTTGGCATTGATGTCAAAGGGGGAGAGATATATGTGAAAAAATGAGCTTAACAAAATATCAATCAAGGGGAGAGATCAAAGCTTAACTGAGATATCATTCACAGGGGGAGTTTGTTACTTCATTGCTATATCATCTTTTGGGAGATTGTTGACTATCTTCCTTTGGGAGAGACTTTTTGGCATTTCTTGGCAATTGGATGTTTTTCACATATAGTGTTAACATCAATGATAAAGGGGGAGATTGTTGGAAATTGGAGGAATTGATTATGTGTTGCATTAATGTTTTGTCATTCATGGTAACACTGATTGTTTTGATTGTTTACCGACTTCCGATAGAGTGGTTGGTTTATGATATTGATTCGGTATGCTTTGGCTTGTGGATTTGGTTTAGATCTATCATTCATGCTATTCAGATGGGTATCACAATCAGTTGGTTCAGGATTTGATGACTCAGGAGCCATCATTTTTTCTAGTAAGCCTTTTGGTCACCGGTGAGGGTTCCGCTGACAGAGCTTTGTTGAAGACCTTTTGAAGTGTGTCACAAGTGGTGTTGGCATGATTTCTAGATGGATTTTGGGATGCTATTGGTTATCTTGTTTGTGTTCCTATTGATCGGTGGTGTTGGATCTGGGTCTGGACTCAATGCTATCTTATTCGACTAGGTTATGGACGGGTTTATGTAATGTGTTGGTGGATGATCCCGATGCATTACCGATTGGGTTTATTGATTGAATTATGTTGTTTTGGTCTTAGGTTGACTTGGTTGATCATTAGATTACGGGTTTAAGTTATGAATTTATTGTATTATCTTTTAGGTGGCCGACCTAATAGTTTAGGTCCCAGGTTGGTATAAATATGATGTAAGTTCTCTTTGTAGATCATGGGGATTTTATGGGATTAATATGGTTATAGATTATCTATGTGCAAATAAAGGTGTAATCATATGCATAGGTTTTTGGTTGATCATAAGTGATCTAATTGGGTTGGTGAAAGAGGTTTAAGACCTTCGGTACTGAGCTTAAGTGGAACTGTACTCAAGCATACGAGATGCTATTCTTGCAGTTCATTCTTCTTCCGAATTATAGTATGGATTTATTTTGTAGTAAGTGAGGCTCCTTTTGTGATGAGCAATGCACTTTATGTTGTTGGCCTTCCTGCATGTGCAGGACCCTCTTATTGTAATCACATACTTACTATAGAAGTATTATTTGACTGTGGGTAGGCTTCCCACCATGGTTTTTCCCTTTACCAGGTTTTCCACGTACAAATCTTGGTGTTATCTTTTGTGGATGGTTGGTAAATGTTCTATGGTTTATATTTGTGCTTAATTATTATATCTGCTATTTTGGTATTTGGTTTATGTATTCTGGTAATAAGGTTTTAATTCTTAAAGTTCTATAATCTACTGACAACTGATTCAATCCCCCTTGCTCTGAGTTGTCCTGCAGTTATATGAGATGTCTAACAACAACATGGATAATAATTTCTTCTAGACTATCTAGAATAAAATATTTGTTCCACATATGAATGTCATTATTGTCATCAAATGTCAAAGTGATGTCAGTTTGGATGGTCCAGTTTTGTTGGTGATCTATATATGTATATGTTTAGTGGAAGTATAATGTATTTGGTTTATGGTTTGGATGTTTGTTTCTATGATATGTTTTTGTAATATTGATTGTATATTCAGGCTGTGTTGATCATAGGATATGGGGTGATGATTTAGTATGTTTCTAAAAGTCTGGTGTTCCTTATCTGATTTGAAAGTGATTTTGTTATCTTTGGTGTCTTCTATAGTGAACTATGTTACGTTACAAAATATATACTTTTATTGGATATGCTTTAGATGATGTTACTCTTCTTAAGGTGGTGTACGCATTTTATGGTGGATCGCTTATTTTGTTTTTGGGTTTGGATTAAGACATTCGGGATTTAGAAGATTAGTTTGTACCGGCTTATGCATATTGGTTCGAGTGGTTGCATGCAAAGCTTGTTGATGATTATCAGAAGGTGTGCTGACTTGGTGTGAACCCTCACACATCTTATTTACCTCCCAGATAATATATTTTTTGTTTGATGCTATGTACACGTTACATCTTCTTTTGGCCGACCTAGCAAGTATATTTTGATTCGATTGGTATATATATTAGGTAGATTGATTATGTTTGAGAAGTGATACATGAAGATGAATAAAAGGAGTGTGCCATTATGATTTGAAGGAAGTGCAAAGTAGATCTAAGGTTCGATGGTTGTGAAAAGAAGACATATGACTAAAAATTGTGAACTATATCCATATTCTAACAAATGCTATTCTGTATACACTTCAATCTTTTATTTCTTTTGTATCTAAATAGTATTTTGTATCTTTCCCTAAAAAAGTGATCTTTCAGTAGAGAAAGTCCTAATTTTGTATCTTGCCTAAGGTTGTTTCCTTTACCTTGCAAGTTCAAAGTAGTGAGCTCCTTGGAAAGAATCCATATTCATTGTAAACTATTGATATGTATTATGAGTTAGATTCTCACCATGGTTTTTCCCAGTTTAGGTTTTCCATGTAAAAATATTGGTGCTCTTGTGTTGATACCAATGGCGTTTTGATGGTTTTCTTTTATGCATAAATGTTTGGATGAATGTTATGGCTCAAGTATATTAATGTGATTAAGTTTTTGTACATGTTGATCCACCCCCATCTTACCTTTCGGTAGTTTTCAACAATTTCTCACCAAAACATTCACCACTTATTTCACCAGATTCATGTCCTCCCACAAATACATCGCTACAATTATAAACATTGATGATATCATAATTTATCCTATAACAATGCACTATAATAAGGAAATATTCACCACGGACCCATTTTATTGCAAATAACAAAATACATGATTTATTATTATATTTTTAAACAATTAGAAATATATCCAAGAAAGGCTATCTATTGATTTGGAAAAGTCAACTTAACATTACTATCCATAATTCAAAGCAAGTAATTGTTAGAAATTTGTAACGATTTTGATCCAATATAACTTGTACTAAAATGGGCAGAGATTGGACCTTGATTTGGGACAAACCACATTCAAACCAATACCAAATAATTTAAAATTTTATTTTGGAGTTAGAAAATTATCGAAGCCACAATAGAAACATATATTATCTACCAAGCAATATAAAATTCGGAGGCAAAAAGATTTATTTTTATTATTGCTAAATATAGAAGTGTAATTGCATCATTCATGTAGTGCTTAATGCAAATTATTTAGCAAGCTATATTAAAGTGAGAATAAAATAACTATTCATTTTTTCCTGATAAAAAATAGAATTGTATCTATGTCATTCATCTAGTGTTCAATATTTTCCATATAAGTGTACAAAGATACATGGGTTGACTAGATAATTAATAGCAAATATGTCTAGATAAGTATACGCTAATATATGATATAGCACCCATTCTTCCATAAGATAATACAAAAAATAAATAAATTTAAATTTAGGTATGTATATTCTCTTCTATATAATAGAGGACCAATTCTATCAATTATGAAAAATGAACATATTGAACTAGACTAGGTGTCCTAATCATATTTATTTGTATTTAGATCTAATTGAATAATGAATTAGACTTTGGGGGATTACAGATAAAAGTGGAATTCATATAGGAAAGTTCTCATCTATATAACATACTACCCTTTTTTTTGGTGGAGAATAATGGACAAGTGTAAAGGAAAAATAGGCTAGATTAGTATCATAATAACTATTAAATTTTTATATATTCTTATAATTTTTTATTTATTTTTAATATGTAATGAAACAAGCATTGACATGTATTTCATAGTTTGAATTCGTAAAATATTATCTAAGAAGTTCCTAAACAGTCAAATTAACTCATCTAATTATTAGAATTTATAACTTTATAGAAAGAGGGAAAACCAATCTAGAGAGTATCAAGGAAAACTGAGGGGGGGGGGGGTGTGAATCAGTTTTCACTGGATCTAACAATTTAAGCACAACTTCATATCTAATTAATTGCAGCAGGAACAAAGAGAAGCACAATAACAACCACTCACATAACACCAATATTTTGATGTGGAAAACTAGGTTAAGGGAAAAACCACAGTGGGAACCTACCCACAATAAAATGATACTCTGTAGTAGTATGTGAAAATATTATAATGGGGAATGCACATGCATTCAAACACATTGCCTAGAGCCCACTGCTCAAAACAAAAAAGGGAAAAAACCTAAGGAAGGCTCATTGCCTTACAAAGATTAGACAACAATCTAGATTACATGAACTAGAAAAATAGCATCTACAAATGATGCAGGAGCATCCTTGGTTCAGAACAATCTTGCATCAACCAAAAACATTTCCTTTTTGTTTTGTTTGCAGTTTCAATTTTCTTTCTGTGTGTCCTAGTTTTGGCTCATTGAATCCTATGTAGTTGGATTCTAATTGAAGAGTTGATCGTCTTTCTTGTTTTCAAACCACATCTCATTTGGATCACTTTTCGACAAGATATCGCTACAGGTTTCCATGGCAATTTCTTGTTACCGGTTGTTCCTTTGTTACCGATTGCTTGAGACTTATCCTGGCAATCTACCAGAACCCATTTCCAATCTTGTGGAGCCTTGGACATTGATCTTGATGTTTCTTGGCATGTTGCCAACCTTCGTTTCATCCTTTGGATTTTTTGGAGGAATCTCTTGGCAGAGGCCGACCTTGTTCATTTTGCACGTTAGGTCTTGTTCTTTGGTTTTTGATCCCTTTTGGGTCGGCTGGATCCTTTGAATTGATATATATATATTTATAATCATGCTTTAGAATGCAATCAATCAGAATCAATAGAAGATCAATTAGGATCAATCAGAGATAGATGGTACCTAGAAGATAGATTTTTCGATTCAAAGTCCTGATTGTGACCTATTCTACCAGGCATGTGTATTGGTATGTTGTAACCTATTTGTTATTGGTTGGATGTAATCAAATTTCATGCAATAAAACTATCTGTCCTGCATTGCCTCCATCATATCTGTGTGTTTCCATTGTGTTTACTCTTGCTGACTGGTTTGGACTGATCTCCTTGAGGTCCCTAGTCCTCACCAGTGACTGCTTCAAGTGGTATCAATGCAAAGTTTCATTCTGGAGGTTGCGTGTCCTAAATTTAGTTGTAGGGTGGCGGATTACGGATCTGACCTACAATTGTAGAGGACTAGCATGAATTGACAATAGCACAAAGAGGAACTAGGAATGGTGGAGCGCATGGGAATGCAATTCCTGCTGTGATGGAGATGTTGCAAGGAATAGCAGCCTGGTTAGAAGCCATGGAGACAGCTCAGAGAAGAGGCTGACATATTGAGGATGTAAATGAAGATGAAGGAGAAGAAACCCCAATAGAACAAGTGAACCTACCAGTAGTTGATCTGGATGAAGAAAGTTTTTTAAGGGTTTTGAGTAGGGCGAACACTAAACCTCATTTTACCCCACCAGAATATGATGGGAAGTTAGATTTAGTTGAATTGATGGATTGGATCTTGAAGATGGAGAAGTATTTTGATTTTGAAAACACTGCAGAAGAGAGGAAGGTGAAATATGCCTATACTTGGTTTAAAGGTCATGCATCTCTTTGGTGGGAGCATTTGCAAGTTGATAGACATAGAAGAGGTAAAGAAAAGATTAAGACATGGGATAGGATGATTGCTAAGGTAAAATCAAAGTTTGTCCCGATGAATTATCAAGTGGACTTGTTCTGGAAGTTGTAGAATCTAAGACAAAAGGAATCTAGTGTGAAGGAGTACACCGAAGCATTTTACAAATTGAGCATTATATCTAGACATGTTGATGATGAAGTTGAAGAAATTGCAAGATATTTGAATGGATTGTGGATGTATATACAAGATGAACTCAGTATGATCAAATTGGAGAGTGTTGAAGAGGCTTACCAGTATACAATAAAGACTGAAGAGAAATTGAAGAAAAGACATGAGCAAAGACAGAGAGGTAGAGATGGAAATTTTACTGGAGGAAGCTTTTAAGGAGGAAGAGGATATGCCAAAGGAAGAGGAACCAGTACAAATCAAAACAAGGACAAAGAAGTGAGCAAAGAAGGTAATTCATACCAAAAGGATGATAGAAATCAGAATGAGAACTTTGGAAGACAAGACACGAGGATATTTAGAGGAACATTCTTTAAATGTGGAGGAAAAGGAATCGTGCATTTGAATGTAAGAAGATAGAGGCTACCAGAAGAGCAGCAGTGGTGGAAGAAAGCCCCACTAGATCAGACAATAAACTGAAAGATGGAGAACTGTTGATGATGAGGAGAGCTTTGTGTCATACCGAAGGAGATAAAGAACCCTTACAGAGGAAGAACCTATTCAAGACCAGATGTAAGGTATCTGGTAAGTGTTGTAAAGTTGTTTTTTGATAGTAGTAGTTCAGATAATATTGTTTCAAAAGAGATGGTGAATAAGTTGAAATTGGAGATATTGAAACACCCTAAGCCCTATCGGATAGCATGGATTCAAGATATACATAAGTTGTTAGTAAGTGAACAGTGTTTAGTAAAATTAAAAATTGGGAATTATCATGATGAAGTTTTGTGTTATATCATGCCTATGGATATTTTTCATCTTTTATTGGGAAGACCTTGGCAGTTTAATAGATAGGCAATACATGATGGGAGGAAGAATACATACACTATTGTGGCCAATGGGATGAAGAAAACCTTGTTACCTTTGGAGGAACCTTTGAAGAGTGAAGTTTGTATAGATACTAGAATCTTTTTAGTAGATGGAAGGATATTCATGGATAGACTAAAACATGAGAATGTGTGTTTTTCTTTAATTCCTAAGAAGACTTAGAGACCAGAACTAGAAGGAAAACACCAGACACATATAAGAGGATTGTTGACATAATATGAGGACATTAGTTTAGATAATGTACTTGATGGATTGCCACTTGTTAGAAGTATTAGTCATTTCATGGACTTGGTTCCCGGAGTTAGTTTTCCTAACAAAGTTGCACACTGGTTGACATCGACAACGAATGAAGAACATAATAGATAAGTGCATGAGCTATTGAAGAAAGGTTTGATTAAGGAGAGTCTGAGCCCTTGTGCAGTACTAGGAGCATTAGCACCTAAGAAGAATGGAGAATGGAGGATGTGTACCAATTCAAGATAAATAAACAAGATCACAGTAAAATACCAATTTCCTTTGCCTAGGATGGATGACATATTGAAATATTTGAGTGGAGCAAAATACTTTACAACGATATATTTGAAGTGGATATCATCAGATCATGATCAAAGAAGGTGATGAGTGGAAGACAACATTTAAGACAAATGAAGGACTATATGAATGGTTGGTGATGCCTTTTGAATTGAATAATGCACCGAGTACTTTCATGAGGTTGATGAATGAGGTATTAAACAAATTATTGGGTAAGTTTGTTATTGTGTATTTGGATGACATTCTGATTTTTAGTAAGACAAAAGAGAAGCATTTATTACAGTTAAGACAAGTTTTGCAAAGGTTGAGAGAAGAGAAGTTAGTGATCAATATCAAGAAGTGCACTTTCATGAGGGATGAGTTAGTCTATTTGGGCTTTGTGATATCTGATGATGGTTTGAAGATGGACCCTGAGAAAGTGAAAGCCATTGTTGAGTAGCCTATACTAGAAAGCATTGGAGAGGTAAGATCATTTCATGGATTGACTAGTTTTTACTGGAAGTTATCAGAAATTTCAGTTTAGTTTGTAACCCTATGACTAAGACCATGAGAGGGGATCAAAGGAATTCAAGTGGACCACCATAACAAAAAAAAGTTTTTAATAGTTGAAACAAAAAGTGAGTAAGCAGCCTATGTTGGCTTTATCGGATTTCAATAAGGCATTTCAAGTGGATTGTGATTCAAGTGGAACAACAATAGGAGCAATTTTGAGTCAAGAAGGGAGAGAAGTAGCATATTTCAATGATAAATTGAATGATGCCTGGAAGAGATATTTAGTGTATGATCAGGAATATTATTCCATAGTTCAAGCCTTGAAGAAATGGAGACACTACTTGTTGCCGAAGGAGTTTGTGTTGTGTACAGATCATCAAGCTTTGCAGTATTTGAATAGTTAGAGTAAGTTGAATTAGAGACATATGAGATGGGTAGAATTCTTGCAGAGTTACACCTTTATGTTGAAGCACAGAAGTAGGAAATCTAACAAAGTTGTTGATGCATTGAGTAGGAGAAGGATTTTTATGATAGAGACAAGAGTGACAGTATTAGGTTTTGAAGATTTGAAGACCTTGTATGATGAAGACCTGAATTTTGTAGAGTCTTGGAAATCATGTAGAGAACTGGTTATGGTTGATAGAAGCAAATGGTTGGATTGTTTCATTCAGGATGGGATGTTATTCAAGGGAGTTCAGTTATGCATACCTAAGAGTTCCATAAGAGAGAATCTAATCAAAGAGAAGCATAGTGGAGGTTTAGCTGGACATTTTGGCATTGATAAAATAGTTGCATTGGTGAGTGAGTAGTAATTTTGGCCCCAAATTCATAAGGATGTTAACATATATGTACAGAGTTATAGAATTTGTCAAGTTGAAAAAGGTAGTAGTCAGAATGTGGGATTATATAAACCTTTTACAATACCGGTAAGACCTTGGGAGGATATAAGCATGGAATTTGTACTTGGATTTCCTAAGACACCGAGGGGGAATGATTCTATATTTTTTGTAGTGGATAGATTTTCAAATATATTTCATTTGATACCTTGTAAGAATACATCAGATGCATTGCATGTAGTAGACCTACTTTTTAAGGAAGTGGTGAGATTGCATGAATTACCTAAGAGCATAGTTTCAGACATAGATACTAAGTTTGTTGGCAATTTTCGGAGAACATTTTGGAAGAAGTTGAAGACAAATTTGAAGTTCAGTTCTACTTTTCATCCATAGACTAATGGATAGACAGAAGTAGTTAACTGAAGTTTTGGAAACTTGTTGAGATGTTTAGTGGGAGATAAAACTGGAAGTTGGGATTTGATCCTTGTAAAAGAAGAGTTTACCTATAACAATTCAGTGAATAGAAGTACCAGAAAAACACCTTTTGAGATTGTTAGCGGAGTGTATCCTAGAGGAATAGAAGATTTAAGAGACACTAGCAGTGAAGACCGGAAGAGTTCAGAAGCAGAAGAATTTGCAGACCACATGGATGCATTTCATATTCAGGTTAAACAACATTTGGAGGGCATGAATAGAAAATATAAGGAGAAGGCAGATGAGAAGAGGAGACATAAGGAATTTGAAGTTGGCGATGAAGTGATGGTATACTTGAGGAAAGAGAGATTCTCGATTGGAACTTATAATAAGTTGCAGATGAAGAAGTTTGGACCCTGTAATATTTTGAGGAAGTTTAATTTTGGAAATGCATACGAAGTCAAGCTACCAAATAGTCTAAGTATTTCACCTATATTCAAAATTGCAGATCTTCATGGGTACCATGAAAAAGAATTCAGTGAGGACAATGTTGTAGATCTTGAGAAACAATTTCTCTAGAAGGAACCAGATCAAATTGAAGAGATTTTGGACAATAGGATTGGGCATAGTACCTGGAATAGTCAGTACAAAGAATATCTTGTGAAGTGGAAGAGAAAACTAGTTGCAGATTCATCTTGGTTCTCAGGCAGAGGTAGACCACCTTGGTTTCCCTCTAACCCCAACAAAGTGAGAGGCTCACTTTTCATTAACCTCAGATGTCTGATGCAGGAGCATCCCTGGTTCACAACAATCTTGCATCAACCAAAAACATTTCCTTTTTGTTTTGTTTGCAGTTTAAGTTTTCTTTCTATGTGACCCAGTTCTGGCTCACTAGATCTAGTGGAGTTGGATTCTACTTGAAGACTTGATCATCTTTCTTTCTTTCAAACTGCATCTCATTTCTGACAAGATATTGCTACCAGTTTACATGGCAGTTTCTTGTTACCAGTTGTTCCTTTGTTACTGATTGCTCGGGACCTATTCTAGTGATCTAACGAAACCCATTTTGAATCTTGTGGAGCCTTGGACATTAATATCAATGTTTCTTGGTGTGTGGCCGACCTTCTTCATTTCACCCTTTGAATTTTCTGGAGGAATCTCTTGGCGGAGGCTGACCTTGTTCATTTTGCACGTTAGGTCTTGTTCTTCAGGTTTTGATCCCTTTTGGGCTGACTAGATCCTTTGGATTGATATATATTTGTAATCATTCTTTAGAATGCAATCAGTCATAATCAATAAAAGATCATTTAGGATCAATAAGAGATAGACTATGCCTAGAAGATAGATATTTTGATTCAAGGTCCCAGTTGTGACCTATTCTACCAAGCATGTGGGCCGGTATGTTGTAACTCGGTTGTTACCAGCTGGATGTAATCAAATTTCATGCAATAAAACTATCTTTTCTGCATTTCCTCCATCACATCTCTTTGTTTTTATTGTGTTTACTCTTGCTAACTGGTTTGGACTAATCTCCTTGAGGTCCCTCCTAACCCGTGACTGGAACAACCCAAGGAAGTCTAGCTACCTTACAAAGACTAGACAACAATCCAAATTACATGAACTGAAAGAATAACATCTACAAATGCTAGATGATAGTTCTGGTTAAGCATATTTGTCTACTTTGCAACACTCTCTTCTCTATACCAAAAGATGAATTATCTTGTTCGCAAATACACCACTCCTTGATAATGCAGACACAACATCGATAACCAAATTAGATGAATATGACACCTATTTATAAAAATCATCAACCTTGACTACAAGGTCGGCTCAACCCTTAAGACCTAATTACAAAATTACATAACATGATATATAGATCAACCACTAAAATAATACAATGCCATGATGACATAGAATGGACCCAAATGAAATCCACAAACATGTAATACCACCAGAAATCTTGGCAAGATCATTCGCAATACGCTACACCACCAAAAATGTCGCATAACACGAAGAACATCACCAAACCCATTAGATCCTCAATAATGCGCACAATGATCAATGCAGACCATAAAACCAATAGGACACGATTAAGAAACACCAACAAGAACATTAGAACCATCCTCAATAGCTGCACCAACACCACTTAATCAAATATTCATCGATCAACATGCTGATAGTCAAGAACACTCAACAGTAGCAACTAGGACTAGAAACATAAATTGTAGAGCACCAAATCATGAATGATCTGAATTGAAGATACACATGTACATCCAGAATGCTCTCCCAAATTTGCAACTCAGAATATAAAGCACAATGGATCAAATACCAGAACACCGCAACACTGAACATTGAAAAACCAAGCCAACTCTCTGCAATACCAGAACATAGGAACACAAGAATATGTTGACATCAATGATAACAACATATCCTAGCACTAGAAAATTCTAACAATCTGCCCCTTTGGCATTGATGGCAATACATGTATGTGAAAAACAATCAATATAAAAAAACAAATCAACACGAGCAATCTCCCCCTGAGATCATGCACACAATGCTTCCAAGATAAGGTCATTTTTCACATGCTTCTCTCCCCCTTTGACATCAATGTAAAAAGGTTCTGAAAAAAAAAAAATCTCCCTCAAATAATATACAAATTGTGATTGTCTCACCCAAACACAAACCACTGAACCACACATTGACTACTCCTTTTGAGTAGCAACACCTACTAATCAATCTAGATAAGAAGATAAGACTATGAAGTCCACTAGATTAATGCATCTCAATGAATCTTGTTCTCAATAGGAGGGATAAAGACCCCTAACCTATCTCTCTGATATATAAATGTATCTACAGGAAAAGGCTTAGTAAAGATATCTGCAATCTAATCCTTTGTAGATACATACTCCAATTTGACTTCTTCCTCACTGACTTTTTCCCTCAATAAATAATACTTGATTGATATATGCTTTGTTTTAGAATGCAGTACTTGATTCTTGGAAATATTAATAGAACTTGAATTATCATAATATATAATAGTAGGCTCATCATAAACAATTCTAATATCCTTCAACATCTGGTTCATCAAAACTACCTGAGTACAGTTGCTAGCAGTAGCAATGTATTCAGCTTTTGTAGTAGATAAAACAATAGCATCTTGCTTCTTACTTGCCCGAGAAACCAACTTCTTTCCCAAAAAGAATGCACCACTGAAGGTACTCTTCCAGTCATCAACGTCACCTGCCCAATCAACATCAGTATACACACATAACATGAAATCATCATTGTCCCCTTCAAGTATTTGAAAACCCTCTTTATAGCAGTAACACAAATTTCTTTAGGATCAACTTTAAATATTGCACAAGGGTGAAATCCCAATGCTGGTTCCCACTTTTTTGTACATCCTATTTTTTTTTTTTTGAAATCATACATTTTTTAGAAAATATAATGATTTAAGCTTTAAGAGAGCCCATTTTAAGTAATTAATTGAAGAGAGTTAGATCAATGGCTCTTAGATCAAAGTTTCTTGGATAGAACCTCTCTACTTCTAAATCATACTTGCAATGGAGTCTCCTTTTCATCTATGAAATATTGATAAAAACCCAATTTTACATTAGTTTTTGGGGGTTCAAATGAATTCATTTAGAAGTTTTTTTTTGTAAGTATTTATCCCATATCATGATCTTTCCGTATGGTACAATTTTTAATATATTTAATTTCATTAATATATTTTTATTTTATTTCTTATGAATGTAGGGTTTTCACCGAACATGAACTTCTTTGTTCAATGCTTATGGACAAATAGTAAACTTCACCCAAAAAATTCTGAAAAATATTTACACACTAGGTATTGAAGTGCTCTTTCCAACAAAAAAAATTTGAATTCCGCTACATACACAACAAGTTATGTAATGTCAAATGGACATATGTCAAAATTACCGTTAACTCAACTTCAAATATTAATAAAATATGAAACATTGAATATAATGTTACAAAACCAATTGCAAACACTAGATATGGATGTTAAAAAACCAAATTTGAAAGAATCATATTCATATCTATTATAGAAAAAACATATGCTATATAGAGTGAGTATCACTCTTTAAAAATGTTATTTTTGAAAAAAAACTAGTTTTCGAGGGAGATAGAAAAATAGAAGCAAATTGATTCCAAAAATTATAAAAAAAATATTTCTAGAATCTGCATACAAAATGACACAAATCACTAGTTCACATCATCTAGAAATACCTTATGGTTTAGAAGTAATAGGTGTTTGAATGTGAAGTTTTATCTAAAAATGAATATTACAATGTCAAAGTTAGAAAAAACGTGTAACCCACAAAGACAAACAACATGCATAATATCTAGTCTAATCCGAGTGAAGTATAGCAATCTACCAACCATAGATCTATACAAGGTCTGATTAACTTTTAGAGATTCATCATTCTTAGACAACTTGCATCCAATCACCATAAGAGTTCCAACAAGTTTGGAGTTATCTAACCAAAACTTCTTCAACAATTCCTTCACATACTTAGATTGAGAAATGAAGATGCCTTTATCAGTCCGTGTAATCTGCAATCCTAAGAATAATTTCATCTCACCTATCATAGACATATCAAACTCTTTTTCCATATCATTAGCAAACCTCATTACTCAAAACATCATCTCGTCCAAAAATGATATCAACAAAAAATTCATCAATCAAAGTGTTATCATTATCAACCTTAAAGACGTATGAATTACTATCAACAATACCTTTACAAAATCCCAACTTCGTGAAATACTTGTCCAATCTAGCATACCAAGCTCTAGGGGCTTTTTTGAGTCCATATAATGCTTTCTTCAATATGCATACCATGTCTCCTTTATCTGATAATGAAAATCCATCTGGTTGCTCAATGTATACTTCCTCTTCCGAATCACCATTCAAAAAGGATGACTTCACATCCATTTGATATACCTTGAAATTCTCGTAAGAAACATATGAAAGAAGTAATATAACAACTTCAATTCTAGCTACCGAAGCAAAATTATCCTCATAATCAATTACTTCCATCTGTAAGCATCATTTTGTTAGATAGTTCAGATAACCGGAAGACAACTGAGAGGGGGGGAGGGGTGAATCAGTTGTCACAGATTACATGAATATTCAACAATTAAATTTTAATACCGAAACCCAAAATAATAATACCAAAATATCAGTTAATCCAATTAAGCATAAATAATAATCACAGAATAAAAGCCATCAACACAACACCAAGATTTGTACGTGGAAAACCTAATAAAGGGAAAAACCACGGTGGGAAGCCTACCCATAGGCAGATAATACTTCTGCAGTAAATATGTGAGTTACAATGAAGGTGCCTGCACTTGTAGGAAGGCCAACAACCTAGAGCACACTTCTCATCACAAAAGGAGTCTCACTAACTACATATAAATCCAGACTGCAATCTAGAGAAGTGTTGAACTACAAAAGACAACATCTCCTATGCCAGAGTATAGTTCCGGTTAAGCTCAATACCAGAGGACTAAATCCTCTTACATAAACCCAATTTGATCTCCAATGATCGACCAACTCCTCTTCCTGAATGATATTACATTATTCACACATTACTTTCCTTGAACATGACTTCTTACATTAACCATGATGATCTACAATAAGATCTTACATCTATATATACAAACCCTCAACCATAAACAATCAAGTCAGCCACCAGACAATAAACTAATTACATCATTACAAACCATGTTAGCCCTAGACCAAACAAGTAATATTAACACATAAGACATTCCAGAAATACATCAATAGGTCCTATCCACATGTTACATTAAAGTCAGTCCATAACCTAGATCAACCAGGACCAAGTATGGGTCCAAACGCTTTAGCAATGATCTCCAACTGCCAAGTCTCGTACATGATCACCAACAACATCTTGAAAATCCATCACGAGCTGCACCAATACCACTTATGCAATTCATCAAAGATCTCCATCAAAATATCTTCTGGTGAAACCCTCGCCGGAACTAGAAACCAAGCTTTTAAGAAAGAAGGATAACATCCAATTACCAGACCAAAACCAATTGACTAAATATGAGTATTAGTATCATGAATAAGCCAATTCCATCACCAGACTATACCGGAGCCTGCCGGATCATACCGAATCCAAGTTAACCAGAAACCACTTAACCTACTAGGACCAAAAGGGTACCAATAAAGCATCCAAACAACTAGTGTTGACGTCAATGACAAAACATTAATGCAACACATAATCAATTCCACCAAATGGCCAACAATCTCCCC
This sequence comes from Cryptomeria japonica, assembly GCF_030272615.1. Taxonomy (NCBI): domain Eukaryota; kingdom Viridiplantae; phylum Streptophyta; class Pinopsida; order Cupressales; family Cupressaceae; genus Cryptomeria; species Cryptomeria japonica. The sequence continues at coordinate 645,223,993 of NC_081407.1, read as the reverse complement.
CTTTGGCATTGATGGCAACACTAGATGTGAAAAACATCTAAGTACCAAGAAATGCCAAACAAGTCTCCCCCTATGGAAGACATCTAACAATCACCTACATATAGCTCTGAATATCAATATCTCTCCCCCTTTGACTTAGTTTTTCACATTAATATCACTCCCCCTTTGACATCAATGCTAGAAATCTGATAGAAATATCAAAGCAAAAATATAAGCCTCTGAATCTCAAAGCTGACTACTCCCCCTGACCAGTAGCATCCCACATCAGTGCTAGAATGAATAGTATCTCAGATAATGTATGTTGGACTGATGCCAAACTTCATCAATTAAGTCTCTACTGGAGGGGCAGAAACCCCCAATTTGTCTCTCAGGTACTCAAATAATTCCTTGGATAACGGTTTAGTGAAAATATCTACAATCTATTCTTTAGTGTTCACATAAACTAGTCTAACTTCATTTGCTTCCACCTTCTCCTTCAAAAAGTTATACTTGATAGATATGTGCTTTGTCTTAGAATGAAATACTAGATTCTTTGGTATATCAATAGCAGCAAAGTTATCACAGTAAATAATTACTGATGTGTCACAATCAACCTTTATATCCTTCAACATTTGCTTCATCCATAAAACTTGTGTACAGTTGGTAGCAACAAAAACATACTCAGCTTCAGCAGCAGATAGAGAATTACATGACTGTTTCTTGTTGATTGATGAAGCCAACTTCTTTCCAAGAAAGAAAGCTCCATCGAAAGTACTTTTCTAGTCCTCAACATCCCCAGCCTAGTTCGCATCTGTATATGCACATAAAGTGAAGTCATCATCCTTAGGGTACCACAAGCCATATTATGATGTACCTTGCATGTATCTAAAAATCCTTTTCACCGCCATCTCATGATTTTCTCTAGGATCACTCTGAAATCTTGAAACAATATAAACAACATTTATAATTTCAAGCCTAGTCTGAGTCAAATAAAGAAGACCCCCAATCATAGATTTGTATCTTGTAGGATTTACTGGTGCAGAAACATCTTTCCTTGTCAATTTCTCACTTGTAACCATAGGTGTACTTACCAGTTTAGAATCTCCCATACCAAATTTCTTCAATAATTCTTTAGCATATTTAGTTTGACAAAATAAAAATGCCTTTGTCAGTCTGAGTAATCTACAAACCTAAGAAAAATTTCACCTCATCAATCAGAGACATCTCAAATTCTTTCTCCATGTTCTTAGAAAATTCTATGCATAATTTATCTTCACCTCCAAAATAAATGTCATGAACAAATACTTCAACAATCAGTATGTCATCATCAATGATTTTATAATATAAATTACTATCAGCACTGCCCTTAGTAAAACAAAGCTTCAAAAGATATTTATCCAACCTTGCATACCAAGCTCTAGGTGCTTGTTTCAATCCATATAAAGCTTTCCTTAACCTGCAAACCATATCCATATCATGTGATAGTGAAAAACCATCAAGTTGCTCAATATAAACTTCCTCATCAAGATCCCCATTCAAAAATGTACATTTAACATCCATCTGATAAACCTTGTAGTTTTTATAAGCAGCATAGGCAAGAAATAATCTTACAACTTCAATCCTAGCTACCGGTGCAAAAGTCTCTCCATAATCAATTCCTTCCTTTTGAGAATATCCTTTACAAACCAATCTAGCCTTATTTCTTATAACTTGACCATCCTCATTCAATTTATTCCTAAAAACCCATTTAGTTCCAATAACATTTCTATTTTTAGGTCGGGAAACCAAAGTCCATGTGTTATTTTTCTCAATCTGATCTAATTCTTCTTCCATAGCTTTTAACCAATGTCCATCTTTACATGCCTCAATTACTGATACCGGTTCAACTTGTGAAATTAAACAGACCTCATTAGTTGCCAGTCTTCTTCTTGTCATCACTCCAATGTTCTTATCCCCAATGATTTGATCTTGAGAATGATTCAATCTCACATACCTAGGAGTCTTTTGACTCTGTTCCTCTTCCCTGTTCTTCAGTTACTATAGAATTCTCAAATGAAGCCAGAGTAACAATTTCAACTCTCTATTCCAGTAAAGGTGCTACCAGTTGAGATATAATCATTTCCACTACCGGTTCCTTCTCATAAACTTTGATTTGAATTTTATTCAACTCATCTACTTTGACATTAGCACTCTCCACAATTCTCCACAATCTCTTGTTATAACATCTATATTCTTTTCTTTCATTAGAATAACCAAGAAATATGCCTTCATCACATATAGGATCAAATTTCCCAATAGTATCATCTCTCCTAATATAACATTTACTACCAAAAATTCTAAAATACTTAACTGCAGGTGTATAGCCAAACCATAATTCATAAGGTGTCTTACCGGTTTCTCCTTTGATATGTACTCCATTGAATCTAAACCATTGTACTCATTGTTTCTCTCTAGTAGATATGAGGTAAATTAGATTCCATCATCATTGTTCTAGCAGCATCCAAGATAGTTCTATTTTTCCTTTCCACAACTCCACTCTGCTGAGGTCTTCGGGGAGCAAAAAATTATCTTCTTATACCATGCTTGTCACAAAAGTTATTAAACTCACCGGATGTGAATTCTCCACCATGACCTGATCTCAAACGTTTAATCTTCAATCCTATATCAGTTTCCACCTTAGCCTTAAAGATTTTAAATTTTTCAAATGCTTTAGATTTTTCTCTCAAAAAAGTAACCCACATCATTCTAGAATAATTATCAATGATTAGCATGAAATATCTATCACCATGAAAACTTTTAACTCTAGAAGGGCCACACAAATAAGTATGAATAATATCAAGAACATCATTTGATTTATCTTGTATACTCCTAAAAGAGGTTCTAACCTATTTACCCATTTGACATTCTTTACATACTGAATTATAGGGCTTCATAATCTTAGGTATATCTCTAACAACCTTAGTTGAATTGATCTTCACAATGCAATCAAAATTCACATGACACAACCTTTTATGCTATAGCCAACTCTCATCAATCTACAAGCTAGTTCTATTAATGATTTTACATTTTCCATCATTGAACTGTAATTGAAATCCCTTATCTACCAGTTGTCCTACACTCAAAAGATTATGCTTCAAACCTTAAACATAATAAACATTGTAAGTATTGTTCTTACCATCCAATGATATAGTTCCTTGCCCTTTGATCATACATGCCTTGTCATCTCCAAATCTAACTAGTCCACCATCAAATTCTTGCAAAGACAGAAACTTCCCTTTATCTCCAGTCATATGATGTGAACAACCACTGTCAATTACCCATTCATCTTTGTCTTCAATTTTAGCAGCATTCTCCTCAGGTACATTCTCTTCTAGTGCTGGATCATCTTTCTTGATAGCCAAGAATACCCATTCCTTCCCATTGCCAGATCCACAAGCAGAGTCTTATGCTGGTTCATCATCTGAATCAGTAATGCCTTCCTCATCCACTATGCACCATGTTTTATCTCTGTTTTTCTTGAATCTATATTTGTTCTGATATCCAGGGTTAGGCTTAAATGATTTTTTAACTCTTTCTTTAAATCTTGAATTTCTTTCAGGACATCTAGATGCAAAATGACCAATCTTATTGCATGCAAAACATTTAAAAGGTGCTTTTCCTTCATACTTACTTCCTATCGGTCCTTTCGGTACTCTTCTAGAAAATAGTGTTTCAAGTTTCTCAAAATCATCATCTTCTCTCTTCATATCTTCTAATTATTTTGCATATAAACCTTTCCAATCTTGCTTACCAGTTGCAAATGTGGATGCATGAAAAGTAGGTTCAATCTTCATGACTCCAGAAGGTCCAAATTCCTCAAGTTCAAAAGCAGATAGTTTCCCAACCAAGGTATCTTTGTTGACATATGTATTAACCATTGTTGTCAACTCATTAATAGTAATAACCTTCATTTTATAAGCTGGTGGTAGGGCTCTCAGGACTTTAGAAATAATTTCATCTTCGCTCAAAGTTCCACCACAATATTGAATTCCCATAACAATCTCATTTACCCTTTCCACGAATGTTGTAATCCTTTCATCTTCTTCCATCTTCAGGTTTTCATATCTCGCTTGGTAACCATCAAGTTTAGCAATATTCGTTGTAGGGTCACCTTCATTAAGAGTCTCCAATTTATCCCATATAGCCTTTTGAGATGATTTGTCTGTTAATTCCATTATTTGCTGATCAGAAACTGCACACAAGAGGGCTTCTCTAGCTCTACAATCATTCTCAAGCTCTTTGTCCGGGTTTGTCGAAGGAGGATTGCTTGATCTTGGATTAAAGGGTGTGACACCATTCTGTGTGATCTCCCAAATCTCATTGCCAAGACATATCAAATGAGTCTCCATCTGAATCTTCCATACTGTGTAATTTGTTCCATCAAGCCTCAGAATATCCCTTTAAAAGATAGCTCTAGAAGAACTGGATGAACTTGAACTGTTAGTCACCATAGGATCTTCCTCAAGCAGTTAAGCTTTCCATAGAGAGGACCAAAGCTCTAATACCAATTGTTAGATAGTTTAAATAATCGAAAGACAACCGAGAGGGGGGGGGGGGTGAATCAATTGTGATATATTACAGGAACATTGAACAATTAAACTTTAATACCATAATAGAATTTAATCCAATTAAGCATAAAAAATAATCAAAGAATAAAATCCATCCACACAACACCAAGATTTGTACGTGGAAAATCTGGTAAAGGGAAAAAGCACGGTGGAAAGCCTACCCACAGTCAGATAATACTTCTATAGTAAGTATGTGAATTACAATGAAGTTGTCTGCACTTGCAGGAAGGCCAATAGCCTAGAACACACTGCACATCATAAAAGGAGTCTCATTGACTACATATAAATCTAGACTACAATCCAAAGAAGTGTTGAACTGCAAAAGATATCATCTCCTATGCAAGAATATAGTTCCGGTTAAGCTCAATACCGGAGGACTAAATCCTCTTACATAAACCCAATTTGACGTCCAATGATCAATCAAATCCTTTGCCTGAATGATATTACATTATTCGCACATTACATTCCTTGACCATGACCTCTTACATTAACCATGATGATCTACAATGAGATCTTACATCTATATATACAAACCCTCAACCATAAACAATTAGGTTGGCCACCAGACAATAAACTAATTACATAATTACAAACTATGTCGGCCTTAGACCAAACAAGTAATATCAACACATAAGACATCCCAAAAATACATCAATAGGTCCTATCCACACGTTACATTAAAGTTGGTCCATAACCTAGATCATTTGGGACCAAGTATAGGTCCATACACTTCAACAATGATCTCCAAATGCCAAGTCTCGAACATGATCACCAAAAGCATCCTAAAACTCCATAAGAAGTTGCACCAACACCACTTATGCAATTCATCAAAGATCACCATCAAAATTTCTACCGGTTAAACCCTCGTCGAAACTAGAAACCAAGATTTTAAGAAAGGAGGATAACATCCAATCACCAGACCAAAACCAACTGACCAAATATGAGTATTAGTATCATGAACAAGCCAATTCCATCACCAGACTATACTGGAGCCTACCAGAACATACTGGATCCAAGTTAACTAGAAACCACTTAGCCTACCAAGACCAGAAGGGTGCCGATAAAGTATCCAAACAGTTAGTGTTGACATCAATGATAAAAAATTAATACAACACATAATCAATTCCACCAAATGGCCAAAACCTTTACATACCAATCTTTCTTTGTTTCTAACCACTTCACCAACTTCATTCAATTTATTTCTGTATACTCATTTTGTATAAATCACATTCTTATCTTTTGGTCTCATAATAAGTTCACATGTATTGTTCTTCTCAATCTGATTCAACTCTTCTTCCATAGCTTTCATCCAATTCTCATCTTTACAAGTTTCAGCAACATCTTTATGTTCAATCTTGGAAATCAAACATATCTCTTCAGTAGAATCCTTTTCCTAGTCATCACACCTTTATTTTTATCACCAATAATCTGATTTTATGAATGATTTAATCTCACATGCCTTAGAGTTTTTTGAATATTCTGATTCTCAGGTTCTTGAACATCTTCACCAACAACAACAATATCTAGATTAAATATCTCTATCTAATCATTCTTCTTTAGGCTCTCAGTATGCACTTTCTTAAAAATAACATCCTGATCATCAAGCTCAAACTCATAACTGCTTGCTCTGATTTGCTTTCCATGACATTCATCAACCTTCACATTTGCACTTTCCAATATCTTTCTCAACCTCTCATTGGTACACCGGTAGGCCTTGATATTAGTAGAATAACCCAAGAAGATTCCTTCATCACATCTTGCATCAAACTTTCCTATATCCTCATCTCTTTTGATATAACATTTGCTTCCAAAAATTCTAAAATATCTAACTCTAGGAACATTACTAAACCATAAATCATAAGGAGTCTTATCGAAATCACCTTTTATATGCACTTGGTTGAATGTGTATACAACAACGCTAATAAATTCTCTCCAAAAGGTCTTCGTAACATTTTGTTCAATCAACATAGTCCTAGCAACATCCAAAATAGTTATGGTCTTCCTTTCAACAACTCCATTCTACCTAGGGGTTCTAGGAGAAGATAACTATCTTCTAATTCCATGCTTTTCACAAAATGAATCAAACTTACTGGATGTGAATTCTCTTCCTCTGTCAGATCTTAGATATTTCAGCTTCAGTCCTGTCACTTTCTCCACCTTAGCCTTGAATATCTTGTATTTCTCTAGTGCTTCTAATTTCTCCCATAGAAAAGTGTGGGGCCGGGAAAAGAGAGATTGGGTGATTGGGGCCTAATCCCACTTTTGCAAACACATTGGGAATACAAAAGAGCCTAGGGATATAGATCATTTTGGCTACTTGTTGTGAGAAAGAGAGAGCCAAGGATTATCTCTTAGGGTTTCTATTCGTCTTGTTGCAAATGATGAGAAAAACTAGGGTTTGAATAATCAACTAGACTAGGAGATAAATAATGAAGCATAAATGAATTCAGAATTGAACAAACTTGCAGATCTGAAACTGAGATACAGAAAGCATGAAAGGGGGAGGATTCTGGATGTGTACCTGATAATCCTGCAAATTGAACAAAATTGACCAGGACTAGGGTGCCACACCACTGTCCCTGATGATCTGACAGAAAGTTTTAACTAGAGGATTGCAAATATGATAACCTGAGGCTACAGCCTATCAAATTTGACTACAAAATGGAGGGAACAGGGCACCACTCCCCTATCCTTGATAGTTTTCTACACTTCTGAGACTTCTGGGTGGTTCTAGTGCCTTTTCCTGATCTGGAACTACCTTCGGGTACCTATTTCTGAACCTCCAACTAAAAAAGGGAAGGTTTGGGTGGCTATAAAGGGTTTTTCCTTATTCAAACCCCTTTTTTGGTGATTCCCACCTCCACAAATAGCTGATAATGAACTTAAAATGTGTGTGCTAGAACCTTGTGTGTATGCAAGATCCTAAAATGAAAGTAAACAATCTAGAGCAACCCTAAAGAGTAAACCCTAATTGCTTGTAATTGACAAAGTAAATGCTCTAAATAAATGATGCAAAGTGATCTAAGGAATGAATGTAAATATGCAAATTGATATAAAGAAGCTCATACAAAGACATGAAAATAACATGAAATCATTCCAATCCCCAAGGGAGAGATATTGCCACTAGATCTCCTATTACTCTTCAATGTCTTCAAGGCTCCTAATTGATGATGAATTCTTGATGAAATGTTGTTGAATGTTATTTAATGTTGTTGAAGACTTCACATAGGTTTCTCTTTCACTACATAGAAGGCTCCTTATGCTTGCTTTTGCTGAAACATACCTTAGATTAGATAGATCTTCGTTCCCTTAAAATGAAGAAAGAGAGCTCTTATGTATGAAACCCTAGATCTTAATTTTGACTTAATTCCTCCATTAGGACAACCTAGGAATTGAATTTTCCACCAATATTTTGGTTTTAAACATTATAATATCATAGAATTATGCTCCCAAAATTTTGAGGAAAAAATCAAGGACCATGTGCACTCCTACCACAGTTTGACCAAGTTTTCACCAAATTTTTAGGGTCATTATATATGATGATATTAGAGTGAATCCTAAAGTTACAGTTGATTTCAAGGTGTTTTGATATGCAAAATTGGGCCTTAAAGTTCAAAATAAGACATAATTATGGTTTATGATTAAATGATTTATTGGAGAAATAAAATAAAAAGGGGCACACTTAGGGTAAAGGGCAATTAGAAATGTATGAAGTGATGAAATAGGAATTTAGTGATGTATGAAGTGATAAAATAGGAATTTAGATTTAATTAAATTAATTAATTAAATTCTTAAAGGGAAATTAGAAATGTAAGATGCAAGACACACTAAGGTGGGTGCTAACCTAAGTGTGAAATTGTACCACCCTAGCAAGGGTGTACAATTTATGACACTATAAAAAGTAACCCACATCATTCTAAAATAGTCATCAATAAACAACATGAAATACCTTTCACCCTGTACACTTCTCACTCTTGTAGGACCGAAATATCAATAAACAACTAGAAGATTGTGTATGATTTCGAGGTCATCTAACCAATGAAATATTTTACATGGTTATAAATCATGTTTGTAAGATCAAAGCAATGAATTGGATCACCGTCTTAAGAGATCTATTTATATAGCATGAGTTAAGGGTGTATGTATGAGAAAAAGAAGACTGTTACAGAGACATAGAGGTCACCGAGAAGGTTTTCAGAGAACAGTCGAAGAACATAGTAAACAGAAGGGTTTACCGAGTTACTATATGGGTTGCCGAGGTATTCTATAAGCAAGGTAATCTATTCTGAGCACATAGAATCTGCTATAACATTTCAAATGTAAAGTTGCAGATAATTGTAATGATTTTATTGTAATATTGTGAAGTTGAAAGAGAAACCTTTAACAGGGTAAAAGACTCTAATCAAGTCTATAAATTGTAAAGCCTCTAACCAGGTGCAACATTTAGATTAAAGTGTTGTAAAATCCTTTAGCAAGGTAGATCTAACAGATCTTGTTACTCCTAACAGGGTAAGCTATCAGAAATAGCTAAATGTGTAGCTCTAACCAAGCACTCTTTATTATTGCAGTAGTGAAGTTGTGGGTGCCATCCCCACCATAGTTTTTCTCTCTAACCAAGAGTTTCTATGTAACCAAAATATATGTGTTATGGAGTGAATCATGTATGATTGTTAACTATTTGTTTTAGCTTTATTTTATGTTACTGCACTATTCGGTTTATGCATAACTGTAAAGTTATTATTCAAGAAAAGTTTTGGAGTACTGATTCACGGCTCCCCTCTCAGTACATTAGCTTTCCATATTGGGCCTAACAATTGGTATCAGAGCTTGAATCTTGGAAAAGGGTTTAACTACCTAAAGAGAAAGATCTTATCAATGGAAGGCTACAAACAATCTCAGAGGATTGTGTATCTGCAAGAAGAGCTAGATCATGCTAATCAAGTGATTGCAGACATGCAAAGGCAAATGCAAAAATCTCTGAAAGTAAGAAGAAGATTATCTGTGATTTGCAGGACTCTCAAGAGTTAGTGGAACAAATTGAGACATCATCTGAGAATAATATATCTGAAGAAACTGAAGAAATAATTGGAGTATTAAAAGAAAAGAACAAAGCACTGGCTGATCCACTAAAAGCAATGAAAAGAGAACACGAACATTTCAGCACACAGATGGCTGAAAATCTAGATGCATTAAGAATAGCTGAGGATAAAGTAAGAGATCTAGAAAGAGAGAAACAACAACTTGAAGTGTTAGTATCTGATAAGAATGATGAAATCTCAAGGTTGACTAGAATTCAACAAAACCTATCAGATCAACTAGGTTATGCACATCATGAAGAAATTCTAAAGAATGATGAGAACCAAGCATTGAGACTTGAAGTATCAAGGTTGACAGATGAACTTGAAATAGAGAAGAAATCCAAAGAAACACTGAAGAAGAGCTATGAAGCATCAAAGATGTTGGATGAACAACTGAATACAAGAAGACCCAACAGAGATGCAGGACTCGGTTACAAAGGAAAAGACTCTACCAAGAAAGGAATTCATACTATCGAGAGATGAGAATCATCAAAGCAAGCTGGAAACAGGAATAACATCAAAAGAAACAAGCCTATTTGCAACTACTGTAGAAATCAAGGTCACACTGCCAACATATGCCAAATCAGAAAAGGTAAGCAACCAAATGTCACTAAGTCTAATGGTTATTGTTACAATTGCAATAAATATGGTCACACATCTAATCAATGTAGGACAAAGTCTATTAACAATTATCAGAAGGCAAAATTCAAAGGGTTTTGTAGAAACTGCAGTAGATATGGACATAATATCGAGAAGTGTTGGTTTAAGCAAAAGAACTACACGTGGTCTGCACACCGAGAAAACACTAGAGGTTACTAAACTTACATAGATCCTTACTGACAATATGCAGTAGTACCATGGGATTACAATACAAGGATATGGTGTGAATGTTGTGGAAGATATGGACATATTAGTGTGATGGGATGGGGTTTGGGATAGACTAGCCTAGTCTATGCTCTTGGATCCTTCCCTTGGTTCACTTGGTGTTCTCTTCACACCCTAGGGTCCCTAGGACTTTCTTTTCTTGAGAAATCCCCTGACCTTGCCCAATCCACCCACCAATGAGTTGCAGTGCTGCTCCTAAGGTCTCACCTACTCATGGGACTCAAAACCCCTTACTATGGCTAATAAGGGCTAGGCTTGTTCCACACCTTCCAAGGTCTTAGCAAGGATAAGTTAGGTCTTTTTCATGGGTTTTCCACCCATACATGTGCCCCCAAGAGGTTTCAAGATTCCAACCCCTTACCGATTTCACTATTTTGTGTTTTTTCCTTCAAATAGGGCTACAAGGATTAGGACCAATTAGGCCTCCTACCCGGTCCTTTATGGCTCCCTCTCAAAAATGATGCACAAAACACCCAAACTCCCAAAATGGACTACCATTCATTTGGCAAGGGCTCAAGGATTTCTTTGGTTTTGGGCCCCCAAGTGGCCGTACAGTGCCTTGGGCGAATTTTGGGGTTTTTAAGGGTTTTGTGAGGGTTTTTAGGGTATGCCTGGGTCACAATGAATGTTTTGTGTTTTAGCCACCTTGTCTGGATTGGTGGAGGCTCCTCCTTCACACCGATGATGCTTCACTCACTCCTCTACACCTCCTCAAAAGGGTGCACTCTCCTCTGACCAACCTTGCTCTCCAAGACCTTTGCAACTTGACCTTTCCTAGCCGGGCACTGTTCAAACCTCTACAACTTGACTCCTAGACCCACATTGGGCCAACCTAAGGACACCACCATGCTATGAAGGACTCCTAAACATCTCAAAATCACACATACACTCTATTTCTTAGAAATCCTCAATCTTGACTTAAGACCCTAAGAACTCAACTAGGACCTTAACTATGACCAATGAGCACATGGCTCTTTATTTTATGTACAATGGCTTCAAAAGAAGCATAACAACAACAAAAAAAAGAAGGAGGAAGAGTTTGGAAGGGTGCTCCTAAACCATACTTCCCCTCTACACATGACTAAGAAAAAGAAGAAGAAATGAGAGCCGGGTCTATTCCAAGTGTCTTGAACCTGCTCTCTTCAACCCAAGTAGCTTCAGACTAAGGCTGACCTGCCCACTTCACCAAGTGTTCCATGTAGACCTGGTGTCTGGTGGACTTCTTTACTCTATATTCTCCTCTGCTATAGGCTTCTTCACCTGTGGTAAGACATTGACATCTAGGTCCTGCAACACCTTGGCTTGGTTCTCGGTCTGCCCTTCTATCTCACCGTTGTACATGATCAGGTCAGCTAGATTAAAGACTGGTGATATAGACAAATCTGAAGGTAGGTCAACCTTGTAAGCATTCTCACCATATTGTGATAGGATTCTACAAGGTCCTACCCTCTTCATCTGCATTTTGGTAGGCTTACCACTTTGCATCCTAGCTTTGCTCAAATGGACCATCACATAGTCACCCACCTTGAACTAAACCTCTCTCCTTTTCTCATCCATTTTGGCTTTCAGTTTTTGAGTGGATTCAAGGATGGCTTTCTTGACTTGCTCTTGGAATTCCTTGATGGTTTGAGTGAAGTCCTCTGCTTTCCCACTCTTCATCTCCATGGTACCAAGGTCTCTCAACTCACATACTCCCCTTGGATGTCTGCCATACACAACCTCAAAGGGACTTCTACCAGTGGTTCTATTCACACTGTCATTATATGCATACTCTGCTTGAGGAATGATTAGGTCCCATTTTTGCCCATACTCCTTAGTTAAACACCTCAACAAGTTGCCTAACACCTTGTTGATAACTTCAGTTTGACCATCTGTTTGTGGATGGTCAGCTGAGCTAAATGACAAGTTAGTTCTTAGTCTCCTCCATAATGTTTGCCAAAAATGGCCCATGAACTTGTTGTCCCTATCTGAAACAATGCTTAAAGGGAGTCCATAAATCCTAACAATCTCCTTAAAGAAGAGATGTGCAACATAGCTTGCATCATGTGTAGTTTTACATGGAATGAAATGGCTCATCTTGGAAAATCTATCTACTACCACATAGATGTTGTCCATACCTGGCTTTTTCTTGGGAAGTCCTACTACAAAGTCCATGCTTATACATTCCCAAGGCCTACTTGGGACCGGCAATGGTTGATAGAGACTAGCATTGCTTGATCCTCCCTTTTCTCTTTGGCATACACCACATTGCTCCACATACCTCTTCACATCTCTTGGCAACTTTGGCTAGTAGTAGTACCTCTGTACTAAATCCAAGGTTTTGTTGACTCCAAAGTGTCCACTCAAACTATCATTATGTTTCTCTTGGATGAGGTTTTCCCTCATAGATCCTCTTGGCACACACAACTGATTACCCTTGAACAAGAGACCATTTTGGAGAGTGTAATCTGCATACTGACCATGGAAATGGTTCTCAAACTCCTTGCAAACCTTGTAAGCTACTGAGAAGTCTTCATCTCCTTCATAGAGGTCCTTGAAACCTTCTATTCCCATGCTCTGCAATGGTAGTTCTTGAACTGTCAACAACTTCCTACTTAATGCATCTGCCACCTTGTTGAGTTGCCCCTTCTTATGCCTGATGGTGAAGGTGAAGGATTGGAGGTACTCCATCCATTTCAAATGTCTATTGCTAAGCTTCTCTTGAGTGTTAATGTAACTCAATGCCTAATTGTCCGTGAACACCACAAATTCCTTTGGAGGTAGGTAATGCCTCCATTTCTTTAGATACTACACTAATGTATACAACTCTAGGTCATAGGCTGAGTACTTCTTCTTTGCTTCATTAAGCTTCTCACTGAAAAATGCCACAGGTCTTCCCTCTTGACTCAATACACCCCCTACTGCAATTCCACTTGCATCACACTCTAAAGTGAATAGCTTATCAAAAGTAGGTAGGAGAAGGATAGGTTTTGTGGCTACTTCTTGCTTCAACAATTGAAATTCTTTGTCAGCTTGCTCAGTCCATCTAAACTTAGTTTTAAGGCCTCCTTTTATGGTGTCAAGGACTGGTGCACATATGCCACTGAAGTTCCTCTCAAACTTTCTATAGAATTGAGCTAATCCATGGAAACTCCTAACTTCAGACCCTGTTTTAGGTGCAGGCCAATTCAAGATTGCCTCCACTTTGCTTGGATTAAAATCATAACAATTCCTATTCTATTATGTACTAAATTCAAAATCTGCATAGTTAAGATGTATTGTTAAGTTTGAAATCCTATCAAAGTCTTTTGAAGCACTTTACAAGAAACCTGTCAAGTCAGTAAATTAAGGAAGCTTAGTTACTCAGTTAAATAAAAAAAAAAAGAGAATAAATCGGTTAAAGAGGAACCGAGTGCATTTAATGTTTTTGACCTAACTCGCACGGAGCCCGATAAGGTAATTTGTGTACTTAAAAGCATTTTCGCGGTCATTTACACTTACCAAGTTTTCGAGAAAGCAGAGCAAGTGATTCCAAGGTGATCAAAACCTCATTCAAAGCAAATCCAAGGTATTTACATCAAATCTCAACATATTGTTAAGCTGGTTTACTGATCTTGTTGCCATTATTTGCTAAGTATAAAGCATCTGTCGTTTGAAATTCTGAAACCCTAAGGACTCTTTACTAGTTTTTTACTTGAAATCTTAAATGGCGCCCAAGATCCAAGATCCCATTATTGTTAATAACTTAGAGAAGCCCTCATTGAAATACTCTTTGACTCCTAAAGTCGCCTCTGAATCAGATGATAAAACCACCTTTTCACTCATCCCGAACAAAGTATTGTTAATCGAAGATGTGAGATTCTTCACCAAATGCCATGTTCAAGAACTCAGTCATGTTGAAATCAGAGACACCTATGATGAGCTATGTACCAATGGTAAATTAAATAGCAAATATGAATACATCAAAATCAAAGGATTGACTAAAGCCCTAACCTATCCTCATGTGTTCAAACCCCAGTGGGTCAAGTTTGTTCTAAGCAGAGTTCATGATGATTTCATGTGGCTAGAAGAGAAACCATTCAAGATAACCAAAGAAATCATTCATTTGATTACCGGTTACCCTATCTATGATCATGCCCGAGCCCAGAAGATGATATCACAGAAGGAATTGATCAGTTTAACCGGAGTAGAATCTGATTACAGAGGACTGAAATTGAACAATGTCACTGATGCAGAACTTAAGTTTTCTATTAGAGTAATTGGTTACTGTTTCTTCCAATTAGCAAGGGAAAATAGTGTACCCTGTGCAACAGTTGACTTAGCTTATAAAATTGTGAAAAAGGGAATGAAAGTTGACTTATGTGAGGTGTTATTGAAGAATCTGTTTGAGAATCTCAACACAATAAGGAAGCCGAAGAAGAACAACTCGGCTAATACTCTAAAGTTTGGTTCACTTCTTGTATGCATGTTTTTCTACTTTGAAAAATTCTTTCCATTAGTCTGTAAAGTAGTTTGGGAGCTACACCGACCAATCACCCATTAGATTAATGACTTCATCAAGAAGTTAGGAGATAATTTCAATGATATCATGAATGATTACTTCAGTAAATTTCAAGAGAAAATGCATAACAGGTACCGAATTCCACCCCAGCTAGTGGAGAAATATAAAGATGATATATGTTTTGAAGTTGACACCGATTACTGTTATGTGAATGTCGTAGAACCGAGGACTCAATCCTTGTCACCAATGGGTTATGAGATTGACTTTGACATCACAAAACAACAAATTGATGCATTTCTTACATTGCCCAGACATACTACCGAGCTAAGGTATGGAACGTATGAGGAAGTAAAGGAAAAGGTAAAAATGAATATTGAAGTACCCAAAGCTACAAGAAAGGCAACAAAGATGATTAAGGCATTGTCAGAAAAATTCAAAGAAGACTCTTCCTCTACACTTGTAAAAGGCACTCTTGCCATCACCGAAGAGGAATCAGAAGCTCAAGAGGCAGCTATAACACTAAGCACCAAATTGCCTAAGGGTAAAGTGTTAAAAAGAAAGAAACAGGACACTTCAAAGGCCCTACTGACTCCTCCAACAAAGAAACCTAATACAAGAGCATCTACAACATCACCAAGTAAGAAAAAAAAGAGTGTTACTGCTCCCAAGGTAATAAAGACATATGGGAAATCTATTCAGAGACTCATTTTGGCAAAAGAGTCTAGTGATACAGAATCTGAAGATGCAAACAAATTCCAGATTGTTAAGAGCAAGAAGGTAAATATACATAGTGTTGAAAACTTCTGTGCCAATCTGAAAGAATATAGCGGATTTGGTTCATTTAGATATGTCAAGTATGAAACTAGAAATAATGATGAGAAGAGACAAATTGAAGAAGCTGTCATCTGCACACTTCTAAAGTTTTAGTTAGCTCCATTGGAACTAGCAAAGTCACTTCCAAATGAACTTTACTTGCATATTGATAATAGGTGGAAGTATGCAATGGACTCAAAGAAACAAATCAGATAAAGAAGTGTAGTCCATCTATTTCCTAATATGTCACTAGCCGAAATAAAGGAACATCTAACAACCTACAATTCAAAGTTTCTTGTCAAACAGAGAGCCTTAAAACTGATGAATGGGCTATATATTGACATAGAAAATGAGACAAAAGAAAAATGGCAGGAAATATTCAAAATCAAGGATTCCAATGAACAACCTACAGTTGAAATCATTGATGTCACCGAGCACGATCCTGATGTCACCGAGCAAGGTCCTGATGCTTCCGAACAAAACCCTGCTGACACTATTCAAATAGATGAAGATGTCATGGATACAGAGGAACCGGAGTAGGAAATGATAGAAGGCACTACATATGCAAAACTTGTATCTAGTGAATCCATTTTAGAACAACTTCAGCCTTATCCACCGATCAATCAACCCATCTCTACCGAATCTCCTCAGGATATAGCACAAGGCACCGAAGGTCACAAGTCTACAACAGGAGAAGATACTACTCTAGAACAGACCTCACAAGCACCTTTGAGCACTGAAAATGTTGCAGCTGAGACACCCAATACTGAGACACCAAAAGACACCACAGAGGCTACAGGAACCAACCAAAGTGTTCCAGCAAGCCTCTCAAGCTATTGTCTTGGTCCAACCGGCCAAAGGTAAAGAGAAGAAAGTGAAAAAGCATAGTTTCAAATTTGATTTGTCTAAACCAATAGTGTTGCCCAATGTGGATATATCAAAATTAAAGGGGCAAGCACTCATTGATTTCGGTGAACTATGTAAAGCAAAGGCTGAACAAGAAAAATAGATGGCCATACAAAAGAAGAATAAAGTACTTCAGAAGGTGAAGACACTGCTATCAGATATGCTACCTACAACTACAGTGTCAACCGATGTAGCCATCCATATTCAACTGGATGAACTCCTTACTCAAATAGAAACATCCAGAGTTGATGCATCTGAGTATTTAAGCAAGCTAAAAGACAAGGAGCTTACTACAGAAATGATAGAAGAGGTACAGAAAGCTCTAGCCATTAGCAAAGTCAACCTTGTCAAATTCATTACTGAGCCGTCCCCTCAACTCAAGCACATTCTTTATTTATTTCAGAAACTCTGTACATTTTCTTTATTCATTAAAGACATTAAGAATAAAACAGAGAAAATTGAGAAAGAGATCACCGATCTCTCAAGCAGGTTGACCACAGAGCCAAATTCAATTCAGAATTTTTATACAAGGTTACAACAGCTCATCGCTCAACAATTGGACTTAAGAAATGAAGAACACAAGATCAGGATGGACATAATGACACTTCAAACATTATTCCTTCCACATCTTTCATCAGTCCAAGAGCAGATCAACTGAGCCACATACTTGTCTAGTACACAAGAGGGAAGCACTCTTGATGGCTTAATATCACTATTGGCTGATATTCAAGCACAAAATTCTTTAATGGAAAGTGTAAAGGATGCACTCTCTATCGCTCTCACCAATGCCCAGAACAAGTACAAATCCATTTTTGACCAGTTACCACCCCCCAAATGGAAATTAAAGTTTTTGATGTTTGTCAAAAAGGGGGAGTGATACAATATATTTAGGGAGTGATACAATTTTGATACACTATTGTGAGAATGATATAGTATTCGGAGTATAGTATACATGGGGAGTATATCAAGCAGAATAAGCAGAGTATCCCAGAGCAGTATACAGGATAGTAAGCAGAGCACACAAGAACAAAACCGAGCATGCAAATCAAAATTATGTACAGTATAATGATAAGGGGAGTATATTTGAATATACTATTTCATTGACTATTGTATATACTATCAAGTATAGTCATTTTGCAAAGTATATAGATTTTTGAGTTATAACTTTGAAAGTATTTTTTTCAAACATCTCAACTAATGTCAAAAGGGGAGACTGTTACTACTTATCAGATTGCCATTAGTTTTATGTCAAAGTTATACTATATACTCTAGTCAGTTACTATTACCGAAACATTCAGTCGGTATGCACAATCTAGTCGGTTACAGAAGAAAGCAGTCATAGACCGCAGTATACATAGAGCTGT
The DNA here is from genome assembly GCF_030272615.1 of Cryptomeria japonica. Taxonomy (NCBI): domain Eukaryota; kingdom Viridiplantae; phylum Streptophyta; class Pinopsida; order Cupressales; family Cupressaceae; genus Cryptomeria; species Cryptomeria japonica. Next base: position 645,205,881 of record NC_081407.1, on the reverse strand, counting down.
CTACCGAGTATCTTTTTCAAGTCTACTGAGCAACAAAGATGACACACCAAGTTGATATACACTGAGTGAAACATGTTACCAGATTCATTGAACCTGGACATGCATATGAAAACGTGTTACAAGATCGAGGCACATCTAACCATTATCACATTGGAAATTGCACTAGAAGATTGTGTATGATTTCAAGGTCATCTAACCAATGAAATATTTTACATGGTTATAAATCATGTTTGTAAGATCAAAGCAATGAATTGGATCACCGTCTTAAGAGATCTATTTATACAGCATGAGTTAAGGGTGTATGTATGAGAAAAAGAAGACTGTTACAGAGACACAGAGGTCACCGAGAAGGCTTTCAGAGAACAGTCGAAGAACAGAGTAAATAGAAGGGTTTACCAAGTTACTATATGGGTTACCGAGGTATGCTATAAGCAAGGTAATATATTCTGAGCACATAGAATCTGCTATAACATTTCAGATGTAAAGTTGCAGATAATTGTAATGATTTTATTGTAATATTGTGAAGTTGAAAGATAAACCTTTAATAGGGTAAAAGACTCTAATCAAGTCTATAAATTGTAAAGCCTCTAACCAGGTGTAGCATTTAGATTAAAGTGTTGTAAAATCATTTAGCAAGGTAGATCTAACAGATCTTGTTACTCCTAACAAGGTAAGCTATCAAAAATAGCTAAATATGTAGCTCTAACCGAGCACTCTTTATTATTGCAATAGTGAAGTTGTGGGTGCCATCCCCATCGCAGTTTTTCTCTGTAACCAAGAGTTTTTGCGTAACCAAAATATATGTGTTATGGAGCGAATCATGTATGATTGTTATCTATTTGTTTTAGCTTTATTTTATGTTACTGCACTATTCAGTTTATGCATAACTATAAAGTTATTATTCAAGAAAAGTTTTGGAGTACTGATTCACCCCTCCCCTCTCAGTACATTAGCTTTCCATATTGGGCCTAATAGTTCATCTTTTAAATTCCCATTCATAAACTCTTCATCTATCAAATGTTCATTAGCAACATAATAAAATTTCTTCTGATATTTATACTTCTAGATAGGATTATAGGGTTTATCATACTTGTCATGCTTCTCATATTTATCATGCTTATCAAATTTATCATGCTTATCATACTTTGAGATTATTTTAGGACACCTAAAAGAAAAATTTCCTATCTTATTACAAGACAAACATTTCAAAGGTAACTTCCCATCATACTTATTGGCTCCCTTAGGCAATCTCCAAGCAATAAGTGCTTCAAGTGCTTCCAACTCTCTTTCTTGTTCTTTCCTCTCTCTCATTTCTCTTTCATATCTGGAAACCCTAGATGAAATTTTTCCCGGATCATACTTCTACTTCCCAGATACATAGGCTTTAAATGTAGTCTCATATTTACCATGTGATTCTCCAGATTCACTCCACTCAAAATCAACAGGTCTCTTATCATAGTGGTCACAGTTTAGATCTCATCAATAGAAGCAATTTTAGGTTTGCAAGTAGGAGACAAGGATCTCAACACTTTAGCAACAATCTCATCTTCTTCAAGAGTTCCACTAGCACATTTGTTGTTTAGGACAAGTTCATTCACTTTAGCCATAAAGGATGATATGCTCTCATACTTTCCTTTCAAACTTTGCATTTTAGAAACTTTGACATGTTTATCTCCTTCATAAAAGGTCTCTAACTTTTCCTAGATCTCATGTGCAGTCTCCAATCCCATCACATTAGTAATCTTTAAATCGACCAGGGCACTCAACAATTCTTATTTAGCTCTTATATTATGTTCAACATCCTTGATCTCACTTGCAGTAACAAAACCATTTTGAGGAACATTGTAGGTATTCTTTGTAATCTTCCAATAATCATCTCCAAGACACTTCAAATGACACTCCATCTGGTCCTTCCATATAGTGTAATTGCTTCCATCAAATCTCAAACTCTCTTTCTTGAAAACATAGGTTTCCATCTCGAATCTCGTCAAGTGATAAAGCTTCTTCCCGAGGATCTAGCTCTAATACCAATTGTTGGCAACAATAATGAAGGAAAATTGAGAGGGAGGGGGGGTGAATCAGTTTTCATTGGATTTGACAATTTAAGCACAAATTCATATCTTATTAATTGCAACAAGAACAAAGATAAGCACAATAAAAACAAAACACATAACACCAAGATTTTGACATGGAAATCCCAATTAGGGGAAAAACCACAGTGGGAACCTACCTACAATAAAATGATACTCTGCAGTAGTATGTGAAAATATTACAATGGGGGATGCACATGCATTCAGGCACACTGCCTAGAGCTCACTGCTCAAAACAACAAAGGGCAACAACCCAAGGAAGGATCACTACCTTACAAAGATCAGATAGAACAATCTAGATTATATGAATTGAAAGAATAACATCTCCAAATGCCTGATGACAGTTCTGGTTAAGCACATTTGTCCACTCTACAACACTCTCCACTCTACATCGAAAGATAAATTTTCTTTTTCGCACATACACCACTCTCTGATAATGTAGACACAACACCGATATCTAAATTTCATGAATATGAAACCTATTTATAAAAATCATAAACCTTGACTACAAGGTCAACTCAACCCTTAAGACCTAATTACAAAATTACATCACATGATACATAGATCAACCACCGATCCAATACAATGCCATGAAGACATAGAATGGACCCAAATCAAATCCATGAACATGCAACACCATCAGAAATCTCACCAAGATCATCCACAAAATGCTACACCACCAAAAATATTGCATAACACGAAGAACATCACTAGACCCATAAGATCCTCAATAACATGCACAATGATCAATGCAAACCATCAAAATAAATAGGACATGATTAGGAAACACCAACAAGCACATTAGAAACATCCACAATAGCTACACCAACACCACTTAATCAAATCTTCATCGATCAACATGTTGATACTCAAGAATACTCAACAACAACAACTAGGACTAGAAAGATAACTCGTGGAGCACCAAATCATGAACCATCTAAATTAAAGATATACCTAAACATCCCAAACACTCTCCCAAATTGGCAACTCGAGATATAATCATTCCAAAGGACAACGGATCAAAATTTTAAATACCAGAACATTGCAACACTGAATACTGAAAAACCAAACCAACTCTCTGCAATACCAAAACACAAGAACAGAGGAATATGTTGACATCAATGACAACACATATCTTAGCAGCAACAATATCCAACAGTATCTACAATTTTTTACTTTTAAGTGCTAGGGTGAATATAGAGTAAAGTAATTATAAAATATGTTTGGATATAAGAAAATAGTATTGATTTTAGCTTACTATTTGTCAAACCATAGAAGTGGAGTGGACAAGACAATTTTAACATATTAATCACCATCTAATTATGCAATAGCACATCTTGATATAAAAGTGCTCGTCGTCAACACAACTAATATAAATATGTATAAATCATATTAATTTAATGTTCTTGGCTCATCTAGTCGTTTGTTAATTTGGTAATTTTTATTATTATATATTGATTTATTATCAATGTTATTAATGGTGTTTTGCATGTATGTATGTTGAGGAATATGAAGATGGTGAGAATATTACCAATGTTGTTGAAAATATGTTTATTTCCATTTATTAGTTTGGTTTTGTTGACTTGATGTTGAAGCAATCTATTGTTATGGGTGTTCTAGGGAGCTACTGAGAGCAATCTACTGTAAAAATCTAAGCTAGTGAATATGATGTTAGATGCAATGACAGTCCCAAAGACACTGAGAGGGGGGGGGGGGGGATGGGGGGGTGAATCAGTGTCTAACTGGTTAGTGTAATATTTGAACTTATTTATAACTTTGCAACTCAAATTAATGTACTGGTAAACAAGCAATAGTACAACAAAGAGAAATAACAGAGACAACATAAATGTACACTATAACACAAGATGTTTTGGCAAGGAAACCCAGTGTGGGAAAAACCTCGGTGGGATTTGTGACCCACAATATTTACTCACTAGAAAATATGAATAAATATTACTTACAATAGGTGCCTGCACATGCAGGAAGGCCAACAACCTAGAGCTCACTGCTCAATAGAAGAGTCTCACTAACTACAAAATGGATAATTAAATTAAATACAATGTACTGCTCAAAATAGCATCTGCAATGCTTGATTCAGTACCGGTTTAAGCTCTATCATAAACCTTAACCAAAACCTTTCTAGTGAATGATATTCACTTACATAATCTATCTGCCTTATTACAAAATACTTACACTATCTTCTACATAATATTTTTCTATTCCATGCTCTTACAAAATGACTTATAAGATCTCATACATATATGAGTCTTTACAATACAAGAAGTTGGCTTACAATTCACATAAACAAAACTTGTCTCATGTCAACCTGAGTGCCAGTATACTTCATTGCCGGTGTGATCTAGATGCCGATGAATTTGCCTGCCGGTGTCGGTAGATGACGTTTGTGTTGCCGGTGAACCGATACAACCTGTTACTGGTTGGTTGCCATCAATGACAACATCAACCATTCTCATTAAGTGTAGAATGCCAGCATGTGATTGATTAGGAATTGGCATTGTATTGAATATAGTAGATTCAAGAGTTCCCTCTAATATGTACCTCTATCCTAGTGGCCTTGACATTGAATATTTAATAAAATTTTTTACTATATAGTGCCAAGACATCATAGTAATATTTCTTGAGTGAGTGAGTTGATTTGACAATATCTAATTATAAAATATTCACAATTCTATGTTCATATTTCTCAAAAGTAGATTTTTTTTCAAAGAATATTTTTGTATCAAATTCTATGTTGAATGGTATTTTTTTTTATAAACTATCCTATCATGCAATTCATGTAAAAAATCTAATGGGGATTGGAACATATTTATAAACATTGACATAGATTTATATGGTAAAATTCTGGCATATTCAAGCATTGGTTTTTGTATTGAATACTTTATATGTCTTCCCCTACATGAAAGTATGTCTAAATGTTATGGGGGAAAGATTTTTCTCAATGACATGTAGTTGCTTCATGATTTGGATGAATCTCACGTGACACTTTGTGTAATTCACTAGAGGTATATTATATAGTAGATATTTACTTCAAACTAGGTGCAGTGTGTAGCATCATGGGGGCCAAACTAGGTCCTTAAGTGGCAATGAAAATTCAGAAAAATAGAGTTAGGCAACTTGACATAAAAATTTGAATAGGTTATTAACATAATTTTAAAATATCTAAGAATAGAATTTGTAGAAAATTGAATGTAGTTTCTAAGCTACTAGTTATTTTATGAAAAAAAAAAAAGTAAATCTATTTCGTGAATATTTGAAATTTCAATGCATTAGTACTATATTTTTAGGAAAAAGATAAAAAATAGGTGTATGTTTGACCAACCTAAGAACAAAAAAAAACATAATATTTTTTGTGAAACTTTAATATAAGTAGACGATACATTCTTGGATGTGCCACATATTTTTTTGTAATTTTTTTCCAAGTAAAAATTAGTTAAGAATTTTTTGCTAGAACTTTTTAAAAATATTAAAAATTGTATGTTTGACCACCATAACTTGTCCCAAACTTTATGAAATTCAAAACAAAAAATCCTATAGTATGTGGAGCATATAATGTGGTGCATCTTTTGGATTCAAAAAATGTGAAACTGTTTGAAAGTTATAGGTGTTTTTCAATTAGCCTATCAATTAGGAATTTAGTCATAATGTATGTAAGAAAATAATAATACTAATTTATCAAATTCAAAGTAAGGAAGAATTTATATGTATATAAAACTAACAATCTCTAATAAATGTTTCTCCTTTCATGAAATTCAGATTAAAAAAAGTGGTCAGCCACACAAAAAGTCTAGAAAACCAAGGAAAACTTCTAAACACATTTTTGGTATTGAATTTCTAGGTTTGACACATCCAAGCCAAATCCAAAAGCAATCCAAAAGGAAAAATGGAGGGAAAAAAATAAGTCAGGAAAAATAAATATTTGTTAGTAGCAAATATCCATTGGTAATGAAAATCCGCTTTTTGAATGTCCAAAATGGATATTCATTTCCTCAAGTTACTTTAAAAATAATTTAAAAAATTGTTTACAAAATGACTTCATCCATTTCAAAACAAATACCTATTTTGTAAAGCCTAGAAAAACACATTTTAGTAAAATGGGCATAACGTTTATGTTTCTGATCAAAATTTTAATTTTTCACAAGCATTGGAAAGGTGATTCATAAGTCTACACAATGGAATAGGTAGTATTTCTATATTATGCATGTGCAAAATAAAAATAATTAGTTTAAATTCATCCTTGATTTTCAAAACATCAAATGCTCACAAATTGTGCATATGAATACCTTCTTTCATGATTTTTTTGTAACAATCATCTCAAAATGCTTGAAACATTAAATGAGTGATTAATAATAAAAAAATTAGGCATTTTACTAAAGAGTAATAAATTTTAATAAAAAATCATATCTCTAAATATATTTCTTTCTTACATCTCTCCTAAAATCTAAACCTATTGTTGCACCTCTCCCTTGTTCCCTCCATCTCTTTTTGTCCCTCTTTATACATTTCTCTCTAGACTTATCTCTCTAATTCTCATTGAATCCATCCTCCATTTTCCTTCTCTTGAGCTCTACACTTATATTTCTACATATTCATCACTCCCTCCTCTATCTCACTCTCTCTCTCCTTTAAGATCTAGACTTGTCTCTCCGCCTCTCATATCCTAGACCTACTCTAAATCTTAATGCCCTCTCTCCCCAATCATTATAAATATATCTTGATATATCTCTTTCTCTCCTCTCACTCACTCTCTACCCACCTTTCACTCCATCCCTAGCTCTCTAACTCTCCCTCCCACCCTTCTTTCCTCTCTATTTGTTTGGATCTTCAAAACTATTTGTATTTTAGTGAGACACATCAATATTATACAACCTAGTCTTCTTCTGGGGTTTTTTATTCATCTTAGGGCTTCTTGGATTTATACTTTCTATAATGGTGAGAAAATTAGGGTTTTCACTATGAAAGGGATAAAAACTACTAATTTTCTATTACATTCAAAAGAGGGGTTAATCCAATAGATTTATTCACAAACCAATAATGATAAGGACTAAATATTGATTGGATTAAAGAGGGTGTGAATTAATTTTCCCTCTTTTATGAGTTGAAATACTGAAATTAGGGAAAAATGCTGAAAATGAAGGTAAAAATGCAAAAATAGTGAGCTACAGTCGTAAAATTGAGGCACACACTTGGATCTGAGTAGTGTATGCAGATTTGGATTTGATCCTTGAAAAAGATCTAAAAATGTCAGGACCAGCATGACCGTTGACTTGGTCCTCCTAACTTTTTGCACACCAAAAATAGTTGATTCATCTCTATAAATAATATTGGTTTTCGAATTAACCATGAAATAGAGGTAAAAGATAATTGAATTGTTGTAAATGAATATTCTCCTTTTGAGGGAGATGCTGAATAATGACTAAAAACCAAATAATATACCTCTTTGTGAATTTTTTTTGGTCTTCACACAAGATTAGGGTTTCATGAAGTCTTTGACAAAATATGATGTAAATCTCCATTTCAATGCTTGAATCTTGACTTTGTTGTTGATCCTAAGCTTGAAGGAAGACTGATTTATTGCTCGATTGCTTGAATACTTGATGTCAGATTGAATTTCATGTGTGTGGATGCCAAAATAAGAAGGGAAAGACTCCTTTTATAATTGCCCATTGGATAACTTACTAATTTCCCGACATGAGTCGACATGGAGTTGGGAATCTTGATCAAATTTAAAATAGGGAAAAGGGTTTTAAAGAGGTCCCAATTGAAGAGGACCAGAATGTGGTTCTATGGTCCTACCCCAATTTAGGGCTAGGACAAGGTTCCATGATAATGTGCAAGGTCAAACTAAAGATATTCTTGCATTATGCGAGCAGAATTAGGTTCCAATCAAGCTGAGGGGCGCAAACGGTACTTGGTAGGGACCCAATGTAGTCAAAATTGTACAAGGGTGAAATTTTAGGATGCTACACTTTCATGATATCTATATCTAAATTTTGTGTTGGGAACTCTTTACATGACCAATTATTTATTGATTTTATATTGTTACATACTTTTCTATTATCTTAATTATGAAATACCTTTTACTTACTTACCCTACCTATCCTTGGAAACCAGATTAGGGTTTTATTTTAACATTTGAGACATAATTGATATTTCTACTTTTTCAATATGAAAGCACACATCTTTTTAATTTAGTTTCCCTCTCTCCCTCTTCTTCTCTCCCTCTCTATATATTTAGCTCTATCTCTCTTGGGCCATCTCCTTAAATCCCTCTCCCTCTCCCTCTCCCTCTCCCTCTACATATCTCTCCCCCTTTCTCTTCCCCCTATATATTTTCTATTTCGTATCTATCTCTAGATATCTATCCCTCTTTCTAACCCTATCACCTCCTCTCTCCTCCCATATTACTCTTTCTTTCTATGCCTCTCTACTTATATATCTAGTTATCTTTCACCCTTTCCCTTTGTTTATCTATATTCTTATTCTTATCTATCTCTATCTTCATATATCTCTCACTCATACACATAGAGTCCCCATTTCTCCCTGCCTATCTCTATCTCTATATGTTTCTCTACTTATAATCTATCGACTTCTCTCCATCTCTCTCTCTCTCTCTCTCTCTCCCCCTCTATTTATATATCTTACACTATGTATTTATTGTTAGGATTCCCAAAGATACTAAGAGGGGGGGTGAATCAGTATCTGAACGGTATAAGAATTTAGTTGAATTATAACATGAAAAGCATATCAAAACTGTGTACCGATAAACCAAAAATAATACAGTAAATAAGAGCAATAACCACAACAGAAGAGACACACCATAACATAGTATTTTTAACAAGGAAACCCGGTGTGAAAAAAACCTTGGCAGGATTAATGACCCATAATATTCGCTTACTGGCCAATAGGGGCTTGCACATGCAGGAAGGCCAAGTTCCTATAGCTCACTGCTCAATTACAAAAGAAGTCTCACTGACTTACAAAATTGGATTATACAAATCTAATGTCTTGTACTGCTTTAGATTAGCATCTACTATGCTAGATTCAGTACCGGTTTAAGCTCTGCAACATACATAAACCCTTATCCAATATCTACCTTACAATTTGCATATTAGGTCTGCATTAATCCTTCCCTCTTCTCTCTAAATTATCTACAATGGTCTCATACTTATATGAGTCATATTACAATATGCCAAGTTGGCTTACAAAATATTTTACAATTAAATACAAAATACATTTAAACAAAATTCCTGTCGGCCATGGTGCCAGTAATTAATCTTTTCGGTGCTAGTGATTTGTGTGCCGGTGTCGGTGCTTGCCGGTATTGTAGGATTGTAAGGTTGCCATCAATGAAAATACCTTCAATCACCTATAATTTCTCATTGGAGTGTGCTTTTTCCAATATTTATATCTCCATCTATCCCTTTTACTCACACACACACACACACATAGCTAGTCCCTATTTATCCATTCCTCCCTAGAAACAAAAGTTAGAGGGGAAAGATACTGTAGCGTCCTAAAATTGTGACACTTGCAATTTTGACTGCATTTGGGTCTTCACGATGGCGGTGCAACGTTGAACCTGAATGGAGACCCCGAAACCTGTTTACGACACCAAAAACTGCATTTTTCTACACCCTGGCCTGATCCCTCCTTGTACCCTGCTGTCCCAGGAGGTGGGACCATGGCGCCCAGCGCCTTGGTCCTTCAGGACTAGGGCACCCAGTGCCCTGGTCCCCCAAGACCATGGCGCCCAGTGCCCTGGTCCCCCAGGACCATGGCGCCTAGCGCCCTGGTCCCTGGCCCTATTTTGGGCCCGGTCTCTTGTGGGTATCGGGTCTTTAAGTTTGCAAATTGGAAAATAATGTTTCCTGGTCAGCCCAAGGTTGGAAAAATCAGTCTATTAGCCCTAATTGACAAGTATATAAACTACATTTCCCTTCCCATTTGAGGAGGTAGGGAAAGAGAAAGACATATGTGTGCAAAAGACGGAAGCGATATTCAAACATTCAAACATTCAAGCATTCAAGCATTCCTTCAAGCAATTGAGTATTCTAAGTCTCCATTCAAGGCTAAGTGTTGCATTCAAGACAAGGATTCAACCATTGAAGAGGAGATCACATACAACATACAACATACTACATACATTACACCTTCGCATGTAAGAATACAAACATTCTTACAACAAGGTATCAGTACTTGTTTACATTACAAACATTTACATTTACAACATTCTCATTTCTTGGTTAATTCCAAAACTGGGGTTTGACCTAAAGGCAAACCCCTCATCCCTAACCCCCCAATCGTCCTCTCTTTTCTATGTGTAGGTTGCAGGTACGCGGCTGTAATTAAAGATTTGGAATCCTTGTGCAGAGACGAACAGATCCCCCTTCGTTTCGCGGATTTTTCGGAGGACTGTGTGCACACCGGGCGCCATCGTCACATCAACTTTCGCTCAAATTTGCAGAACAGCACCATCTCGACATTTTACTACTAATTCCAGGTCCGCAGCTTCATCCCATATCCCTATCTCTGTTTATAAGCGAATCTTTCCTACTTTACATGCATTCCTAGTTGAATCTTTCTATCTACATTCTTTACAAAAGAGGGTATCCTTGATGTCACAACCCTTGAAACTCATTTAGAATCCAATCTTGCATTGCGTGGGATTGGATCTTGTGGGTTTCAACCCCTTTTTTGAATGTAAAGTCTCTCCTAAGTGAAAACCATCAACCCTAGTGATTCTCCCTTCTCTCTCCTTGGAGTTGGGGAGGGGAGAACAACTAGGGTTCGATTTTTCCGCTTTACAGATACCATGCACACCTTGTCAAGAACTAATATACAAATATATTTGACACATAAACATCTAAATTATAAGGATGAAAAAGCTACATTACAAATAGGGATAATAAATTAGAAGGATCTTGATATAAGGGTAAAGATATATGGAGAGGCAAGGTTATAAAGATAAAGAGAGGGAGAGATATATGATGAATTATAGAGAGATATGAATAATTAGAAAGGAGATAGAGACACAAATATAGATATACATACTAAGGTCTATAAAGAGAGAGGGAGACATATCTAGAGATAGAAAAGTAGAGAGGAAGGTAAAGATATAAATGAAGATAGAAGAAGAGAGAGACAAATAGATATAGAGATAGAGAGATAAAGGTATCTAGATAAATAGATAGAGAGATAGGGAGGTAGGGATAGAGAGTGGGACATAGAGGAAGATATAGAGAGGAAGAGATAAAGATATAAAGGGAGAGGAATATGGATAGATAAAGATACCTAGATGGTGTGATAGAGTGATAAAGAGAAATAGAGATAGAGGGGAAGAGATAAAGAGATATAGAGGGGGATGTATAGAAGGATGGAGGGAGAGAACCAAGGATATATATATATATATATATATATATAGAGAGAGAGAGAGAGAGAGAAAGGGAGATACTTACAAAGGGAGAGAGAGGACGAGGGGGAGAGATAGATTAATTATTATAGAGGAAGATATGTATTGATAGATGGAGATATAGATAGATAGATAGATAGATAGATAGATAGATAGATAGATAGAGATATGGATATGGATGTAGAAATAGACATGGATAGAAATCAATAGAGAGAGTAGGATAAAAGAAGGGAGAGATGGAATGAATAAGAGATAGTTAGAAATAATGAGATATAGATAGTGTAGATTGGTTAAAAATATTAGGGTTTCACCCAATGATGTAAAACACCTAATATTTTTTCTTAGGGACCAATTACATTAAAGAAGGGTAAATCTAATAGATCTAGCCTCAATCCAATAAAGATAAGGATGAGAATTTTGATTAGATTCACTAGTTGAATTTGAATACCCTTCTTTTAAGTTGAATTGTGAGAATTCTAAAATTAGGATAAATGTGCTTAAATTAAAAAAATTATGCATAAACAATGAGCTACAGTCATCACATAGAGCCACGAACCCAGATCCTGAATTGTTGGAACCAAAATGCTCGTCACTCTAGATCTCTAAACTTTTCGTCATCCAAAGGGGAACCTGTTTATCTCTATGAATAATGTCAATCCTAGAAATTACAGCTCCACACCTATTCATGCACATAGTAGAGAAGGGAAATTTGTTGGCAATAGGAATTTGCCTTAGGTTAAACCCTGGTTTTAGAATTAACCATGAAATAAAATTGAAATGTAAATGAATTACTATAATGGAAATGATTTCCTTTTGAGGGAAATGTTGAAAATATATGAAACAGTAATGATATACCTTTTTATGAAGTTTTGTTTGTCTTCACAAGAAATTAGGTTTCATGTAGTCTTCATAAAACATAAAACACGAGTGTCATCTCAAATGTTGAATCCTAACTTCACTTTTGCTCAAATACTTGAAAGAAGTTTGCTTGCTTATCAATTTGATTGAATGTTTGAGGAATTGAATTTTCTAATTGATGTCAAAATGGGAGGGGTAGATGTCTTTTTATACATGCTTGGTCGAAAAATATATTTTTTGACATGAGTTGACATAGGATCCTAATTCTCACCCATTTTATGTTACAATTGAGAGGTCCCAAAATGGGCCTTGATTGGGAGGACTAGAGTGAGGGTGCCAATGCTCTAGTCCTGACCAATTAGGGACTAATAATTTTGGGGGAGAAAGTGCAGGCATTGAAAATATTGATTTTGGTGCATGGTGTGAGCAGAATTAGGGCTCCAATCAGGCCTTGAGGGACAAACGCCAAGGTGAGGACCCAAATGAGGATAAAATTGTAAGGGAGTATAATTTAGGATGCTACATTTAGCCCCCATTTTAGTCAAAGTATGAGACTAAGAATACTCTTAGTAAAGCATAAAGGTTTGCATTGAAAACTTTTATCAAGATATCAAAGAGATAAGACACGCTAAGAGCCCAAGGGACTTTAGGATCTCATTGCTAGTGAAAATTTTAGTGGCTAATATTCGCCAATTGGTAATTTTTTGAAATTTGGGAATCAAAATTTGGCTAATAAGTTCAACTTTTAAGGTGACCCGAATCACCACATATTTATAAATTTTTATTTTAGTGTTATTTAAATTGCTAGAGAATTTATTTTATTAATTTTTTAACTCAAAGAGTAGCCACAATATTCATACATGATTGGATCAGATTCGCCAACATTTTATAATTTATTATAAAAATCTAAATTAATTCACCAATAATATATCATAATTATTAGTTACTTTAGGGTTGTATCAAAAATCTTTAGTTGCCACCATTTATTTAAAATAAAATTTATTGACCTTTACCTACAAGTTGCAATGCTCGTGGGGTTTAAAATTTCTTTTGAATTGTTGACCTCAATGAAAATCAATGGTCTAAAAGCAATTTTTGGCCCCATGAGTATTACAAATTGTTGGTACATTTTATTTCACAAAATATAGAGAGGGATATTTGATTATTTTAAATTAATGGTAGAAACTAAATAAAGTAGAGTCTACCCCTTAAACTCATTAATTTTTTTCCACCTTCAGGCCTTTACTTTTCTATAATATTTTTTTTAAAAGAAAGGATTTGCAATAGTAATTAATATATACTCTTATTATTCTCTAAGATTCGCCTATATTTTCTACCAAAAAAATTGATATAAAAAATTTCACCAATAAAAATTAATATTTCTTTTAAAAAGGAAAAAATTGCCAATAAATTTATTTTTATTTTAAAAAAATTAAATATTTGCCAAGATTTTATACAATTTTTTGAGAGGGGGTTTCTTAAAGTTATCACTGCTCATTGCTTCAACATCAAGATAAAAGGGACATCATAAGAAAAAGGAAAGATAAAGAGAACCATGACTGCTAGCCTAGTAAGGTTCACTTACTATGAGTCATGGAAAAGAAAAATACCAAATTACAAAGAAAAAGACTTAGTTTGTGAAGTAACTTGAGTATCAAAACATGTGATAGTGTGTTCATAAAGTGAAACATTGAGAAAAGTGTACGCCCTCATGTTAAAGTGATTGCATATATTTTATCAAGAGAAAATGCTTTAAGGTAGCATGTATCCAAAGACAAGCATGTACCACAATGATATGCCCCCAAACAAGGATAAATAAAAGTATAATGGTCACAAAACATAAAACATATAAGGGATCCACTAGCTTTGGGGCCAATATGCTCATATGATAAATAATGTATATCATGAAATATGTATGTATTGAGATGACCTCATCCACCAAAGGTAGTGAAACCACAAGCACAATGGAAGAAGAGCACATGTGTCTTTTGAGTCAACATGGAAGGGACCAAAAGAGATCTGATCACTTTGCATTATCCCCAAGTAGACAACACAAGAGACATCAAATAAAATAATTGAGATACAAATAGAAGAATGGCACAACAAAAAAACACATCATGGGGGAAACACATTACAAAGAAGAAAGGGAGGAGACATAATCTACGACATGAATGAAGTTAATAAAGCAAGTCATTTGCCTCTCAATCTTGTTGAACATCATTTTAAGAAGATGGACAAGATGCAAGAGGAACAACTTTGAGCATAATAGATGGAGCTACTACAATTTCCAAACAAGGACCATGCTATAATGATGGGTCACTTTGTCTGTCACCAGGAGCTAGGATGAATGCAAGTTTAAAAATTGTTAAAAGAAATCATTGTCAACATCAACCAGCTCATAGTCATCATTGGAATAATTATCAACATTGTTGGCATGAACATTATATTTTCAGCCATTTCTTCATCAAGATTAATAAAAATAGGAGCTCTAATACAAATAGAACATGAACCATCATCTTTCTTAAGAATTTTTAATCTTAGTGATTTAGGTTGAATTCCCTCCCTAGGGTTAGGTGAAGGTGGGATAAATGGGAGTAAGTCAACATTTGCTGTCTTTACGGAGGAAATAATTTGAGAAGAAAGTTCATGAGCCTTAGCACAACATATTCATCTATGTTCTCTCATACAATGGTTTCTTTTAGTTTTAGTCAAGGGTTGTGAAGGTTTGGGATCAATGGACATAGGTTTCTTCTCTTCCTTTAAAGAAGGATGAATGGGAGAGGGTCTACTAGGCTGAAAAATAGGAGATGTTGAGCACTTCCCTTTGTAAGATGTAGGAGGTGGGACTATAACATATATAGGAAGAATAAAAGGTGTAGGAAGGAGACTAGGTCCATCATGAGGAGGAGGAATATGTCTAGGATCTCAAGGCTTACTCAAAGATAAGATCATCTCATTCTTCTATTTTTTTTAAGATAGAAAAAGAGAATCACTTAGAGGATTAAGAGGCTCAAATTGTTTAGGCCTAAAGTATTAAAGGTCTACATCTCCATGCCTCACCATGGATTGGTACATGCTATGGTTAATTGTTATAATTTTTTCATTATGAGGGAATTTTAAACATTTATGAATCCAATAGAGGGAATCACTTTCATGGAAGAGAGACAAGGATGTCCTCAATGGGAAGAGTAATAGCACAAATAGTAGGGAAAGAGAAACCATCATAAACCTTAACCACTACATCATATTAATCATACATTACTTGATGCAATTGTAAAGTATAAAGATATTCTTCAATGATGGCATTCACCATATGCACTGGATTAATGAGCACCCCTCGTGAGAGTTTGTCTTTGATATTCAGAGTAATATATAATGGGCCATTAGGTGCAATAATAGTCTCACTAGGATCAAAGGTACTGCATAGGTGTTTAAGAGGTGTAGGTTTATCAACAAGATTCACCACATTATTGAAATCAATACCAAGGTCATTGGGAGAATATTCAAGGGGCTCAGACTCAACCACATTAGTAGAATGGGAAGTCAAAGGATTAGTAAATATTTGAAGGCTATGATTAGGAGGAGCTATGGATTTATTTTCTTTGTTAGTCATGCCAGCTATGGATATGGTATTCTACTCCTTAAGGTATAGAACTTATTTGTATCATGACCAGTTTGACAATTTTGAATTGGAAAAAGGCTTTGGGACCATGATAAGGTGGAAAAGGTTTGGAGGTATCAATTGGCTTGATAGGAATAAGTTTTAACACATACTTATTTATCAGTTGTGTCTTTATGCTATGCAAAGACTCAGAGAGAGGAGTAAATTCCTTTCTAAAGTATTTGGATAAAGGGGCCACACCTGATATCGTGGCTACCACTTGAGTATTGATGTTGTAATTGATCTTAATGTACCCCTTGTTTGGTTTAAACTTCACAAAATACTGTTGAGCACTCAAATTATTATCAACCAAAGTCATTGAAGGATATGATTCAAATTGACTCACTTGAAGCTGATAATTATGAAGCATTGCGCACAATTGTGTAAAGGAAGTAAAATTAGAAAAGAGAAGCTTATCCCCAATCTCTTTTTGTAAATTAGAAATGAAAATTCTTTGAACATCTTGATTAGGCATAGGATAAGTAATTCTAGAATACAAATGTTTATATCTACCAATAAAATCAGTCACTTTTTCTTTAACACCTTGCTTACAATGAATCAATTTAGTAAAAGTAATCTTAGGAACAATATTATTGTGAAATTGTTGAATGAAAGCATCAACTAATTGTTGAATGATGTAGTATAATGAGGAAAAGAACAATACCATTACAAAGATTTATCCCTAAAGTTTCGAGTAAACAATTTAGCCATAAGTATTTGATCATGAGCAAAGTCACTACACAAAGTTTGAAATATTTTTATATGGTCCAAGGGATGACTTTTCCCATTATAAAGCTTCGATTGAGGGACTTCTATGTGTTTAGGAGGGACAACATAGACAATGTCGTTAGATAATTGGATCGCTACATCAAATGTGGGAACATTAAACTTGGATTGGGTAATGGAAGTTGTTGTTGTTGTAGGGATATGATAGTGAAGAACACAAATGGATAATGAGAGGGGGCATGAATTAGTGTATTTTAAAATTTATCTTTGTGCTAATATTGAGACTAGAAATTAATTGAGAATATGAAAACACACATAAAACAAACCACAACATAAGATTTACGAGGAAAACCTAATGTGGGAAAAACTTTAGTGAGAATAGCTGCTGGAGTCTATTCCTCCAATCCAGCCTCACAATGAAATAATAGTTTACAAAGTTTAGGGCACCAATCTAAGGAGCACCAACCCCTTAATTTTAGGGAACCCAAGGAGCACCTACCCCTGTACTTTAGAGAACCAACCCAAGAGCACCAATACCTAATTTTATGAGCACCTACTCAAAGGATAACCTATCCCTTCTTTGAGCACCCACTCAGAGATTTACAATAATTACCAAAGTTTACAGTGTAGTGATGAAAACTTGTTACAAATGGGTTTTGTAACACTTAAAAATTTCTCATATCTTGAGAATGAATTTCTCTACTAGCTAAAGTTCCTTTTCTATTTCTTCTTCTTTCTCTGTCTCTTATTCTTTCTCTATATCTTCTTTTTTCTCTATTTCTATGGATGTCTTTCTTTTCTCTCTCTATTTATGAATGTTACACTCTCTCAGCAGTCACACACTTACTCAACTCTCTGCTACATGCTTGCTCAGTGCTAAATCTCTCTACCTCTATAGACTTCCTAATTTCTCTTGGCAACAACACACCCTTTCTACAACACACACCCTCTGCACTATCAAATCTACCACTTAAGTGGATAGGTTAGAATAACTTTATTTCCACCTCTGTCTATGTCTCAATAGCTACACCTATCGATCTCAAATCTCATCACACCTGCTGCTCAATTCAATTGTCTCTGTGCATACGCACTTTTCTCCAATGCAGGATTTTAATATTTTATTCAAGTCAGCAATCTTCCTCTACTCCAAAATGATTTGGAATCCTTCCTCAAGCCATACAACATTCCTACAACTCGGTCACCATTAATGTGTTTTCCATCCTCCATTGACCTACCTAGACAAGATCGACAACTACCATTCTAAACTCTATCGTCACCAACTTCTGCACATCAGATATTCTCATTAACAACCAGGGAGCCATATGTATCCATTTACTTTGTTAGATTACTCGATCAAGGTTGGTCATCTTCCACATAAAATTTTTATGACAATTGACGTGTGCAAGTCTTCTTAATCGACATTCAAGTCACTTGGTCAACCATAGTCAATCACCACATGGACTATTGTCCTTATCGGGGTGCCAACATGTCGACTGAAACACCTCTAATGGTCATGATGACCTTAACCTCTATCATTGTAGGATGGTAGGATGTGTTCCATTTTCCTTGCCCCATATCATTGTTTATATGCCCATTTTGCTCATGTGGGCTAGCGGGATCCATCACCTTTCTACCTTAACTTACCCTACAAGTTCCTCTTTGCATCCATCTATAGGCTGCAGGGTAGAAGGATCCTTTGCTTCCTTCACTGTCTTGTCTCACATGACCATCACTCATCCATCTTTAATGGTGCGGGATAGCGGGAACCTTCTACCATAATCATTGTCTTGTCCTACGTGACCATCGTAACTCATGCTTAATGACGTGAGATAGCAAGAAGCTGAAATATTGCCTTTGTCCTCTTAACCCTGCATGGTCACCTTTCACTCATCCATCACGCCACGGGATGGCAGGAAGCAACTCTTGCTTCGTCTTGTGTTACCCAATAAGACCTCTAGTCTCAATGCAAACAATCCATGAGATAGCAAGGGGTCACTATGCCCTGCTTGAAAGTATCCCTCAAGGACATCATGCACACACTTGCATGGTGTAGGATAGAGGGGGACACATCTCCCTTTGACTTCAATTTTCCCACATGGTCTCTAACTTACATCCGAACACACTATGGGATTCACAGATACATGTAAACCAAAACAATTTTTTTCACGGCTCTCAACCCCAAATCAAGTCTGGATCACTAGAATTTGGTCAAGAACCCTACAACATAACACGATGTGTTATGCATAATTGCAAAAAATAACATGTGTGTTATGCGCGACTGCTACCTTCTTCTCTTGACATCATGACTGATACCTGCTATTCTGCAACCATTTGACATCCCTTGACATGCGTGACTGCTACTTTCTTCTCTTGACATCCCTTGACATCATGACTGCTACCTGCTATTATGCAACCATTTGACATCCCTTGACATCAATGACAATAATGCCAACAATAGCCCCCTTTGGCATTGATGTCAACACACTTGCAGACCACTCTCTGACCATTTCTCCCCTTTGACAACAATGGCAAAGGGTAAAACAACAAACTATCAATTGTGCATGGTCTCCCCCTTTGATTGACTATAGCAATGAATGGATCTTCCAATTTTGATTATGACACACCTGCAATACATCATAAATTTTCTTTACAACTTCTTGAAGTATGTCCTTTCTATATGTTGGACTTCCTATGCTTCCTGTGAGCAAAAAGAACCATTATTACAATATAAAAAGTAGTGCCAATATTTCTTACAAAAATTTAGATCTCCCCCTAAGACTTTACATGAGGTTCCAAGGTGGAAAGGGTAAAACAATATGCTCCACCTGAACCAAAGACTACACAAAAGCTCTTAAGTGTTGAAGGCAGGTGGAAGAACACCCAATTTCTGTCTAAAGTATTCAAAATTGTCCTTAGGTAGGGGTTTAGTGAAAATATCAACAACTTGTTCATTGGTGCACACATATTCAACTTTTACTTCTTTCTCTGTAACCTTTTCCTTGAGAAAATGATATTTGATTGCAATGTACTTTGTCCTAGAATGCATGACAAGGTTCTTTAATATATTGATTTCACTTGAGTTGTCACAAATGATGGGAATATGATTTGAAAATTCTACCTGAATATTTTGAGTGTCTTATCCATCCATAGGACTTGAGAACAACATGTGGCAACTGCAATATACTCTACTTAAGCAGTTTATAATGGAATGGACTCTTGCTTCTTGCTATGCCAAGACACCAACTTGTCTCCAAGGAAAAAAACTCCACCACTGGTGCTCTTCCTATCATCTACACATCCTACCCAATCTACGTCAGTATAGGCTTGCAAAGTGAAATCTCCCTGCTTTGGATACCATAAGCCATAAGTGAGTGTTCCTTGCAGATACTTGAATATTCTCCTAACTGCATTGATATGTGATTTCTTAGGAACTTCTTGGAATCTTTCCACCATGCATACAAATTTAACTATATATGAGGCCTTGATGTTGTAAGATACAATAGGCTTCCTATCATGTATCTATACAAGGTCTGATCTATACTAGGTGACTCATCATCTTTGCTTAACTTGCATCCTGTCACCATGAGGGTACTAATGTCTATTATCTTCCATCAAAAAATTTCTTCAACATGTATCTATCGTACTTGGTTTGAGAGATGAATATGCCTTTATTCTGCTGTGATATTTGCAAACCAAAAAAATATGATAATTCTCCAAGTATGGACATTTCAAACTCTGACTACATCTGATCAGAAAATTATTTGCATAGAACATCTTTGTTGCCTCCAAAGATGATGTCATATACATATACCACTACTATGATCATGTGGTCTCCATCTACCTTGATATATAAATTATAGTCATTATTTCCTTTTCTAAAACCTTCCTAATGGAGGTACATATCCAACCTGGAATACCATGCTCTAGGTGCCTACTTTAGACCATATAATGATTTCTTCAATTTGCAAACAAAGTTCTCATCATCATGCAATTGAAATTATTTAGGTTTCTCTATGTACACCTCTTCTTCTAGATTGTCATTCAAGAATGTAGATTTGACATCCATTTGATATACTTTGTATGCTTTATGGGCTGAGAATGCCGAGAACATTCTGATTGCTTCAAGTCTCGCAACTAGTGTAAATGTATCCTAAAAGTCTATCCCTTCAACTTGAGTATATCCCTTACACACAAGGCTTGCTTTGTTCCTTATCACTTTGCCTTCTTCATTCATCTTGCTCCTATAGACCCATTTAGTCCCAATGACATTCTTGTTAGTAGGTATAGGCACCAATTCCCATGTTTTGTTCTTCTCTATCTATTGTAGCTCTTCTTCCATTGCATTCATCCACTTCTCACTCTTGTTGGCTTCATCATATGTTCTGAGTTCCATCTCAGTCTTAAGGAAAAAATTTACTTGCTTAGTGTTCCTTTCTCTCCTTCTAGTTTTCACACCATCATTCTTGTTGCCAATAATTTGTTCCTCTAGGTTATTCTTTTGCACAAATCTATTTGGAACTTTACTTGATTCTTCTTCTTCACGTTCACTCTCAGATTTTTTTGTCATCTTCAACATATGACACTTCAGTTTGAGTTACTGAGTTTTGCTTACCTTTGTGAATATCCTCATCAATTCTCACATGTACACTCTCAACTACCATTTTTAGTCTTATTGAAACACTTATAGGCCTTGTTGTGAGTGGAGTAGCCTAACAAGATACCTTCATCACACCTAAATTCAAAACTACGTAGTCCATCTTCATCTCTTTTGAAGCAGCTTTTGCTGCCAAACACCTTGAATACTTGAGTGAAGGTCTCCTATCATACCATAGTTCATAAGGTGTCATATTATTGTTCACCCTTAGTTATACTCTGTTTAACATGTACACAATTGTGTGTACTACCTCTTTCCAATAAACATTAGGTATATTAGCTTCATTTAACATAATCCTTGCCATCTCTTTGACTGTTCTATTCTTCCTTTCCACAACACCATTTTGTTGTGGTGTCCAAGGGGTTAAATATTGTCTTTTGATTCCATGCCTCTCATAGTAGTCTTCAAATTCATTTGATGTAAAATCACCTCCATGGCCCGATCTCTGATATTTTAGTTTGTAGCCACTTTCCTTTTCAACCATCTTCCTAAAGATTTTGAATCTTCCATAGGCTTGAGACTTTTCTTGTAGGAAGGTGACCCATGTCATCCTTGAAAAATCATCTATGAGAAGCATGAAGTATCTTTCTCCATTTAGGGATCTTATTCTTGTGGGCCCACACAAATCTATAAGCACAAGCTCTAGTGGCCTAGTAGTTGAGTATTCTTTAGTCTTGAAGATTACTTTAGTTAGCTTCCCTCTTTGGCACTCATCACAGAAGTTGCTTGCAGGTTTTATAATCTGTGGTATGTGCTTTAGAATTTATGTGACCCAATCTTCTATGCAACAACCAACTCTCATCAACTTTTCCCATCATACATTGAGATTCAAAACACTCGTTAAGGATGTATACATTGCCATATGTCCTTTTTCCTTCAACTACAAGTTGTCCATTTTTTCCTTTTCTAATTTGACATCCTTTTGAGTCAAATGTAAACTTGTATCCTTTGTCACACATTTGACTTACACTTAGAAGATTGTGTTTTAGGTCTTCCACATAATATATATCATGAGCTTTCAGCTTGCCATCAATGTTTAGTGTACCTTTTCCCTTGATCTTGATTGATGAGTTGTCTCCAAACCTCACAGAACCACTATTCCAATCTTCTAATTTGATAAATTTCTTATCACCAGTCATGTGGTTGGAGTAGCCACTGTCTACTATGCAATTTTTTTCCTTTCAGCATGCAGGGTAGTTTGAACAATCAAACTTGACTCAACCTTGTCCTTTTATTTTTCTACCCAAACTTTATTTGATTTCTCCTTGTTTTCTGTTGTCCCATTCTATTTTGGATTTACATTTGGTTCAGATGTTGACATTATCTTTTTTTGCTTGCTTGTCCTAAGTTTATAGTGTTGTGTAATGTGTCCCAAGTTTTGGCAATGATAGCATTTAACATTTACATCTCTAAGAGCATCAAAAGAATTTCTACTTTCATAACTACAAGGAGACCTACACATAAGTATACATTCTGCAATTCTATGACCTTAAGTATTGCATTTATAGCAATAACCATGGAATTGAGGTACATACCAATCATTGTTGATGTTGTTTCTCATTGGTCTCCTTGGAGCAACATAGTTCAGTCTTCTTGAGCTCCTCCTTCTTATATCCTTGACTCTAGCGAAGCTTCCATCATTCAACTTGGCTTTTTGTTTAGGATCAAAATGTTGGTTCCTTGTAACAACGACATATGTCTTCTTCTCAGTAGGCTTGCTAACAATGAAGGTTTGTCCTATACTATTTTTGCTTGAGGAGACAAATTGTATTTATTTCTTCAACGAGTCCTTACTTGTAGAACATTGACCAGCCTCAAATCCAACACCCTATGTGTCTTTGGAGTGCTTTTTTTCCCTCAACATTTTATCCAAAGCATCAATGCTTACCTCATACTTGATTCTCACCTTGAGTTTATCTTTGCACTTTTCAAGTTCCTTTCCAAGATTCATAATTTCTTCCTCCATCTTTTGATGCTCTTTCTCTTTGTTTTTTAAATATGATTTAGTCACTTCATACATTATTCTAGCTTCATCCAATTGTGTTATCGAACCTAAAATGTTTTTCTCAGATTCCTCAAGACATATGTTCAGTCTGTCTTGTTCTTCAGTAGCACCATACTTAATCATTTTGTATTCTTTACCCACTTTCCATAGTTTTTCAAGTGCACATACAAGTTCACCTTCAAAATCTATCATAGCTTCAACTTCCTCTTCTTCTTCTTCATCAACAATATGTTTATCATGCAACTCATCTTGATCCATAAAGAGATTAGCCTCTATTTCTTCTTCACTGCAATCCTCATCAGAGACACTCTCTTCATCTATGGCATCATCTTCAAAGGTGTAAAGACTGTTTTTCTTCCTAAAGCTCCTTCTCCTTGGCTTGTAGGTTTCCTTCATTTCATCCTTACCAAAAGATCTGTTGTTTTTCTTCTCAATTTCATCTTTCTCACCATAGGGACACTTAGATGCAAAATGTCATATCCTACCATAGTTGAAACACTTGAAGGGAAGCTTACCTTTGTATTTTCTTGAACCCTTTTTAGCTTCCTTGCAAAGCTGGCTATAGCAGCATCATAGTCATTTTAATATTTATTTGTAGCTCATTCTTTTTCTTTCAGTGTGGTATTGCAGTAAGCCTTTCTCTTTGATGCTTCTCCAACTATTGTTCTCATTTCATAAGCTAATAAGGAAACAATAATTCATCCATAGAGAAAGTTTTTAATTCTTTGGCTTCCTTAATAACAGATACCTCTATGTCATATTTGGAGGTTAATGATCTCAAAACCTTCTTGACAGTAACTTCATCATTGACATCCTCTCCAAGTCCTTTTATAGCACTCATAATCTCATCCACTCTTTGCAAATAATCAACTATCTTTTATTCTTCTTTCATTTTTAGATTTTGCAGTTTGGCTTCTTTCACTTTGGTATCTCCTTCATATACACTCTATAGCTTGTCCCAAGTTTGTTTTTTTGATGTGCAATGCATGACTTTGACAAACTCTGTATCTGATAGACCACTTAAGATTGCATTCTTAGCTTTGTCATTGTTCTCATATTCCCTTTTAGTATTAGGATTAGTAGGAGGAACTTGAGGAACAATATAACCATTTTTTACTGACATCTAGACATCAAATCCTAGGGAAGATAGGTAGGTTTCCATTCTTCTACTCCATAAGGCATAGTTGGTACCATCAAAGATAGGTGCTTTACAGGAGGATTCATTCCTAGACATTGTGTTCACAAATTTGGATCTACCCAAGCTAGATAAAGAATTTACCACAAGGGAACTTGTTCTCTGATACCAATTGAAGAACACAAATGGACACTAAGAGGGGGGGGGGTGAATCAATTTATTTTAAAATTTATCTATGTGTGCTAATATTAAGACTGCAAATTAATCAAGAATACACACACACACATAAAAAAACCACAACACCAAATTTACGAGGAAAACCCAATGTGAGAAAAACCTCGGTGAAAATAGTTGCAGGAGTATACTGCTCCAATCCACCCACACAATGAAATAACACTTTACAAAGTTTAGGGAACCAAGCCAAGGAGCACAAACCTACAAAATTCAGGGCAGTAACCCAGGGAGTACCAACCCAAGAAGCACCAACCCAAGGAGCACCAATCCATGTACTTTAGGGCACTTGCCCAAGGAGCACCAACCCTTGATTTTATGAGAACCTACCCCTACTCTGAGGACCCACTTAGAGATTTACAATAATTACCAAAGTTTACAATGCAGTGACGAAACCTTGTTACAAATGAGTTTTGTAACACTTACAAATTTCTCATATCTTGAGAATGAATTTCTCTACCTGCTAAAGTTCCTTCTCTATTTCTTCTTCTTTCTCTATCTCTTCTTCTTTCTTTGTTTCTTCTTCTTTCTCTATTTCTATGTATGTCTTTCTTTTATCTCTCTGTTTCTCAATATTATACTCTCTCGAAAGCCACACACTTACTCAACTCTCTGCTACTGCTTCGCTTTTTAGAGAACTCTATGCTTGCTCAGTGCTAACTCTCTCTACCTCTGTAGATTTCCTAATTTCTCTTGGCAACAACACACCCTTTCTAAAATATGCACACTTTGCACTATCAACTCTACCACTTAAGTCAACAAGTTAGAATAACTTTATTTCCACCTCTATCTTTGTCTCAACAACCGCACCTATCGACCTCAAATCTCATCACACCTGCTGCTCAATTCAATCATCTCCATGCACACTCAATTTTCTCCAATGCAATATTTTAATATTTAATTTAAGTTGATTATCTTGGAGATCTCTATTGTAGGTGATTTTATTCTCTGTCCTCAATCTGGTCTCAGATCGGTTACCTAAATAATGTATCTTATCTATCTTCAGATCATTATCTATACATAGATTACTAAGTTTAGTAATATTCCTCTACCCAAAATGATCTGGAATTCTTCCTTGAGCCACACAACCTGCCTGCAACTCGGTTGCCAGCGTTTTCCATCCTATTTCAACCTACCTAGACAAGATCGACAACTACCATACTAAACTCCATCATAAACAATTTCTGCACATCAAATATTCTCATTAATAATAAGGGAGATATATTTCCCCATTTCCATTATTAGATTACTCAGTCAAGGTTGTTCAACTTTCACATAAAACCCTTGTGCCAATCGACATGCATATGTGTCATTACAAGTCTTCTTAATCGACAACCAAGTCACCTAGTCAACCATAGTCAACCACCACATGGACTATTGTCCTTTTCGAGATGCCAATTTGTCAATGAAAATACCTCTAATGGTCATGACGACCTTAACCTCTATCATTGTGGGATGGCGGGACGCACACAATTTTTCCTTTTAACTTTCCCCACATCATCGTTCATATGCCCATTTTTCTCATGCGGGTTGGTGGGATGCATCATATTTTTTCCTTAACCTACCCATGAGTTCCTCTTTGCATCCATCTATAGGTTGCAAGATAGAAGGATCCTTCTCTCGCTTCATTGTCTTGTCCCGCATGACCATCTCTCATCCATCTTGAATGGTGTGGGATAGCGGTAAACTTCTACCACTATCATTATTTTGTCTCGCACGTGCTTGATGATGTGGGATACTAGGAATCCCAAATCTTTCCTTTGTCCTCTTAGCCCTACATGGTAACCTTTCACTCATCTGTCATTCCATGGGATGGCAGGAAGAAACTCTTTCTTCTCCTTGTGTTACCCTATTAAGCCTCCAGTCTCAATGCAAACAAGCCACATGATAGCAGGGGATTGCTATTCCTTGCTTGAAATTATCCTGCAAGGACATCATGCACACAGTTGCTTGGTATGGGATAAAGTGGGACAAATTTCCCTTTGACTTAATTTGTTTTACATGGTCTCTTCCCTACATTCTAACACATCGTGGGATTCATGGATATGTGTAAACCAAAAAAACTACTATCACGGATCTCAACCCCAAATTAGGACTCAATCACTGGAATTTGGTCAAGGCCCCTGCAACATAATACGACATGTTATGCACAATTGCACATGGGTGTTATGTGTGACTGATACCTACTTCTCTTGACATCCTTTGATATCATGACTGCTACCTACTATTCTGCAACCATTTGATATCCCTTGACATGCACGACTGCTACCTTCTTCTCTTGACATCTCTTGATATCACGACTGCTACCTGCTATTCTGCAACCATTTGACATCCCTTGACATTAATGAAAACAATGCCAACAAATAGTTTGAGCTAAATTATTAATGGTTTTTTTGGTGGATGGATTGAATTTGGACATATTGGATTGTGATAGAGGAGTAACATTATTGTATGTAGGTAGAGGTTGAGAGAAAGGAGGTGGAAAATTATGATATGTGGGTATGGGAGATGATTGGGTCATAAATGGAAGACTCATGGAAGGGGGGATAAAATATTTTTGATTAACATGTGTAGGATTAACATTTTGTGTGGAAATATTCATGATAGAAGATGCAAATGTAGGCACACTAGGCAATGATGTATGCATATGAATAGAATGGTTGAATTGAATAGTAGCTTGGGTGTAACCAAGAACTTCAACACAACTTTTGATATGCATAATATTAGTGTCAACAATATGAGCTAGGCCATGTAAAAAATCAACACCAAGTCTATCACTTTGAAGCATTCTTTTTAATCCTTCCATCAATGGGATTGCCTCACTTTTTGGTATTGTTGACTCATCCATTGTTGAAGATTTTTAAATTCATTGTCAATCTTCTCCAACTGATCAATGGAAACCCTAGTTAGTGATTGATCCACACCATGAGAATTATGAAAATAATGAGGATAAATGAAATCATTTGTTGGATTAGAGGAACCACCAACATTCTCATGAAATAAGTTATCCAAATTAGGGTCCATATCCTTAGTAATTAAACCTTGGGAAGCCTTAATTATACTATTTCTTCTCATGGGAATATCGTAGGTAGGACTAATGGTAGTAAAACTCATGCACAAAGGAGATAAATTTTAATATCAAATTTCAAATTTCAAAATTGTGATTAAATCTTGGGCAATTTTTTTTAAAGGTGATTGATTATCTAATTAATTAAAAACTTTGATTTGTGAATTTTAAATAAAAAGATATCTAAATCATAATATAGCATATCATAAAGATCAGATCTAAAAATATATTTGGAAAATTATGCAACCCACAAGTAAATTTTAGAATTATAAATTAGGGGTTTTGTTTTGATTGATTGAAAAACAGTTTTTAAGGACCTGAAACCATTACAACATAGTTAGAAAGAAAGCTGAGAAAATAGAGTCCACATACAGAGTGACTGGTCAAAAGACCAGCGAATAAAAAAAACAGCTAAACAACAAAAAACAACAAAGAACCCAAGGAGACACTACATAGTAATTTTCTTTAGCAGATCCTCTGCCTTTGTCACTAGCTCATCATAGGTTGTCCCAACTGCTTTTAGCTCCTTCGGGTCCTTATTCACTTTCTTTTCCTTCCTCTTCCCATGGGTGTGGGTTTTGGGACCTTGGGCTTCCCCTGTTCCTTCTGCATCTAGGTCAATTTCCTGGGTTTCCTTTTCATCATCAAGCTTGCTGATGAGGGTATGGGTGTTGTTGGCTGAGATTTTCAGAATGCTGAGGCTCTGCTCTGCAATATTCTTGAGGCACTCCTCTATCTTGTCCACTTTGGCAACTATGTCCGAGAGCGTTTTTTCACTAGTTTCCTCCAAGGTTTTTCTGTCCTGTATCTCCTTTTCAATTTTCTCAAACCGAGGATTAAAGGCATCTCTAATGTCTTCTACTTTAGAAATTGTGTTCTTTAGATCCTTAATATAATCGGCCATAGTGTTCCCCTCTTCAATGTTAATGGTCTCTAGGATCAGGACTCTATTGCAGAGTTTTTTGTATTCATCCATAGTTTTCTTATTCCCATCAATAAGCCATTCTATGGTTTTCATAAAACCATTCAAGGCCTCAGGAGGAGGGACAGGAGAGGGAGTCACTTTTCTAGGGGTTATCTATTCATCTTTAGAGATATGGAGGGTAGAAATAGTGTCAGCGACCCTGAGAGTCTCCTCCATCGTCTCCATATCCAGGCTGTGTTCAGCTTCCAGGGTCCTTGTTTGCTTGTCATCTTCCGGTTCCTTGCCTATCTCCTTTGGATCTTTGCCAGTCTCCTCTATTTTCTTTTGCTTCTTCCTGGTCTGGACTTGGTTCTTGCTTTTTTCCTTCAGCACCCCCTTAGGGTTCTTCTTCTCCTCAGGGAAATCAGAGTACTCTTCTTCTGAAGAAATACTAATCAAGGGTTTGCTTTGAGGTTTTTTGCTCTTAGAAGAAGAGGGTCTTGATTTCCTCTTCTTACTACTCTCATACTCTAAGTCATCAGAGCTTTCCTCATTATCAATTGAGGAATCATTGTTTGATTCCTCCTCCTCTGAGAAAGTAGAATCAAACATTTCTTCTTCTGAATCCACAGAGAGCTACATCCGGTTGATTTTACTGGCCTTTAAATGGTCATAAATGAGGACCATAAGTCCCTGGTGCATTGCAGTATCACCCCGAGGATTTTCTTTGTAGGCTTTTAGGGAGGCATTCATAGAACAGAGCAAGAAGTAAGGGAAATTCACCTTATCATTATGCCTAAAATGATTTAATAGGACAGAATGATACCCATATACTTTCGTAAACCTACCATCTAGAGTTATATACCTCATTAAAACAAAGAGAATTTCCCGCCAGGGTTTTGCAAAAGCCCTAGGTGGGTAATAGGTTTTACTCAACTTTACCAGTCTTTTCTTCTCTTTCTTAGTGACCGGGTACCTTTCAATGGCTTCCCTGCTGACCTTCCTATCTTTGTAGAAGTTGCAACCCTCCCTTTTGAGACCCGTAGCTTTAGCTATTAAATCTTCATCAATTTCCACCAGTTGGTCACCCATTTTAAGCATGCCCTTCTTCCAATTTTTGTAGAAGAAGCTAGTTATCTTTCCATCATCGCCATGGAGTCTCTCAATGAAGCTCGAAAGGCCACCCTTCTACAAAATTTCCCACACCTCTTCTTTCTATTTCCACTCCTTGCAACTGCTTGGCTCATATCTTCTCCTATTTCTGCCCATGGTGTCATTTCTCACAACCAAGTTTAGATTACAGAATTGGTGAAACAGAGAGCTTTTCAGAGTTAAAACAAAAACCCAGAAAGCATGTGTAGCATTAATGATCTGATGGGTTATAAAACACGTTATGCTAGCTTTGATGTTATAATGAGTAATTACCTCATTATAGAAGTAACTCGAAGTGCTTACTTCAGTACTTATCATAATTGCCTTGTCAATCAAGAGTCTTTGGGGTACTTCGATATCTTTCATTAATTATGTTTTGTCTGACATCTTCGGGGAGACCACTCTCACCTATCCGCATGGTAATAGTCTCATTCTTAACCGCCATGTTTGTAGCCCAATTAGCAGAACAGTTGGCCTCCCGATAGATATGGGATATGTGGCATTTTTTGAAGGTTCTAATGATTTCAATAGCAGAAAAAATTATATTGTGAATCGACCAAGAGGGCTTTGAGGTCCCATTGAGACACTTAATTATATTATTGGAGTCCCCTTCTAGCTAGAGATAGGGATAGTTCCATTTTTTGGCTAGAATAATGCCTTGAAGGGCTGCCATAGCTTCCGCTTTATGATTGGTTTGAGTGCCAATAGGGACAGAAATCATACCTTTGCAAATGTCTCTGTCATCTCTGAGAATAGCTCCACAGCCTGAGGGACCTGGGTTTCCTTTGGCTGCTCCATCAAAATTGATTTTGAGCCAACCTTGGGGAGGGGTTTGCCATTTAACTTCAAGCCTTTTATTGTAGCTGAGATTATGACCATTAGTGATCTTCATATTCCAAGCTCTTAAGATGTTTGACTCCAAGGAGTTGTTAGAGTAACAAGAGACCTCCATGGTTCCCATATTTTCCTAAATAGCCTTTGAATTTTCTAAAAAAATGTCTTGATTTAAGGACACATCCCTGAATATTCGGTTGTTTCTTTCCTTCCAAAGACCCCACAAAATGTGTGGAAGAGAGAGCTGCCACATACATCTCAAAAAAGAGTTGGTCCATTGAATTTGCCAGGAAGAGAACAAATCTCTGATGTTACTGGGAAACACCCAAGCTAGACTAAAGCTCTTGAGGAAGCTTTCCCAAACAGAGGTTGAGAAAGAACAGTGGAGGGCAAGATGGTCCACTTACTCTTCCTCTTGAAAGCACATCACACACCTATTTGGAAGGGCAAAACCTCTGCATTTAAGGTTGTCAATAGTAAGGATCTTATTTTGGAGAATAGTCCAGAAGAACAAATTGATTTTGGGAGTGATACCTTTTAACCAAGCTTTAGACTAGAAGGGATTCATAGGAGGGGAGGGGGAAAGGATACAATACATCAAAGACACAGTAAAAATACCTTTGGGGTTATATTTCTAGATCAGGGAATCCTCTTCCTTATATAGCCAAATAGCAGACAATTGGGTTTTGAGCTTAGAGAGACTGGGATGAATACTATCAATGTTCTGCTAGTTGTTCCCATCCCAGTAATCTGCCACTAAGGTACCAAAAGAGCCAATACAAGAGGGGGCATGGGAAGCCCACTCATAGAAATCCATAAGGGGTTTGTCAAAAAGCCAGGGATCCTTCCAGAATCTAACTTTTCTACCATTTCCAAGTTTCCATGTCACACCTTTAGCAATCACATCTTTACATTTAGAAACATGGTTCCAGATATGGGATCCATTTATGTTGAGATCCAAATTAAGAAAAGAAGAAAGAGAAGAGGACAGAAGAGAATACTTACTTCTCCAAATTTTGCACCATTTAGAATCAGAGTGAAACCATCTCCAAGCTTGTTTAGACAAGAGAGCTTCATTTAAAGCGCAAATCCTCCTGAGCCCCAGACCACCTTTGCTTTTTGGCTTACAGACCTAATCCCATGCCACCAAGGACATTCTTTGCTTTTACTCAACCCCAAACCATAGGAATCTTCTTTGAATTTTCTCAATAGCTTCAGTGTACTTGACTGGAATTCTGAATAAGCTAAGAGCATAAATGGGGATACTTTGAAGAGTAGCCTTAAGGAGAAGGAGCTTACCAGCTTGACTTAAGAGAGCCCCTTTCCAACCTACAAGTTTTTTGTGAAATTTATCAACTAGTGAACTCCAATAGGAGTCAGGAGGGGCAATCCCCATGGGGAGACCAAGGTAGGTAGCAGGAAGGTCAGCAATCTTACACTCCAGAATTCTGCTGATCCTTTGTTGTCTTCTCTCCGGGGTATTAATGAAAAAGACATCACTTTTGGCCTAGTTAATAAGATGCCCCATAGTAGAAGCATATTTACACAAGGTACTCTTCATAACTTTAGCTTCTGAGATGCTTGATTCCCCCATAATTATTGTATCATCAACAAACTGCTAGTGTGCACAAATAAGGTCAGCAGAGGAAGGTTGGAGGCCTTTAAAGGATCCTTTCTGCACCAAGTTTTCCATGGTCTGACCAAAGCATTCTACCATAATAATGAAAAGGATGGGGGAGATAGGATCTCCTTGCCTAAGACCTCTTGAAGCTTGGAAAAAGGTTGAAGGAGAACCATTGACAAGAACAACAAAGGACGTAGAAGTGGTAAGTTGGGAGAAAAGATCCACAACTCTTGGGGCAAACCCAAAGGAAGTGAGAACTTTCTGAAGAAGAGACCAGTCAACCCTATCATAGGCTTGGGAGAGGTCAAGCTTAAGGATGAGACCCTGCTTCTTTGCTTTAACAAGAGAGTGAATATTCTCATGAACAGTAATAATGGAATCGAGAATTTGTCTTCCAGGAACAAACCCATTCTACTGGTGTTTAATTAAAGCCGAGAGAATAGACAAGAGTCTAGAAGTCAGGACCTTAGATATGATATTGTAAAAGGAATTACAGAGGCTAATAGGTCTGAACTTGTCCAAAGAATCAACACCTTGAATCTTGGGGATGAGAGCAATAAAAGTACCATTAATTTCCTTCAAGAGTTTTCTAGCCCCAAAGAATTCCTTAACCCCATTAGCAACATCAGTCCCGATAATGTCCCAAAACTCTTGAAAAAAGAGCATTGGGAAACCATCAGGACCAGGAGCTTTGTTTCCATCAAAGGAGAAAACAACATTTTTTATTTCTAAGATGGAAGGAATGGAAGAGAGAAAGACATTATTTTGGGCATCAATGAGATGAGGAATGTTTTGAAGAAAAGAGGACTGAGCTTCAGCATCCAGACTTTGATCCCTCATTAGGAGGTCCGAGAAATACCTCTTAGCTTCATTCCTTATTTCATCTTCCTTGACCAGCTCCCCACTATCCACAACTAACTTGTTCATCCTGTTTGCTGCTTTATGTTTGATGGTTGACATATGGAAGAATCTTGTATTCCTATCCCCTTCCTTGAGCCACACGCATCTCGATCTTTGCTTCTAGAACATTTCCTCTTTAGCAATAATGTCATGGTATTTCTTAAGAATCTCATTCTCCTCAACAATAGAAATAGTGCTGAAACCATCCTTCTGGATCTGGTCCTGTATTTCTTTAAGGTTTTCCTGAATTTTACTCTTAGCCTCAAATGTTGTCCTTCACACTTTTGAGCTTCTTAACAACTTTGAACATTGCCGCTCCCTCAACTTGGATACTCCACCATTTTTGAATATATTTTTTAATGTCGAGGTGAAGGGTCCACATTTTTTCAAATCTAAAGGGATAGTTTTTCCTTCTATTGATCAGATCAGCATTGAAGGTGATTGGAAAGTGATCAGAACCAACCCAAATATGTGCAGACAAAGAACAGAAATACTGACTGTACCAATCATCAGAAATAAGAGTTCGGTCAAGATGCACTTGAATAAGGTCATTACCATTTCTTCTATTTGTCCAAGTGAAATTACAACCCTGTATGTCCAAATCATTAAGAGCTTGGGAATAAATAAAATCCATGAGGGCCATCCTACTTTCCAACTGAGGAGGACTGCCTCCAAATTTTTCCTCCTCTTTCAAAGGCGTATTGAAATCCCCCATAACCATCCAACTAAGATTTTTGAAACTTTCCCTAGCCTATCTAATCCTTTTCCAAAAAGAGTTTCTAGCCTTTAAGGTATTAGGAGCATAAATGTTTGTGAGAACCCATGAAAAACCATCTTTAAGATACTCAAATTTAATACAAGAAAAATTACTTTCCTGAATAATGACCTGGCCTTTAACAATGTTAAGATTCTAGATGGTTGCAATGCCTCCAGAAGCACCCTCAGAACTTCCCCCACTAATATTACCATTTTTGAAGAACTTCAAAGGTTCAACTTTTTCTCTACTCATTTTGGTTTCTTGAATAAGAAAAATGTCAGGATTGCTATCTCTTATCATATTCCTAATAATATCATGTTTATGGGGATTGTTTAGACCCCTTATGTTCCAAAAAATTATCTTCATAGCTACTTACCAATTCCCAGCTCCTTGAGAGTTTTTTGAGTTCCATCTGCTATGTTCTTGCTGGCCTCCATATCTCTAACTTTGTGGTTAGAGGGTCATCCTGGGGAAGAGGAGACGTATCCCACATCAACTTGAGCTATTCTACTGGATTTCCTAATCAGGGATGTCGAGGGTGTTGCTGCCTTCTTACTCCTATGTTTAGGCTGCTTCCATTCCATTTTTGACATAGGAGCCGCTTCCGGATTGATGAGGAATTTGGAGATTTCATCTTCATTACCCCATTTAGGAGTTCTGGACTCAGTTGGAATAATGTTTGCTGTTCTTGAGTTCTGATCCGAATCCGAAAGACTCAATCCCAAAATTGCACGCTTTTGGGCTTCTTGAATTTCAAAACTAGGTATGGCTACAGAAAAGTCTGTCCTTTCAACTTGTGGATCTGGGATCTCACCTTCCTCAGGTTGATAGTCTCTAGCTTCCACTGCCTTGTTTTCATATATGTCATCAACCACTTCATCTTTCACTTTTGGAGGATAATTCTGATCATTCAAGTCCTTTTTCTGAGTTGTTCTTATGGGACTAGCTTTGGTTGTTTCATTTCTATCTGCTTCCTGTACCATGGGACTGAGGATAGAGTTTGAGGCTTCCTTCTGTTCCCCCAAAGGAGAAAAGCGATTGGAATTTTCTTCCTTATTTTCTATGTTTTTAACTTGCCACACCCATTTCTCTAGAATATTCTGGCTTTCAATCTAAGGTTTTAACTGTTTAGGCTCTACCTTTTGCTTTTTTGGGCAAGATTTTGCCCAATGACCTACCTTTTTACAGTGAAAACATGCAAAAGATATAGTTTCATATTCTATATGTTGCTTCCAGGTTCCCAGTTTTGAAACTAGATCAATCTGTTCTGGCATATCTGCCTCAGGGGCTACTCCCACACAGAACCTTGCATGGGTTAATCTTCTTTTTGAAGCAGTGACTGGGTCTATAGAGAGCAGCTCACCAAAAGAACTTCCTATTCCAGAGAAGATGCTTTCTGCCCAATACTCAAGAGGCAATCCTGGGAGCTTTATCCAAACTGGAACCTGCACCAGAAGAGAATCATTCATGTTTAATTTTGGATGCCATTTTCTTAGAACCAGGGTTGTCTTTCCCACCATCCAGGGACTCCCGCACAAGATCTTAACCTTATCTTCTTCACATGAAAAAGAGAAAGACAGAAGACCTTTGGGTAGTGTTGAGACCTCAACGTTTCCTTTAAGGGCCCATTTTCATTTAACAAAGGCCCTAACAACTTCAATGTTTGGGCACGGACCCATAAATTTCCCTACTAAGGAGTTTGACATACTGTTGATATTATGGTCCAGAACCTGGTCAAGGATGGAGATAGCAAACTTACCACCAGAAGGGTCAGAAATGTTCTTAACAGGAGGAAGGGAGGATTTACCAGTTGGTCTAGATCCAAAAAGGGAAGACCATTTTTTCCCCTCCCTCCCACTATCCACGGGGTCAACTAGTGGCATGAGCCCCCCATTGGACCCTTCCCCCAGATGCCCAGAAGAATCCGCTGTCACGGCAAATAGAGTACCATCAGACTGTGAGTCAACAACAGGAACTAGGAAGTTTGGGAGCTTGTCCTTATCGTCAATAGGACCAGCACCATTGATCTGGCCGCTCTCACCATTGGAACTAGGGTTCCCGCCTTGCTGGAAATTTGAAATTTGAGCTCCGGCTCCGGCTCCCGCTCCTCCCATTGTCGGATGATTAGGGGTTTTGTTAAATCAACCAAATTTATGTAATTCAATTGAAAATGAGATCTATGAGTGAAATTTTCAATTTTAAATTGCATAAATAATCAGATTTGAAATAATGAATCCAAATAAACAACCCACAAGTTCGGATTTAGAAAGAAAATTTAGGGTTTTTGTGAATTTAACCTCTAAATTTTTTTAATTTAATTGAAAATGAAAGTTACAAATGTAAATTTGAATTTTTAAATGCATTAACAATCAGATTTGAGAACATAAACCAGAAATTAAGGTGCAAGACGTCAGGTTTACCAAAATGTAGAGTGGTGAAAAATATTAGGGTTTCACCCAATGATGTAGTAAAACACCTAATATTTTTTATTAGAGACCTATTACATTAAAGAGGGGTGAATCCAATAGATCTAGCCTCAATCCAATAAAGATAAAGCTAAGAATTCTGGTTAGATTCACTGGTTGAATTTGAATACCCTCTTTTTAAATGGAATTGTGAAAATATTGAATTAAGGTAAAATGTGTTAAAATTGAAGCAATTATGCATAAAAAATGAGCTATAGTCATAACAAAGAGCCACAAACATGGGTTTGAGTAATATATGAGTGTTATGATCTATTCACAAAAGGTCATCCTAAATTGTTGGGACTAGAATACCCATCGCTCTGGTCTTGCAAACTTTTTGCCATCTAAAGGGGAACCCGTTTGCCTCTATGAATAAAATTGATCCTGAAAATAACAGCTCCGAACCTATTCTTGCAGACAATAGAGAAGGGAAATTTTTTGGGAATAGGGGTTTGCCTAAGGTTAAACCCCAATTTTGAAATTAACCATAAAATAGAATTGAAATGTAAATGAATTACCATAATGAAAATGATTTAGTTTTGAGGGAAATGTTGAAAATGTCTGAAACACTAATGATATACCCTTTTAATCAAGTTTTGTTTGTCTTGACAAGGAATTAGGGTTTCATGTAGTCTTCATAAAATTTAGAACATGAATTTCATCTCCAATGATTGAAATAAGATTGATTGCTTTCTCACTTGATTTTAAATGAATGCTTGAGGACTTGAATTTTCCAATTGATGTCAAAATGAGAGGGGTAGACCTCCTTTTATACATTCTTGGTTGAAAACAAATTAATTTTTTGAGATGAGCCGACACAAGATCCAGATTTCCACCCATTTTTTGTTACCATTGAGATGCCCCAAAATGGGCCTTGAATGGGAGGACCGGGGCACC
Source organism: Cryptomeria japonica (assembly GCF_030272615.1). NCBI lineage: Eukaryota > Viridiplantae > Streptophyta > Pinopsida > Cupressales > Cupressaceae > Cryptomeria > Cryptomeria japonica. The sequence continues at coordinate 645,168,491 of NC_081407.1, read as the reverse complement.
AGAGCTCTAGTCCTAACCAGTTAAGGACTCATAATTTGGGGGGAGAAAGTGCAAGTGTTGAAAATATTGAGTTTGGTGCATAGACACTATCAGAATCAGGGCTCCAATCAAGCCTTGGGGGATGAATACCAAGGTGAGGGCACAAACAAGAAAAAAAATGTAAGGGAGTATAATTTAGGTAGCTATAAATAGACATGAAGATAGATATATAGGGAGATAGAGATAGAGGGGCAAAGAGTGAGAGATAAAGGAGGTGGTATAGATAAGTAATAAGTAGGTATAGGTAGAAGAAGGGAGATAAATAGAGAGAAGCAATATTAGTAGAGAGCTATAGAAATATGGAGTGATAGAGACATATTCAAAGAGGGATAGTATAGTACATTATATCCCTTTACAATTTCACACTCTATTTGGGGCCTATTTTATTGTTCTTTTTTGTAGATCATTTTAAGACAATTTGGACCCTATTCTACTCTAGAATTGAATTATTAATCTTTTAATGTATCTATCATCAAATACTCAAATTAGCACCAAATCTAGCATCCCAAACCCCAACACTCATGAATCCCTTTTTGAGGCCCTATTTAGGTGGGACTAGGTTGTCCAACACCCATGGTCCACAAAAAATCCCCATTACTAGTGTAGACCTTCACAATTTGAATTCTAGTCTTGATTTTTGTACTTCCATTTTGTGTTGGCCTAAACTTAAAAATGACCTTGTGAAATCTCTATAAATAACATTTAATATCTTTCTTAAACTTAAGTTTTAATAAGAATAAATCAATCAACATTCTACATCATCAAAGAGAAAATATGATTACATTGACCAACAAGGTATAACTTAACCTGCATTCAAGTATGATTTCATGATTGATTTTATTTGGTTATTATGTTATTTACTTAACACTAGAAGGACTTGTCTAAAGATAATTACATCAAAACCATTTCTGTTCCTAACGTATAATAATTTTAATTAATAATTTCCATTGTTGTTTAGCCTTTGTCCTACTAAGGATAAGCTCTTTTTTCATCAATTGTAGCTATTTTGGAGGTGGTAATACCAAAATAGGGTTTGACTTCAAGGGAAAACCCCTACATAAAATAACCATTTTTCCTATTTCCATGTGTTGAAGTTTAGATCTGATAGCAAAGAGTGTTACAAGAGTGCAAAGTAGACTATCGTAGACATTCCTAGAATTCAAAAAGCTGAAAACAATAAGAGTAGGGTGTCCAACACCCATGTCTGAGATATTTTGGCTAGAGCTTTGGGAGATAGGCATGTAGAACATCTTGACAATATTTCTATTCCTTTCTCAAACAATTCATATACAATTAGGAGAAGGGTGCCCAGTACTCGTGTATGGCATTTTCACCTCAATTTACAAATCTATGTTCCTTTTTGAGTCTTCCTTCTATATCTAGCATATTTTGTTCATTTTTTGTTTTGTATTTCATTGTTATTGCTAAAAGTCATCATTTTCTTATGACTTAATCTAGTTAATTCACACATACTTTGGAATCTCAATTCCATTAGAACAAAGGAATATAAATCCAAATGTTCAACTCTCCTATTAGGGTTGTAGTTGAATCTATCTATGTTTCCAATGATAAGCAATGGAGATTTGAGATCATAGATTGCATCTATAGGGATATTGTCTCATTTTTATACATATCATTTTGGTAACTTTGATCTTCTTTATAACTTATTATTTGAATTTATATATCTAATTATATAGATTTAATTGGTTTGTAATTGAAATTATTTCTGAAATCTATTGCCTACTTACATACATTACATGCATGAAGATACATTTAACAACATATCATTTTGGTGAACATGAATTGTTTTGAATTTTGCATAATTCTTTATTTGTGTTTTTAGATTTGAATTATTTACATAAATTTTTGGATTTATATGTACATAGTCTATTCTAAAATTTATTATGTACTTGAATTGATTGATTAATCACAACATTATTGTATCAGATTAGTTAATTAATCATAACATTGCATGTTACTATTTTTTACATCATTGTTATCTCATATCACTTAATTGATTAATATGGAAGATGTAATTTATTAAATTATTTTCACAATGAATCCATTTCATGGTTGTGATAGTCTATTATCTATTCGTATGATACTCCATTGCTCTCCTCAATATCCTCCTATGCATAGGGACATTTTGGAGCAAGAGGACAATAACACAATCCTTTCTCAATGCTCTCCCTTCTAAAGATGAAGCATTGCCGAATCATACTTGTCCCTCTCCTAGAATTTATCTTACCCATAAGGATATTTTAGCACAATATTATGATGCAATTTAGAATTTCCTTAATGACACTTTACCTTTTATTCACTAAATGACATCTCTTCTAGAGATGAAGCATTGATGAATCATAGTTGTCCTTCTAAATATTTTCCTACTCTAGAGGGTATTTTGGTACAAGAGGATGATATAAATAGCACTTTTATAAATTCTCTCCCTTATAGAGATGAAGCATTGATGAATCATGCTTGTCCCTCTTTGAAAATTGGCTCTACCCATGAGGATATTTTAGCACAAGAGGATGATAGCATTAACACTTTTCTTAATGAAACTTTACCTTCTAGTCACACCAATAATATCTGTTATAAAGATGAAGCATTGATGGATCATGCTTGTCCCTGCCATAATTTTTTTCTACTCATGAGTATATTTTGGTGCAAGAGGTTGATATAACTATCACTTTTCTCAATGACCCCCCTTCTAGAGATGAAGAATTAGTGAATAAAGATCCTTGTCAAGGTCTAGTGAAGATAATTTACATTTGTTAACCTCAAAATAAACCTATTATTAGTGCTATAGGAATCACGGATCCCCAACCATAAACTAAATTTGAGTTTTTTGTCCAAAGTATTAAAGACCCACCTAGACCTCCTTAATATTTCTTAAAACTATGAAAAATAACTCACTCAAAGTAGTAGATTTTAATCATTTAATGTGCCTCATTATCATACAATTTCTCACATAGATAACACTCATGAAAACAAGCAAGATTACAAATGTTCTTCCTTCTCAACCTTTTTTACTTCCACCCTCAAGTAATTTTGCAACATGTTGGTAAGGAGTATGATCTTATTGAGTAACTTTGTGCTACTCTAGCTAAGATCTCTCTTTGGGAGTTAATTCAAAATTCATCTACATACTAGAGGATTCTCTAAGAGGCCTTGCAAGAGATATATTTTTCACCTTCCATGAGAAAATAAATTAGCAACCTTATTCGATTGTAGCATGCAACCATGATGAATATTGTGTTCTCATAATACAGATTACATTCTATAGAAGCTAGAATCAGGGTATGTGTAGGACCATGAGGGGCCAAGAAGTGGCAATATAAAAAAAAATGCCTTCTCCACTCGCCCAAAAATGCAAAAAAAATATGTGTTGACTTTTTGCTTGGCTTGGATGTCAGTACATCTAGCCATGGCAAAAGACCAAGAAAATCGGATATTCGATATTAATGAAATATTATATTAATTAAATATATATTATATTTGTTGAAATCAAGGAACACTAAGAGGGGGGGTGAATCAGTATTTTGCAATTTTTAACATTCTTAATCTGTCCTCTAAACCACTTAATGAAAATGAATAAAAGTAGAGTTCATGAGGAATATATATGCGAATAGCTTGACCTATGATCAGATCAAGGAGATCAAGATATCCAAAGCTGATATTTCTACATTGTTTATCAATCCTCGCACTAGACAACCCATAGATGTGTAAAAAAACAAAACTTTCCATGAAATGGTGTCAAAATGATGATATTGTAAAAAACTTTTGGGATCGTTGGTGATGGTTTTTGATAGATCACCCAATAAAAATCTTGATGTCCCATTTTATTTCATCAAAAAATTGTATGTTGAGTTTGTTTTGGGGTAAGCATGTCAACTACTTTGACATCAAGCCTTTGCAGGGGATGGGTTTAGGTATGCCTCAAGATAGAATTGGGGCAGTTTGAGTATTACAGGGCCCAAATGTTCCCCCTCCTCCCTTTGATCTCCCACCTCTAGTAAAACATCTAGATATTATTGATGAGGTATCATCACAAACTATATCAGCTATTCACTCTTTGAGTAGCCCTTTGGTTTCTCAGGCTGGGGCACTAGATCAACTTTTTGGTGATTCTAGCAGTGGATCTGGTGGTGTTGACACATTCTTTTCAATTCCACATATTTATGTGCTGCATACTTGTGCTATGTGCAATAAAGTATTCTTAGGTCCTATTAGAGATCTCATTGATCGTCCTGTAGACACTATTGATTACGAGGTACATGATATGCCCAATGCACTATATGTGATGTCAAGGACTGGAGCATCCACTAGGGAGTCCTTGCATGCTAGAGACAAGGAGGTACCTTCATCATACACTAATGATATAGTGGCAAGACTTGTAATTTCATACTGCATTTTATTTTAAATGAATATATATAAGAGATGGCATTAAGTGCTAATGTTTATATACATGTTCTATTTAACCATTGATGTCTAAGGAGGAGTTATCATAGGTCCATGACAACACCTTAACAACCATTTCATTTGGCCTTGATAGTTATACGATACATATATTATTGCAACTAGTCGTCTACATTTTTTATTGTATACATGCTTGTTATTTAAATTATCATTGAATAAATTATATAGTAAGTTGCATGTTTATCTTATTTTACTATTGTAGGACACAACTAGTACGCGTGCAATGTTGCGTGATGCAGGATTTGGTAGTGCAGTCAGAGACAAAGGAAAGGTTATTGAATGTAAATGTGATTGACTTAGGAATTTAAATAACTTATAATGATTATAAATGTCTATATAAATTGATAGTTTCACATACTTGTCATCTTTATGTACAGAGAATTGTTGCCTTCACATCCTTGTTGATTATATTAACAATACCTGTGTTGGTATTATGGATGACTTTGTCATGTGTTGCATTGCTTTTGTCATTGATGTCAACACTTGTCTTCTTGGAGGTTTACATTATGTTCACCAGTATGGTTAGTGGCTTATGCACAGTCATCGATATGTGTTCACTAGCAGGTTATATTGTTCATTGACAACGATGATGACTTGTTATCATCTAAAGATCATTTGGTTATGTCAAAGACATGGACTGGAAGTTTGTATTTGGTGTTTTTCTTATTGGTCTAATCGGGTTGACAGATTTGCCTTTACCAGCAGATAGGTCTAGGTTATGGACCGATACTCCAGATCAGCATGGGACATTATGGAGATTGTTTATTGATTGGTAAAATGTATGGAGCCGACATGTTGTATCGCATCAAGACTTATTTGTAATTGATTTAATTGTAATATCTTTAGTGAGCCGACCTATACATTTGGTCTTAGGTTTTATATATATGATGTTGGCTTGATCATGATTGTAATGTACTCACCATTTTTTGTCATTGATGAAGCACTCTTACACACACATATGATTATATTGACTACCGGTGTAACTTCAATTGTTTACACTGTCAACCAGTATACTTAGTGGTTAATCTCTAACCGGTAATTTGTGTCAACCGATATGTGCGTAAGACATAGTCTATGATTATACTAAGTTGACATCAAGATGAAGCTCAAGATGGAGATCAAGTGGAGATTTAAGGATAATGGTTCATATGTTTTATTCAAACCGGTATTTGATTGTTCCAACCGGTATTTGTTAATTTTTGTGATGAGTTACTAGCACCGACTACTTGACGGTAATTTTTGTGATGAGTTATGGTCACTTGTCCAGATACACTACACCTAGGAAATTGTGTTATGATTTCCTTAGGCTGACATGAAATTTGAATGTCTATATATCGACATCTCAATAAATCTTTCACTACTGATGGTATGCATGAAGAGCGAAAGTTTTTTGTTGAAGAGTGAAATGTGTTATATTATGTGCGAAAGGAAAAAGAGTTAAGTTGCAGAGTATGCAGAAGAGCAGTATTGAATATGTTTAGAAGGATTTAATTAAGAAAGTATTGTGCTACTCAGAATAGATTAAACCATACTTGTTGTATCCTAACCATTACTGTAGAATCAAATCCCCTAACCGGGTAAGCTCTAACAAGCTTCATTGTATAAATCCTTTAACAGGGTGATCCATTAGTTTGGATTCAGAAATCCTCCATCAAGGTTACTCCTAACAGGGTACTACCTTTAATAGGGTATAAGCTTCTAATCAAGCTTTGGGATCTCTAACAAGATTCGCTCCTAGCAGAGCACTTTGTAGACCTTAACCGGTCATTTATCTATTACTGTAGATAGTTAACTAGTGAGTTCCATCTCACTGTGGTGTTTACCTATTTGGGTTTTCCACATACATACACTTGTGTTATGGTGGATGCTTTACTTTTTGTGGATGTTGTTATATCATTTTGGATTGCATGCATTGTGTTTAAAAGCTTTGTTAAGTTCATCTATCGGTTAGTATTTGAAGTAGTTTTATTTTTGGTGTTATTGATTCACCCCCCCCTCTCAGTGCTTTTCAAGTCCAACAATTTGTATCAGAGCCTAACTTATTTGAAGCCTAATCACTTAGAAGGGAGCCTTGAAACTACCATGGGGGGCATGAGCTACTTTGAGATGGCTAGAGAGCTAGAAGCTAGAAGAAATGAACTTGAAACCCTTAGGGTCAAATTGAAAGCTTCACAAGTCAAAAGGAGAGAGCTAACTGAACAAATATTATAGATATCTGATAATAGTTCTTTAGATGAAGCCAATATTGATTCTTTAGAAGAGGAAGTTGAAAAGTTAAATGGTGAGAAACTAAATCCGAGGAGAGAGCTCGAAGGTCTCACTATCCGCATGAGTCATAAATTGGAAGCCAAAAGAGCTGTTGAAGATATTATCAAGGAAAGAGATCGAGAGATCACAAAAATCAAATGGGAAAGTGTCACTATGCATGAGCATTTGATTGCTGAAAGAGAAGAAAAGGAGAATTTGCAGCTAGATCTTGAACTGACATCATCTCTAAGAGAGAACCTATCAAAGCATAATGAAGATCTCATCAAACAGCTTATTGAAGCCAATGAGAAATTGGAGAAGTTCAACAGAAGCTCTACCATGTTGGAAGAACAAATTCAATCACAAATAATGAAGGGTGATATCTCTGGACTTGGATTTCACACATCTGAAAAAGGTGAATCCTTCGGTACTAAGAGCAACAATCCTAAGAACAAATCTACTCCTAAGATCAATAAGCCTACCAGTAAGAAGGTCTTTAAACCTATTTTTTTGTTTGGCATAAACCTGGTCACATTGTAAATGTTTGTAGAGACAAACCTAATAGAAATGCAAGTTACAATACTAATGCTAGGTATGTGTCGAAGAAACTTTAAGGTCATTGCTTCACATGTGGAATGTATAGACATAGATCTGTTGAGTGCAGATATGGAGCAAACAATCCTGTACCACACATGCATCCAAGACGAAATGGTGACTGGATGAGGAATTTTGATAACCGAGTAAACCTGAACTGGCAAAGACCCCACGACAACTGGTTTAGTCCATTTGAGATGGAAAAGGTAACAAATGTTATTTGCATCATCTATAATAACTTTGGTCATGTGGCTATGAACTGCAGAAGAAGAATAGGAAGAGGAAATGTAGGACCTTGGAGATCATCTGGTATGGCCTGTTATCACTGTAACAAACCAGGGAACTTAGCAAAATTTTGTAGATCGAGAAAAAGAAAACCGGTCAATTCTTCTAAGGATCAGAAAGGAAAGCAGAAAGTTAATGTTGAAGAAACCAGAGAGGAAATGAATAAGATTTGGAAGAAGAAAAGTGATGACTCACCTGGAGAAGAAATTGTTCCTTCACCCAGTGAAGAGAACCCTGCACCGGTGACTTAAGTCTTTTTAATATGGCTAAGGGGAGATTAATGGTTAAAATACCTCCGGACCCCTTGAGAAAAATGAGCGGGAAAAAAAATTTGAATCATGAAATTTTGATAACTTTTGTCAACTAGTTTTCCCCTTGAGTAGTGAAATTAGGGCTTGTAACCGTAAATGGGCGAGCATTTAATGCAATAGGTAAAAAGGATAAAAGTGAGTTTTACTTTGTCATTTTTACCCTAATACATTCAAGAAAGAAATTTGGAGCGCTTGTTGAGCTAAGAAATATTGTTTTGTTGTTAATTGTCGAATTGTTTTGTGATTTGTAAAATTAAGCTGAATTGAAGGTTGCAGAAGGTCAAACTGGTGTGCACTTGGGCATTTAAACTAGTAAACGGGGCAACGTGCGCAAAACAAGGTATTTCTTTGAACATTCTACTTTGAATCTTGTTCATCTGGAATGGCATCAACTTCAAAGACTGTAGAGAGGTTAATGATTATTTCCAAGCCCATGGAAGCTGTAGAGGCAGAACAGATTGTGTCGTATAATGCATTGTCACAAGTTTCGAGTGGAGTTGTGATCAAAGGCAATTTGTCTAGTTACATTGACTACAAGATAGAAGATTTAGGATCTCTATACATTTATACACAGTTGAAATCACTTTGTGATAAGAATGGAAAGATTGAAACAAAGTATACTAGGGTTTTTGAAAAGGGTTTTCATAATGTCGCTTACTTTCTTGAAGATTTTGAGGATGAGCATAGCAAAATCACTTTGAGTTGAGTTCATGGAGAGAATATGTATTTAGAGAGAACTCACACAATAACTAAGGAAGCCATTCATGTTGTAACTGGGTATTTCTCAACTGGTGAAGTACCTGTTCTCAGAAGAATTTCAAAAGACACGGTATTCTCTTTAACTAGTTCTACTTTTGATAAGCATGCCTTTTCTATCAACAATATTAGAGACCCTGCAGTGAAACTAGAAGCAATGGTAATAGGTTATGGAGTATTTTACTCTAGTAGACTTAATAGTGTTCCATCTTCAACAATTCATACTGCTCACATAATGATTGTTGATAATACAAATTATGATCTTTGTGAAGCCATCAGAAGGTAATTATTTCAAAATTTGCAATCAGTTAAAAAGGATAATAGTAAAAAATTCAAGTATGGTCAGCTATTGGTCACATTATTCTTCTATATCCAGAACTTTCTACCAGGAATTGGAGACATTGAGTGGTCAAAGGACTCACCGGTCTTGGCACAAATTAAGAACAACATCAAGGCTATAAATAATACTTTCCCTGCTGCCATGAATAAGTATTTTAATGAGTTCCAAAATTAAATGAGCATGATAATGAGACTACAAGAAGAAGTGGTAAAGCACTTTGAAAAGGATATCATCTTCACTGTTACCACTGATTTTTGCCTGATGCAAGCAATTGAGCCCAGAGAGGAAGAAATGTAAGACATGAGTTATGAGGTAAACTATGATCTACTGGTTGGTTATGCTAATACCCTATTAGCATCACCTAAAAACAAAAAGAAGGGAAAATTTGACATTGTAGTAGTCCAAGATGCACCTACACAAACCAGTACTGCACCTGTTAAAAGTGCAAGAGGAAAGAATAAAAAATCTGATGAAGCATTGTCATGCCCCGCTAGGGAACCCAATAGGACAAGAACAAAAGTTCCAAAATATGATTCACTTTTTTTTAATATAACATACATCTACCACTTCTAGAAAGTAAACATATTTAATGCCCTTACAGGTTCCCTTTAATGTTCATCAACATAATTGAAAGATATAACAACTTAACACATAACATAATGTGCATAAAATAAACATACAAAGATCTTCTTAATTTTGAGCATGATATAATATTTCACAATACATTAACTTTACTATCCATTTGATATGCTACAAAGGTTTAATCATTTTATTTGAGACCAAAGTAAAAGTACATAACAATCCTATTTCCCATAATCCCATTCCCACTATAGAATGAATAACCATCCTTTGCATCATTTTCCCCTTGATTATTATTTACAACATCCATGCAATTAATACTTTTCATTTGATAACAACATATATAATAATGCAATTGTAGTTTCTATTAATGCCTTCTACTCAATTTTCATAACAACACAATAAGATCATAAAGAGATAGGATAGGAAGGGTAACATAACTTTTAAAAACATTATTTTAAATACAAAGTAATCATCCCTTATCATAGTTCCTATAAAATACCCTCCCTTTTGCAATGCTTTTCATAAAATTAAATGTTTCTTATAAGGCCATTCATGGCTTACAAATAATCTTTACAATATTTGATTGTACTAGTTCAAAAGCAATGTCTTAAACATCTTCAACCAAGGATCAACAAACATCATCAAAGGAGATCACGAAGACACCTCAAAAATTATTTACCACTTAACCATGTGGAACCATAGAGGTCCACTCCTCCATGCTAGGAGATATAACCAAGGTCCACACAAGTACTAGGGAAATAATAAGGCTAAGAGACATGATTCCCCAAAACAATTAACAAGAACCACATATCACATAACAACATCAAATAACATCACAAGAGAGAGAGAACCACAACACCTACTAGATGGGTGCCATCATATAGCCTTAATGTCGGGATCCACCCTGCCTACCATGTACAACGATCCCCTCTCAAAAGGATCCACCCAACCTGTAACAATGCTCATGGTACTCCAATAGGCCTATATGAACTAAAATAATCATTTATCTTGTATTAGTGTGTTATAGCCCAACCCAACCTAGGTTCATTTTAAAAAAGTTATCACTTGAATTAAACCCACTCATAGGATCTCCTAGCAACCACTTTGGGTCTTGGCAACCTATAGTGAGCCACCCACCTAGGGGATCTAGTTACCCTACTCAAACATTCATCAAAAAAAAAAAAATTCATCTCACACAATCATCATCTAAGTTCAAGTACTCTCCCATGTCCTCAAAACCATAAGGATGAGTCTGACCCTTATCTCTAAGCCACAATCAAGCATGAGAAGGAGGTGGCCAATGCATAACATATATAAAACACATATTTTTTTATCATGAACACCTCACATACATGAATTAGAGGTCTTTAAAATAGAGGTACCTACTATAGAAAGAACCCAAACCCCTAGGAAGGAAAAGCAACCCAAAGAACAACTCAAAAACTCATAAAATTGAACCATGTTTGCTTGTTTAATAGATATTTATCTTGATAAATAGTTTGAGTGAAGACTGCAATATATTTGAGAAAATAGTATAATTATTTATATTTAATTTGAAATAATTTTTAGCCTCAACCAAAGATTATAATAATAGTTTAAATAATTTTCTTAAAACTATTTAAAACCCTCTTTGATAGAGTTGTGTAAAAGAGTTTGTTCATAAATTCATTTTAAACCATTAAAAGATGAAATATTTTGGATTATTATAATATTTGGAGTTATATTTCATATCAATTTATTTTAGAATCATTTAGTTTTAGTTTGAGGAAGATATTTGATGCCCTAGTGACACAAACAATGATTTTTCTTTTTGAGTTTTTATTGACAGAAACTTAGTCTCGGTACGGGGAACTTAACTTTCAAAATGAACCATTGGATTTCCCTACATTTTTAATATGTTTTATTACACCTAAATGTATACGTTTTGACTAAAGCAATTTGAAAACTATTATCTGTAATGAAAGTTATGAATAATAGAATCAGAACTATCAAAACTAGGACAATCATAAGAATGAAAATCTTGTTTGTTGGGTTGATACTTGACACTTGAAGAATAGTTCTTGGTTGAGATATGGGATTTAATTATAGATGTATTTTTATAGTTGAATCACTACAGATCATAAATAATTTTTGTATAAAAAAATAAAAAATAAATAAATACAAGAGTCATTACTCCCCAACATGACACTCATTTTCTCCAAATTGAATTTTCCAACCAAAGCATATCCCTTACACAAACAAGGAAAGAAGCAGAAGCAAGTATTTCCCGAATAATATATGGATTTTTAAATTTAAATTTTCATCTAATATTCATTTAAATTATGCAAGCATAACATACAACACAAAAATCACAACACAAGCAAGCCACATGGATTCTTCCTGGAATGAGGCCTACCTTGGGTCCTGCGGAGAAAATCTTTTGAGAAAGAACAAGAAAAAATCCAACCCCTTCCTGTGCAAATCTCTCTTCTTTCTCCTAAACCTTCAAATTTCTTCTAATTTATCTTCCCAGAAAATACCAACCCCCATCCTCCAAAATACAAACTTCAATAAATAATACCAAGTTGTATAGTTGGAGAGGTTGTTTTACAGGAAGCAATCGTTCCAACCTCTATGGTTGGTATTATTTATTAAAACTAACTATAATAGGTTATTTAAAATTTAATAGATACCCCACGGAAATAAGTATACTAAATACTAGATAGCTAAATAAAAATCTCAAATAACACATATAGCTCAATGGTAACTATCAAAAATCATACAAGAGAAGTCATAGGTTCAAAACTCATTGACTAAGATAACATTATTTTAAACCTCGATCTTTTTATTTTATCCTTTTTTATATATATACAATTAATAAAAATAAATCTTATATTACACATACACACACACATAATATATATATATATCTCTGTGTGTGTGTGTGCACCCATATATGCGAATATATATATATATATATATATACATATATATATATATATACATATATATATATATATACATATATATATATAGATACATATATATAGATACATATATATATATATATATACATATATATATATATACATATATATATATATATATATACATATATATATATATATATATATATACATATATATATATATGTATATATATGTATCTATATATATGTATATATATATATATATATATATGTATATATATATATATATATGTTCATAAATATAACATAATACATCTATATTACTTTTGTTTCATCTTTTTAATGAAACATAACATAAGCCACTTAAATCATTTAATGTGTAGGTATCCTATCAAAGAAATAATCAAACATTATATAAAAATCATTACAAACAACATAAATCAGAACCAATCAAAATACTCAAACCAATACCCATCATAAACATGACATTGCCCAACCCTCAAGATAGGGTGATCTTCCTAAACGGGAGACCTACGTCCAATGGGTTTACTTGTGGGAACCTTGGTGTTATCTCCACAACAACAACATTCTATGATTTAGAGGCACGCTTAGACCTGTGTAGCCAGATGGAGTTGATGCTTAGTACCTACAATCCTGCATCATCGAAACAATAGAAATATATATCCATATACAAATGACAAACAAGGAGGGGGAGTGAGGCATCATGTGGGTCTCCGTAGAGTAACTAGGACTACCTCCCCTCATCCTATAGATATCCAATATAATAATCTATTCCAAGCCTGACTAGGTTAGCATTGTTAGCTCAAGATTATAAACATATAATATAGCAGCCATATGAAAAGATTATCATAATGAAATCATGTACATAAACCAATGAAACCCCTATCTCAGTAATGCATCAGATAACATACTGAACCATAAAGGTGCAAATATAACTAAATATGTCTCATCATCTACTCTAACAAGGAAATATAGAGTCCAATATCACCAAATATAACAAATAATGTCCTTGCCAAGAAAAGTCACTAGGGTGGGTATTACAAGCATGTCCTACAAAAAAGAGTACTAGGGTTACTCAGAGTGTCCTAACCAAAAAGGAACCAAAACCCAAAGTATATATTAAGAAAGAGAAAAAGAAGAGAGGTAGAAAATTAATTTTGCAACCAGAGTTTGAGGGAACAGATTCTGATGAAGAACCAAAGAAGACAAAAAGAACTGGCAGAATATCCAAGAAGGTTAAGGAAGTTCCAAAGGAAACTGTGCCTATTGATATAGCATCCTTCAAACCAGAAACCTATTTTCAAAGAACAATGAAGACACTAAGGAGGAATAGGTTTGACAATGTAGAAGAGCATTTTGATTCCTTCACTGAAAAATGATAAAGAGAAAGTGATTCAATAGATAATCACTCATCTGTGCCATTACAGTAGATATCCACATGAACTAGAAAAGGATATCTCAAATTCTTTGTACACTATTCTTTTGAATAAATGGGAGGAAGCTATTAAATTAGAAAAGAAATCATTGATGAGGTATTTGTACAATATTTCTCTGAACTTTCTAAAGATGATATTAGTGCCTTAGTTGCTCGATACAAATCCCAGTTTACCTTCAAAGCAGGAAAACTGAAGTTACTCAGTGGAAAGAAGGCAATTGTTGAAACTGAGACCCATCATACTTCCTGTGAAATCAAACGGATGGAAGAACTCATCCAATCCTCTATGAATGAGGATAATGTTGCTAATAATGTTAATCGAGCGGAAATGGATGAAGAAGAGATTATTCAACTAGATGAGGTCTACCCTCTCAAGAAGAAGGATGATACCATTATTCATGTTGTTGATGATGTTCAAAACACAGTTGACCTATCTGGAGATAACACTGCAGCATATATGGAGCCTCCTGTAAATGCTGATGTATAGGTTACCTTAGTTCGACAACTCAACTAAAAGTGGACAATCCACCCACAACAAAACAACATGAGCAACCCCAATCTCCACCAGTCATTCAAGTTATTCAGAAGGAGCCTACTGAAATTGTTGTCACACAGTTGTCTTAAAAGGAAATGGAGAAGAATACAAAGAAAGCAATCATTAAGGTTGTATCCTCTGAACCAAAAAAGTAGAAGCAACTTGATGGTGATGATGATGATTCTTTAAGTATTTCAGGACCTATTGATATGAGCAATTTGAGCGCATCAGAAATGATGAAGATTGCAAGTGTCATGCAATCTAGAGCGCATAAGAAGAGATTGAAGGAGCAAAGGGTTGAAGAAGAGACAATTCAAACTGTAGTAGATATTTTGTCTGGTTTGCTACTAGAAACATCTACAACACATCTATCTACACCTATTAGCAAACTTGGTCAGTTAGATGCAGATGCATCTGATCAAATCAAGTCATTAGAAGATGTTGCTCAACTGTATGCTAAAAAGAGTCACAAGAAGAAATATGGAGAAAAATTGGCAAAGGATATTGATAGTGGCAAAATGGCTCTATCACACAATAAAAGTCTATTGAGTAAAGCTATTAAAACAGGAAGAAAGTATCCTTCTTCTACCTCCAATGTTTTTTTTTTTTCAAAACAAGGTGGTGGTGCCACTTTATATATTTTATTATATAAAGTTGATTCAAAGAGCTCCCGGAGAAAAGAACCAGTAAGAAAAACTTCGATCCTTTCTCTACAATACATAGAAAGGTTGTGAGATTTAAATCTCAAATATGCCAAGAAATACAATATTTTATAGTGTCCAGAATACCGAGTGCCATAAAACATCCCCCAGTATCGAATATTTTCTGGAATGTATTGAACAAAATGCAGTCTAAACCAAAACATCACGAGGGCTGTGCACATTTACATACCAGTCCACAATCTGTCTCACTTATGAATTTATCAAACTTATAATCCAGCACACTTCTCAAATCGATATCCCTTCATAATATACAGATGCAACAAAACCACATGACCCTGCACTTATAATATCACACATACCAATTTATATCATTATGAAAAAGACCACTGTATAGCTATATGTAATATTATCCTTGTTACTACTTGTCAAATTGCCATTAGTTTTATATACAAAGTCATTCTATATTCTAGTCAGTTAGTATTATGGAATCATGCAGTCGATACACACAGAGAAGTCGGTATGAACAGTCTAGTCGGTTACAGAAGGAAAACAGTCACAAAGCCCAGTATACATCGAGCTTTCTACCGAGTGGTAAAGATAAAACACCAAGTTGATATACACCGAGTTAAATGTGTTACCAGATTCATTGAACCTGGACACACATATGAAAACGTGTTACAAGATCGAGGCACACAGAACCATTATCACATCGGAAATTGTACATACAAACTTTGTATAATTTTGAGGTCTTCTAACCAATGAAATATTTTGCATGGTTATTTATTCGAGAAATCATGTTTGTAAGATAGAAGCAATGAATCAAATCACCGACATAAGAAGTCTATTTATACAGCATGAATTTAGGGTTAAAAAGAGAATGTGATACATGAGAAATGAGTATGCATGTGTGTATGAAGCAAGACTTATGTGATACATGAGAAATCATAGATTATTATGATTGTTACAGAGACATAAAGGTCACCAAGAAAGTTATCAGAGAAAGTCGAGGAACAGAGTAAACAGAAGGGTTTACCGAGTTACTTTATGAGTTACCGAGGTATGCTATAGGCAAGGTAATCTTATTTTGAGCACATAGAATTTGCTATAGCATTTCAGATGTAAAGTTACAGATATTTGTAATGATTCTATTGTAATATTTTGAAGTTGTAAGAGAAACCTTTAACAGGGTAAAAGACTCTAACCAAGTCTATAAATTGTAAATCCTTTAACCAGGTGCTACACTTATATAGTGTTGTAAAATCCTTTAGCAAGGTAGATCTAATTGATCTTAATACTCCTAACAGGGTAAGCTATCAAAAGTAGCTAAATGTAGCTCTAACCAAGAATTCTTTATTATTGCAGTAGTGAAGTTGTGGGTGCCATCCCCACCGCAGTTTTTCTCTCTAACCAAGAGTTTCTGCATGACCAAAATATATGTGTTATGGAGTGAATCATGTATGAATGTTATCTGCTGATTATAGTTTTGTTATATGTTACTACACTATCCTGTTTATGTATAACATTAAGGTTATTACAAAAGAAAAGTTTTGGAGTACTGATTTACCCCTCCCCTCTCAGTACATTAGCTTTCCATATTGGGCCTAACAATTGGTATCAGAGCTTGAATCTTGGAAAAGGGTTTAACTACCTAAAGAGAAAGATCTTATCAATGGAAGGCTATAAACAATCTCAGAGGATTGTGTATCTACAAGAAGAGCTGGATAATGCAAATCAAGTGATTGTAGACATGCAAAGGCAAATGCAAAAATCTCTGAAAGTAAGGAGAAGATTATCTGATGACTTGCAGGATTCTCAAGAGTTAGTGGAACAAATCGAGACATCATCTGACAACAGTATATCTGAAGAGACTCAAGAAATGATTGGAATGTTGAAAGAAAAGAACAAAGCATTGGCTAATCAACTAAAAGCAATGAAAAGAGAACATGAACATTTCAGTATACAGATGACTAAAAATCTAGATGCATTAAGGATAGCCGAGGATAAAACAAAAGATCTACAAAGAGAGAAATAACAACTTGAAGTCTTAGTATCTGATAAGAATGATGAAATCATAAGGCTAACTGGTATTCAACAAAATCTGACAGATCAACTAGGTTATACACATCATGAAGCAAATCTGAAAGATAATGAGAATCAAACATTGAAACTTGAAGTATCAAGGTTGAGCAATGAACTTGAAATAGAAAAGAAATCCAAGGAAACACTGAAGAAGAGTTATGAAGCATCAAAGATGTTGGATGAGCAACTGAACACAAGATGACCCTACAAAGAAGGAGGACTCGGTTACAAAGGAAAAGACTCTATCGAGAAGGGAATATGCACTACCGAAAAAGGAGAATCATCAAAACAAGCTGGAAAAAGGAATAACATCAAAGGGAAGAAGCCTACTTGCTGCTACTATGGAAATCAAGGTCATACTGCCAATATGTGTCAAATCAGAAAAGGTAAGCAACTGAATACCACTAAGACCAATGGTTATTGTTACAATTGCAATAAATATGGTCACACATCTAATCAATGTAGGAAAAAGTCTGTTGACAACTATCAGAAGGCAAAATTCAAAGGGTTTTGCAAAAACTGCAATAGTTATGGACATGGTACCGAGAAGTTTTGGTTTAAGAAAAAGAACCACATATGGTCTGCACACTGAGCAAATACTAGAGGTTACCGAACTCACACAGATCTTTATCGACAATAATCTACAGTACCATGGGATTACAATACAAGGATATGGTGTGAATGTTGTGGAAGATATGGACATATAAGTGCCAACTGCTTTATAAGGCTTGGAATGAATAACCGTAGATCATGAAGAAATCCTGGTATGGCATGTTTTCATTGTCACAAAGCTGGACATTTAGCTGGAGATTGTAGAGATCAACCTAGAGAAGACACTGAGGAAATAAAAGAGAAATAAAAGATGATTTGGAGAAAGAAGGAAATTGTGTCAAATGAAGAAAGCACCTTACCTACTGAGTTAGGTGCTCCCACTCCAAATTAATCGGTAAAGGTATGAAGGGACTGCATTCTCACAAGGATAAATCTTAAACAGTTCCTATTTAAGTATGTACTGAATTCAAAATCTATATAGTAAGATGTAGGAGTAAGTTTGAAATTCTATCAAAGTTTTTGAAGTACTTTATAGGAAAATTGTTAAGTCGGTGAATTCAGGAAGCCTGTCAAGTCGGTATATGAAGGAAATCTAGTTACTCGGTTAAAGCACAAAAAAGAGAAAGAAAGTTAAGTGAACCGAGTGCATTTAATGTCTTTGACCTAACTTGCACAGAGCCCGATAAGATATTTTTGAGTACTTACAAGGTTTTTTGCAGTCATTTTCATTCACCATGTTTTCAAGAAGCAGAGTAGAGCGAATCAAGGTGATCAAACCATCTTCAAAGCAAAATACAAGGTATTTACATCGAATCTCATCACATTGCTAAGCTGGTTTACTGAACTCATTAAGTTGTTATCTGTTGAGTGTGAATCTTCTGCCGTTTGTTAAGTTCTCAAACCCTAAGGTTTATGTGTCAATTTTTATCTGAAATCAAAATGGCATCTAAGATCCAAGACCCCATTGTTGTCACTAATGTAGAAAATCCCTCACTAAAATACTCTATGACTCCCAAAGTTGCATCTGAACCAGATGAGAAGACTGCTTTTTCAGTCATCCTGGATCGAGTCTTGTTAGTAGAGGATGTGAGATTCTTCACAAAATGTCATGTTGAAGAACTCGGTCACGTGGAGATCAAGGATGCATACGATGAATTGTGTACATATGATAAAATGGATAACAAGTATGAGCATAGCAAAATCAAGGGATTGACTGAAGCCGTAACCTATCCCCGTGTGTTCAAACCCCAGTGGGTCAAGTTTGTACTAAGCCGAGTGCATGATGATTTCATGTGGCTACAAGAGCAACCATTTAAGATCACTAAAGAAATCATTCATCTAATCACCGGTTACCCTATCTATGATCATGCCCGAGCACAAAAAATGATATCATAGAAGGAATTGATCAGTTTGACTGGAGTTGAATCGGATTATAGAGGTCTAAAGTTGAACAATGTTACTGATCCTGAACTCAAATTCACCATCATAGTAATTGGTTACTATTTCTTCCAATCGGCAAGGGAAAACATTGTACCCTATGCAGTAGTGGACTTAGCATACAAAATTGTTAAGAAAGGCATGAAAGTTGACTTGTGTGAAGTATTGTTGAAGAACTTGTTTGAAAATCTGAACATAATCAGGAAGCCGAAGAAGAACAACTTGGCAAACACTCTAAAATTTGGATCACTACTTGTGTGTGTTAGGGTTCCCACAGATACTGAGAGGGGGGGGTGAATCAGTATCTGACCGGTAATGTAATTTTCTTAAAACTGAATATGCAAAACATAAAGTAACAGTATACCAGTATGCAAGAATTAATGCAAATAATAGAATAAAAAACATCCACATGAAAATAACACCATATCATAAGATGTTTAATGAGGAAACCCGGTGTGGGAAAAACCTCAGTGGGATTTGTGACCCACAATATTCACTTACTAGCCAATAAGAGAATATTACTTACAATAGGGGCCTGCACATGCAGGAAGGCCAACTGCCTAGAGCTCACTGCTCAATAAGAAGTCACACTGACTTACAATGAGGATTTACACAAATCCAATATTTTGTACTACTTTACAATAGCATCTTCAATGCCAGATTCAGTACCGGTTCTTGCTCTATTTTTACATATACCCTTGACCTACAATTTGCACATTAGGTCTGCCTTATAATTTATTTATGCTTCCTATCCATATCCTACAAATGCCTACAATGATCTCTTTTATATACAAGAGTCATTTTACAATTTTCCAAGTCGGCTTACAATAATAAAAAAAATATTATATATCAAAAATCCTGTCGGCCTCTGTGCCGGTATACATATTTCCTTCTGTGCCGATGTACATCTTCTGTACCGGTGCCAGTGTCGATTTATCTTGCTGATGCTGGTGCATTGTCTTGTTTGAGTAATGCTTTATCGGTATAATGTCTTGCCAGTGTCATAGAATTGCAAGGTTGCCTAAGTAATGCTTTGCCGGTATAATGTCTTGCCGGTGCCATAGGATTGCAAGGTTCCCTGAGTAATGCTTTGCTGGTGCCATAGGATTGCAAGGTTGCCATCAATGACAAAATCTTCAATCACACACAATGTCTCATTGGAGTGTCCATATGCCAACAATCTCCCCCTTTGGCATTGATGGCAACACTCATGAGAAATTTCAAAAAGATATCCAAAAATGTTACCAAAAATGTGAGAGCTCCCCCTGAGCATGTGATCCCTGTGCTTTGAATTTTCTCATCTACTACTCCCCCTTTGGCATCAATGACAAAGGTTAGTAGATTTTGTAGTTGTACCAATTCATAACCTCAACCTTGTAGTTGGGTGGTTATAATCTGAAGAATATCTTCCAAAATTAGGTTTATGCCATCCATAAACTTCTTGCTCTCCTTTATTGCTATCTCAGTTATGTATACTATACTGGTGAGATGCTGCAAGTGTTCTGCCAGTGTTTTGCTACCCTGTGTTAGTGCCTCTGAGATTTCTTTACGCAAAGATGCTAAATAGTCCAATCTTGGACTTAGTTTAGATCTCAAGAATTTTGCCTTGTTTATTATTTTCTCTCTCTCTTTCTAATTTGAGCAATTCTTCCTCAAAATTTGTTATCTTTTCCTCAAAAAATGATAATGTATCAGGTGAGTTAACAAAATTATCAGCAAGTTTATTGATCTCTTCCTGTACCTTGCTCATCTTTTTGTCTACATCCATGGTTAAAAAGTTTATCTTATAGGTGTCTTTGTACAGAGTTTTGTATTCTTTCAATAAATTGCACAGTTCCGATAGAAGTGAGTCAAATTCCCTGTTACACTTCTTTATTCCTTCCTGAAAGAATTTCTGTTTCTCTTTTTCCACACTTTCCTTTATAGTTTCTACCTTTGTTTGCTCAAAATTTCTAGAAATATATTTACAAAGTGTATCCAACTGGCTAAAAGAATATTTATTGGCTATATTACAATTGGGTGCTATTGATTTCAAAATTGGAATTGAATCATCTATTGCTTTATAAGCTTGTGAGCTATAATCAGTTATTTTCTTGATAGATTCGAGCAATACCTCTGTTACATTTGATGGTGACCCAATAAACTGAGTGCCGGTGGAAGTGACCATGCTGGTATTGACCTCTTGTAGGTCTGTTTGTGTCTCCATCTCTTTAAGCTTTGGTTTTCCTGCATCATTTCTTACCGGTGGCATCTATTTTAGAGCCATTAACTCTATTGGTTGCTCTATTTGTGTTCCAGATTCCATCTTTTTCTCTGAATCTACTGCCGATTGCTCTTTGTTTTCTGTTGTTGGTTGCTCTTTGTTTTCTAATTTATCTGTAGTATCCTTATCTACCACTATGTTGATTTTTTGAGTATCAACATTCACAGTATATAGGACTTTAGGATTAGGATTATTATCCTCTGTGTCCATGCTCTCAGTTGTCGGTTGATCTTCTGCAGTTGTTGTTTTTACTGGTGGAGTAATTAAAGGAGGTGGGGGTAAGTTGTCTCTAATCTTGATACTTGGTGGTCCACCAACTTTACCTTTCCCTTTGTCCTTTTGATATACCAGAATGGGCTTGGGATTCCTATATTCTTCTTGTTTTTCTTTTTCAACCAAGAATGTATCCCAACCATCTTCTATTTCCTTTGAAACTTCAGTAACTCTACCTACCATTAGTGATATTTGCTGGTGTGTAGTGGAAAAAATTGTCTGGTTGGCCTGGGCTATCAAATCATCAATTTCCTTAGGTGAGTTGACTGGGTATACTGCAAGTAATTTTTCTATTTTAATTTTCTTATCCAACTCAACTATTCCTTGCCTTCTGGCCTCAAGTCTTTTATATAATTCATCAGGAATTTACTTTAGGACTTGCATCAAAAACTTTTTATACATGTCCATGTGTAATATAACACCCTCCTCGACTTGTCCTTTCTCATCATCTAATAGGGTGTCATAGATTTTCCCTATGTTTTTCAATTTACCTTCCTCTGTGATCTCATTAAGTAATATGTCAAAAGGGGCCAAGTCAGTGTTTGTCTTCTTCTTGTTATTGTGGGTCAGCTTTTTCTTTGGTGTGACTTTCTTGACCGGAGACCTCACAACTTGTTGCTTCTGTCTTGTCCTTCTAGGTGAAGGAGTGGATACTGGTGAGGGGTCTCTTTTCCTAACAACTCTTTTGAAAGTTGCTGGCATATCTCCTTCTGAGGAAGTATCTACTGGTGATAGATGAGTTTCAGGTTGTTGGGTTGCCAACTCATCTTCTGTTATGCCAGTTTTCTTTAGTACATCTTTCTTTATGGCTTTTGCTTGTCTGGTTCCTTTCCTCACAAATGCCTCAACTTTCTTCAATCTCTTTTTATATTGAATTTGACTTTCGATGGTCTCAGGACTACCAAATACTTCTTCCTTTGGTTCATTGGGGGCTTCTAGAAGTGCTTTGGCATAAGTTTCCACTATGTGATCATCTATTTCATACCCCATCTCTGTAACCCAAATTGTTCTTGGGATGACTGCTTCCATCCAGATCTCATCCTTTTTTATTACAAAGCATATATCATCCTTGTATTTTTTGACAATTTCCTATGATAGTCTGATTCTTTTATTCATTCTGACCTTTAGTGCTTGAAAATACTCATTGATATTCTTTTCTCTATTTTCACCCATGTTGTTGAATAAGTCAGACAATTGTTTTCCTACCGGTATGTCGAATCAAAATCCTTATAGCCTATACTGGGAGCCTGTTTGGTTATATGTAGCATTAAGCATACAAGTAAATTTTTAAATCTAAAGGTTGCTTTCTTAGCCTTCTTGATTTTTGCCAAATTGTCAATTAACTCATCTTTTAACCATTCACAGATATCAATTTTTACATTGTCCTTCACCATGTCATAAGCACTTTTTATGCATAAACTGGAAATAGAGTTAAGCCTATTAGCATGCGTTGCTTTGTAACCTAGAATCATGCTAATGAATCTCACATTTGTATCGGTCACATCATTAACCCTCAATGATCTTTTGTCAGATGTTGCACCAGTTAATTTCATTACTAGGTCATTGGAGACCTTCTTGGTTTTGTCAGGTCTGGTACTGGTGGAAGGTAACCCTGTTACTGCTTTCACAACTACCTTTGTAATTTTATGCACTGAGTCAAGCCAAAAGAATGAGCCATGTACCCTGCTTAGAACTATCCTAACCACTTCCTTGGGAAATTCAGGAATGCAGAGGATTTCAGTGAATCCAAGGGTTTCAACAATTTTATGTTCAGGTTTCACATTTCCGGCATTGTTACATATAACAGATTTATACATGTTTTTAATTTCTTCATCACCTAATTCCTCTATGTTGCAATGAATATACATTCTAGGGTCTTCTGCATAAACAACACCCTTTGGAATTTGGGAAAAAGCACCTGTGTTGTCATCTTTCTTAGCTACCTCGGGAACTAGCTGAAACACGGGCCTAGGTCATTTTATAACTTTGACTACTGTAGGGTTTGCTATGAATTCAGGTGCAGAGGAGGATGCCATGATGATAAATAGCTTTTTCCACCTTTGGATGGATGGATGGATTGATTGCTGAAGTGCTTTGTCTCTTTGCTTGGAATGCCTTGGCTTGGAAATCTTCGCACTCTCTGAAAGTTTGAATTCACGGTGAAATGAAATGGAGCCAAAAAACTTATTTTATAAGGTCTTTTCTGTTACCTACCACATTAATTGCTTGCCGGTAATGTATTAGCTCAACTTTGTTTGCCGGTAATTAAAGATTTTCAACTTCTTTTCTCTAACCGAGGGAATAATAGTACATGTGTCATTTGATTGCCAAACCCTCAAAATAATTTTCTTCAATTTGATGAAGAACATCCTGCCAGTGGAGCATTGCTCTGTCCTGCCGGTGGAGCATCATATTGTCCTGTCGGTGAAGCATTTGTTGGTTCTACCAGTGGAGGAGTAACCCTAATATTTAGATCACCTTTTCTAATCCATTGCTTAACCTCTTCAACCTTTTCTTTACCTTTCAAGCTAGTACTTCTGTTATCTACCGGTGTACCTTTACTTCTACAAAATTTAGCAATATGACCAATCTTGTTACATGCATAACAAGTTACATTATTTTTCTGAATAGCTTTCCCATAACCTATGCCGGTTTGTGTTCTGCATTTATTTGATAAATGACCAAATCTTCCACAAACATAACATCTTACATTCATTCTGCAATTTTCAGAGTTATGACCAATTTTGTTGCATTTGGTGCATTGACCGGTGGGAGGATTGATGTTTTGATAATTCCTAGATCTACATTCATTTGCCCTATGACCATATTTATTACAGTTAAAGCATTTTCCATTGAATTTGTAAGTATTAGAGGGTCTTACCGATTTTCTTTGATCCTGGGTATTTGCAGTACCAGAGCTTTCTCCAACTTCAAATCCAACTCCAGAAGTGTCACCTTTGGGTTTTTGATTCTTCAATAAGGTACCAAGTTCTTCTGAGCTTTTCTTGAATTTTTCTTTGTGTTGATTTGCAGTTTCCAATTCCCTTTCCAAGATTTCTTTTTGTCTCATTAGTTCATTTGAGTCATTCTGAGTATGCATCAGATCTGTCTTCAACATGTCATTTTCATAGCTAAGTCTTGTGTTCTCATTTGCTGCATCACTTAGTCTTCTGGTCAATTCTTCTTCATTCTTCTTTTTGTCCTCAATCTCTTTGCAAAATCTCATAGTCATATCCTGCATTTCATTTTTTGTTGTCATGATCTCTTGTTTCAATTTGCTTATCATATCATTTAGTGATTCCTTTTCATCATTCCCATTTTGCAATTTTTCACAAAGTTCTCTTCTCTTGTTTCTTGTAACAGAAAGATTTTCTTGAAGTGCCTAAATAATGTCCTGAGCTGCTTTTAAATCATCTTCTAATTTGATATTTTTCAACTTCTCTGCATCATAGTCAGTAAGAGCTCCTTCAAGTTGCTTCATCAGATTTTCCATTTTTACTGATGTCAAGATCTTCCTCAAGCTGTTAGGCTTCTGAAAATAGAGGACCAGGCTCTGATACCAATTATTAGGGTTCCCACAGATACTGAGAGGGGGGGATGAATCAGTATCTGACCGGTAATGTAATTTTCTTAAAACTGAATATGCAGAACATAAAGTAACAGTATACCGGTATGCAAGAATTAATGCAAATAACAGAATCAAAAACATCCACATGAAAAGAACACCATAACACAAGATGTTTAACGAGGAAACCCAGTGTGGGAAAAACCTTGGTGGGATTTGTGACCCACAATATTCACTTATTGGCCAATAAGAGAATATTACTTACAATAGGGGCCTGCACATGCAGGAAGGCCAACTGCCTAGAGCTCACTGCTCAATAAGAAGTCACACTGACTTACAATGAGGATTTACACAAATCCAATATTCTGTACTGCTTTACAATAGCATCTTCAATGCCAGATTCAGTACCAATTCTTGCTTTGTTTTTACATATACCCTTGACCTGCAATTCGCACATTAGGTCTACCTTATAATTTATTTATGCTTCCTATCCATATCCTACAAATGCCTACAATGATCTCTTTTATATACAAGAGTCATTTTACAATTTGCCAAGTCGGCTTACAATAATAAACAAAATATTATATATCAAAAATCCTGTCGGCCTCTATGCCGGTATACATATTTCCTTTTGTGCCGGTGTACATCTTCTATGCCGGTGCCGGTGTAGATTGATCTTGCTGATGCCAGTGCATTGTATTGTTTGAGTAATGCTTTGCCGGTATAATGTCTTGCCGGTGTCATAGAATTGCAAGGTTTCCTGAGTAATGCTTTGCTGGTATAATGTCTTGCTGGTGCCATAGGATTGCAAGGTTGCTTGAGTAATGCTTTGTCGGTGCCATAGGATTGCAAGGTTGCCATCAATGACAAAACCTTCAATCACACACAATGTCTCATTGGAGTGTCTATATGCCAACAATGTGTATGTTTTTCTACTTTGAGAAGTTTTTTCCAACAGCCGGTAAAGTTGTTTGGGAACTACACCGACCAATCACCCATCAGATCAATGACTTCATCAAGAAGTTAGGTGATAACTTTAATGATATAATGGATGATTACTTCAGCAAGTTCTAAGAAAAAATGCATAATAGGTACCGGATTCCACCACAGCTGGTAGAAAAATACACAGATGAAATATGTTTTGAGGTAGACACCGATTACTCTTATGTGAATGCTGTGGAACCGAGGACTCAATCTTTGTCACCTATGGGTTATGAGATTGATTTTGATATCACACAACAACAAATTGATGCCTATCTATCATTGCCAAGGCATACTATTGAGCTGAGGTATGGAACCTATGAAGAAAGGAAAGAAAAAGTAAAAATGAGCATTGTAGTATCTAAGGCTACAAGAAAAGCTACAAAGATGATTAAGGCATTAACTGAGAAATTTGGAGAAGAGTCTTCCTCCACACCTGTCAAGAGAGTTCTAGCCATCACCGAAGAGGAGACAGAAGCCCAAGAAGTAGCCATAACACTGTGTAGACACCTAAAATTGTCCAGTCTAATTAAATAAATATTTTATTTATTTAATTATCTAAGCTTAATTCTTCTATTAATTAAATAAATCTTTGTTTATTTAATTAATTCATTTATCCTCTTCTAGCCTTATTTCTCATTTAAATAAATACATTTATTTATTTAAATTATCCTTTTCCTAAATTAAATAAATATCTTATTTATTTAATTGATCCCACTTCTTCTATTAATTATATAAATCTTTATTTATTTAATTAATTCATTAACTTTTTCTACCCATGACACATGTCATTTATCTCTTAATTCATACACTACCTACCCCTTTCATTATTTTATTATTTCTTTTACCTACCCTCTAATCATAGCCGACCTCCTTTTACACCTCTCAATCTCATCCCTCCATTTCTTATAGTGTCTTCTATATAAGGAGATGCTTCCTTCATTATCAAACCCTAATCATCTTTTATGCACTTGACTACACTACGATCCTACTTCCAACCACATTCCGTTCTTTGTTGAGCTCTTGTGCACATAAAATCTGAGAGCAAATATATCAAGCAAGAACAATGGAGATAGGAAGAATGGAGATCCAAACCCTATTGGACATGTGATGGTATAATCTTTGTGATTTCATTTGATTTGCATTGTCTTAGGTAATCTTCATATGTTATGGTGGATCTTAATTGTTGTTAGGCTAGGGTTTTGTAGTTGAACTCATTTAGCCTTTCAATATCATTATTATTGTATCCATTTTCACCATATACATTTTGGCACGCCCGGTGGGACTCTTGTCCCTTTTGTATTTTGAAGTTGCAGATCTGACGTTTTCGGCAGCATTTTGATATTTCTGCGTCTGCGCATTTTCGGATTGAGTTTTTTTTTCTGGCACGTCTACGACATCTAAAATCATGTCTGTGTTATTGGAAGTATTTTATTTTGCAGGTTCCGAGAAAGTGCATTTGTGTTATTAAGTCGCATCTGCGGTGTTTTTAGCCGCGTCTGTGTCCAGAAATCGCGTCTGCATTCTATAGTCGCGTCTGTGCCTCACAAAACTGCGTCTGTGTCATGAAATCGCATCTGTGTTGAGGGTAATCGTGTCTGTGTTCACCAGTTTCAAATTTTGGGTTTATTGATTCAGTTTTGGATTTTGCATTTAGGATTTCAGATCTGGTTTATTTTGAGCTAACATTTTTAGATCTAGCTAACGAAATTGGTGCAGCTTGTCTTGAAAGCAGAATCGTTTGGTTGAAGGCCCCTATTTTCACAAAGTCTTTTGGGTTTAAAATCTACCTAACTTGTGTGCTTGTAGGAAGGGGTGATTATTTGAAACAATCCA